>NC_138190.1:111945177-112545177 GCF_964194105.1 Spermophilus citellus | reverse complement strand
TAAAAAAGCTCCAACACGTTCCTCATTATTTAGAGGAAAACCTGTGGGTGTGGGTGTAGGGTGCATTCCCAAGGAAGGGTATGCAATTGCTTGGTAAAGACTTGAGAAGGCCCTAAACTCTCACTCTGGCTAAACCTGGAGGCTCTGTGCAAACAGGAAGTGAAGACCATAGCAGATTTGTAAACTGCCTGTGTGAGTGCTGAAGATGTGCCCCAACCATAATACAGCTTTTGGCAAAGACTGGGGAATTTATTGGTTCCCGGCATTAAAAGAAATCTCTAACCAGTAATTAGCTGGTCATTAAGTTAATGGAGCAGAGACTTCACTGACAAAGAATGTATGCTTTATAGAATTACTTCAGGAAGTCATGAAATGAACAATAAATAGTGGAAACAAAAATTATGGGAAATGGGGAAAATCTAATTTCCAGTACTGCTGTAGCATAACATTTAAAATGTCCAGATTAAAAAAAAATAAAAAATAAAAATAAAATGTCCAGATTATAGGCGGGGGATATAGCTCAGTTGGTAGAGTGCTTGTCTTGCATGCACAAGGCCCTGGTTCAATCCTCAGCACCAAAAAAACCAAACCAAAGCAAAACAAAACAAAAAACCTTTTTGGGCAGGGGTTGTGGCTCAGTGGTAGAGTGCTTGCCTAGCATGTGTGAGGCACTGGGTTCAATTGTCCGTACCACATATAAATTAGTAAAGGTCCATAAACAACTAAAAAAAATTTTAAAAGTCCAGATTGCAAAAAGTAATAATAATGATGATAAAATAAGAATTTCAAAGAAATAAGCAAGTGTGACTCACACATAGCAAGAACAATCAATGGAAACTATCCCTGAGGAAGCCTAGATATCAGACTAGGCAAAGACTTTTAAGAAGATTTGTGTGTATGTGGGAAGCAGGAGTGGTGGGGATTAAACGCAAGGCCTCACACATGGTAGGCTGTGCTACATCCCCAGCCCTAAATAAGCTATTTTTAAAGTGTCCAATTAACTGAAGGTAAGTATGTATATCCATAGAATGGAATATTATTCAGATATAAAAAAAGAGTGAAATAAGACCCATTTTTGGCATGGTCGCATGAGGAGTTCCACAGATTTCCTCTCCAAAAAAAGTGGTAAAAATTGCAAAAGGACAATTGAAAGTTTCCAGAAATGGTACAATATATGGAAAAAACATTTGTTCAAGAAAATCTATGGATTTAGGGGTGTGGCTCAGTGGTAGAGCACTTGCCTAGCAAGGGTGAGGCACTGGGTTCAATCCTTAGCACCATATAAAAATAAATAAATAAAATAAAGGTATTGTGTTCATCTACAACAACTAAAAACATATTAAAAGTAAAAAAAGAAAATCTACTAAAACTCAGTATGAATGGTGAGTCTACAGTGTTCAATTAATAACCTATTATGATTTCCTTCTCTTCCAATTCAATGAGACAGAAATTCTATTCAGACTTATGTAGTGAATTCACAAGACTCTCTTTCCCCTAGTTTCCAGTCAGAATTGCACTGGGATATTTCAATATTAAATTCTAAGAAAGTAATAGAATGAATAGTAGGTACTGTGAAGCCATTCAAAACATGATAGAAATCATATTCTGCTGTTGTGTGGAATGTTTTATAATTGTTAATTTCTAGTCAAGTATTTATGCAATACTAGCCAGGAAAAACTGAAACATGTTGTGACATAAAACAAGTCTCAAAAAATTTCATGGTATGAGGGGGAAAAAAAAGAAGAAGTAAATTAGTTCTCAAGGGAGCAGGTTGTTATAAAATAGTCAGCCTGGCCTCACTCTGACTTCCTCCCTTGCCTGTGACACCTCTCTCTTCTTTTTTCTTTTCCTCTCTCTCCTGTGCTTGTGCACCTGCCATGTGATGCCATCCACCATGTTGTCATGAAGCCCTGGAGCTGTCACCAGAAGCTATAGCCACATTGTTTCCCAGTCACCAAAATTGTAAGCCTAACAAATATTCACACACACACACACACACACACACACACACACAGTATGAGAAAAGAAAATGACAAACCAATATTATTAATGAATATAGATGAAAAATCTCAATAAAACACTAGAAGGGCAAATCAAACATTTATATTAAAAGAATCATACATCATGATCAAGTGGAGTTTATCTCTGGGATGCAAGGATGGTTCAATATGTGCAGATCAATAAAAGTGAAATACCAAATTGATACATGAAGGACTAAAACTGTATAATCTCAATAGTTGCAGAAAAAACATTTGATAAAATTCAGCATCCTTATGCACCCCAATATAATAAAGGCTATATGTGACAAATTCACAGCTAACACCATGATCAATGATGAAAAGCTGAAAGTTTTTTGTTTAAGTTCAAGGGTGAGAAAAGCATGCTCACTCTCATGGCTTCTGTTTAATATAGGACTGGATGTCCTAGCCAGAGCAATAAGGAAGGAAAAAGAAATAAAAGGGATCCAAATTATGAAGGAATAAATAAAGCTTTCTGTTTGCAAATGGCATGATTTATTTATAGAAAATGCTAGTCTCCACCAAAATCTATTAGAACTAATGAACAAATCCCATAAAGTCACAGGACACAAAATCAACATACAAAGTTACATTTTTAGACATCCACAATGCACTAACCAAAAAACAAATAAAAAAACTTACAATAGTATAAAAAAATATATTTGGGAGTGAATTTAACAAAGAATGTGACATATCTGTACCCTGAAAACTAAGAAATTGATAAAATTATAAAAGACACGAATGCACCAGGCACAAAGGCACACATCTCTATGTATGCCAACTACTCAGGAGATTGAGGCAGGAGGATCCCTTGAGTCCAGGAATTTGAAGACAGCCTGACAACATAGTGAGACCTCATTCCACAGAAGGGGGAAAAAAGATTGCTGAACAAAGAACTTAAAAGAAAAGTTGTAGAATAAGATGTCCAGAGGGCTGTTTTAAAAAGACAAACAAACAAACAAACAAAAAACTGTTCTAATTAGTTATAGGGCTGTTTTAAACCTAAAAATCATTCCTGGAATCTAGAAAGTCATGTACATAAGGAAGGCTGGTCCCAGATGGAGGCTTGAGGACAGACTACCCTTTTTAAAGCATTCCCTTAGTTCATCCTGAACAAGACATCAACTGCTGATTTAGGACATATTTGGGATTGGGGCTTCCTCTATTGCTGAGTGACAAGATGCCAACTGTGTGCTTATAGCAAACTTGGACTTGGTGTGCCATCAAGTGTTGAAAAAGCAGAAGTAACCTCAGGCACACAGAGTTTTAGAAAATAAACGGCCTGCTTAGAATTTCTGGAAGGATAGGCACTAACAAAGATTATGAAGACTGGACTAAATATTAATCCTTCAATGTACAGATGACATTGGGTGCCAACAAGCATTAAGAACTTTCAGGGAGCCTTGACCTTACTTAACAGACAAAATACGGCCCCAGGAATTGACTAAATAGCAACCAATATGTGAAATCTCTTAAGATAATTCAAAATAAGTGTTTTAAGTAAACTAATAGAGCTTCAATAAAACAGAAAAATGAGTCAGTAGTATATAAAAGAAACTTGATAAAAAGATTGAAGTTATTTGTAAAAAAATCAAATCCTAGAGCTTGAAAAGTACACTAAGAAAAATTAAAAACATAATAGAAGGCATCAATAGGAGGATAGATTAAACAGAAGAATCAGTGAGCTTGAAGGCAGGCTATTTTACAATAAAAAGAGAAAAAAAAGAAGTAAAAAGCTTACAGTAATGTTGGGATAGCAGTATATGAGCAAATGTTCATGCTTTAAGGATTCAAGAGGGGCTTGAGAATGTCAAAAGAGTAGAAAGTTTACTCAAGGAGATAATAACAAAAAACTTTCCAAACCTAGAGGAAGATACAAATATCTAAATACAAGGAGGTAAAGGTTCCCCAGTCAGATTAATTCAACCAAGTCTACCCTACACATAATCAAACTTTCAAAGGTTAAAAGCGAAGAGGATTCTCAGGACATCAAGACAGATGAAAACAAAAAACATGTATCATAACAGTGTTCCGATTAGCCTGATAAGAGATTCCTCAGCAGAAACCAGAGGAGGTAGTTGGATAAAGTTTTCACAGTGCGAAAGGAGAAAAACTGACAGCTAAGAATGCAGTACCCAGTAAAGCTATCCTCAAAAAAGAGAAGGAAAGACAAGGATAATCCAAGGAAGCAAAAGCTGAGAACATCACCAGACTTGTTTAACAGGAAATGCAAAAGGGAGTTTTTCAAACTGAAAGAGATGCTAATGAGTAAGAAGAAAAGATCAGAAAGTATAAAACTCACTTGTAAGAGTAACAATATAAGCAATGTCAGAATGTTCTAATATTGTACACGTGGTCCATAAACAATTTATAGCTTTAATGTGAAGACTAAAAATAAAAACAATTAAAATAATAACTATTATGTTAAGAGGTAGACGATATAAAGATGTAAGATATCAAAAATTCGGGTTTGGAGTATACATGTGCAGGATTTTCTTAGTATTTTTTTAATCTCTCTTTTTTATTTGTTTCTCTATTTTTATGATCAATGTTAAGTAACTAACATTTGAAAATAGCTTGTTGAAAACAAGAGAGTTTTTTTTTAAGCCTCATGATAACCAAAAAGCAAAAATCTACCATCTGCACCAAAAATAATAAGCAAAAAACAAATCAAACCTCAATAGTAAATTACTGAACCATAACAGAAGACTGTAAGAGAGGGAAAGAGAAAGGAACTATAATAGAACTAGACAAGAAGTAACAAAATGGCAGTAGTAAGAAATCATCTATTGACAATTACCTTAAATGTAAATGGATTAAGTACTCTAATTAAAAAGCATAGAGTGACAGAATGGATTAAAAAATATCCAACTATATGCTTTTTACAAGAAACTCACTTCATCTCTAAAGAATGAAAGTAAAGGGATTGAGAAAGATAGATCCCAAAAAAAGATTAGTCACACTTCTATCAGATAAAATAGACTAAATCAAAAGCAGTAAAAGGAGACAAGGAAGGTTATTATGTAATGATAAAGGAACAAATTCAGCAAGAGGAAACAATAATTATAAATATATACATATTCAATATCTGAACACCTAAATATATAAAAATATTAATAGATCTAAAAAGAGATAGACTCCAATACAGTAATAACAGAGGACTGTAAGGTCCCACTTTTGACAATGGACACATCATTCAGACAGAAAATAAGCAAAGAAATAGCAGTTAATCTGTACCATGGACCAAATGGACCTAAAAGGCATCTACAGAATATTTCATTTAACAGTGGCAGAATACAAATTCTTCTCAATAATATGTGGACAATTCTCTAGGATAGATCATATCATAGAACAGAAGACAAGTCTCAATTTTTTAAATTGTCATATCCATTATCCTTCCTGAAAACTGCAACAAAACCAGAAATCAATACCAAACAACATTGGAAACTATAAAACACATAGAAATTAAGTAATTTACTTCTGAACAACCAAAAGAACAAAGAGGAAATTAAAAATCTTTTAAAAATAAATGAAAATGGAAACACAATATATTAAAACATGGGATGCAGCAAAGGTAGTAAAAGAGGGAGATAACACAATCAGGATTTGCATTGAAATAGCTGAAAGAATCGCAAATAAACAACCATTGTTGCACTTTAAGAAGTAGAAAACAAAACAAAAATAGAAGAAAATAAATAATAAAGATTAGAAGGCTGGACATGGCATTCCATACAATCTCAGTGACTCAGAAAGCTGAGGCATGAGGATCACAAGTTTGAGGCCAACCTCAGCAACTTAGACCCTGTCTCAAAACTTAAAAAAATAGAATAAAATGGGTGGGGGTGTAGTTGCTGGTAAAGCATTTCTAGGCTCAATCCCTAGTACCAAAAATAAAAGATTGGAGTATAAATAAGTAGAGACTAAAAATCTATTAAAAAAATCAACAGAATGAAGGGCTCCTTTTTTAAAGAACCTAAATTGTGGGGCTGGGGTTGTGGCTCAACAGTAGAGTGCTCACCTAGCACAGGCAAGGTCCTAGGTTCTATCCTCAGCACCACATAAAAAATAAATAAAGATATTGTATCCAACTACAACTAAAAAAATAAATATTTTTTTAAAAAGAATCCAAATTGACAGTAATAGGAGACAAGGAAGGTTATTATTAGCTAAATAAATTATAAATTAGCTAAATTAAAAGAGAGAGAGAGAGAGAGAGAGAGAGAGAGAGAGAGAGAGAGACTAAAATAAATAAAACCAGAGGATGAAAAAGGAGATATTCCAACAGACAGCATAGAAGTCCAAAGGTTATTGGCTATCGTTAATAATAATAATAATATTTCAACAAGTTTGATAACCTAGAGGAAATGGACAAATTCATGGACACATTCACCTTACCAAGACTGAAATATGAGGAAAAAGAAATTCTGAATGAAACAATAAGAAGTTACAAGAATGAATCATTAATAAAAAAGCTTCCCATTAAATAAAAGCCTAGGACCAGATGGTTTCTCTGCTGAGTTCTAATAAATGATTTTTTAAAAACTAATATTATCAGAGTGGAAGAGTAAGAGAAAGAAAGGGGAGGTACTGGGGAATGAAGTTACACTGTGTGCATGTATTAATATGTAACAAGGAGTCTCCATTATGTGTAATTATAATGTACCAAAATAAATATTTTAAAACAACTAATACTGATTCTTCTCAAATTATTCTAAAAAATTGAAGATGAGAGAAGTATTCCAAACTTATTCTATGAAGATAAAATAACCCTGATTCCAAAATCAGACAAGAACATATCAAAAAAGCAAGCAAGAAAGACAAACACACACCAATAGCTTTCATAAATACAGATGCAAAAATTCTCAATAAAATGTTAGTAAATTGAATCCAAAAGCATATTAAAAAGGTTATTTGCCATGATGGAGATTAATCCCAGGGATGTAATAATGGTTCAACCTGTCCAAATTAACATGAAACATCACGTCAAGAGGATGAAGAGGGAAAATTATGATGATCTATATAAATGAAGAAAAGGCATTTGTTAACATTCAACATCCCTTTGTGATACAAACACTCAACAAATTAGGTATAGAAGGAATAAAACAAAACATAATAAAGTCCATATATAACAAGCCCACAGTAAACACACTGAATAGGAAGAAGCTAAAAAACTTTCTAAGATTTGTAACAAGACAAAGGTGCCCACTTTTATTACTTTTATTCAACATACTATGGGAAGTCTTAGCCAGAACAATCTGGTAAGAGAAAGAAATGAAGTGCATCCAGATAGGAAAGGAGAAAATTAAATTGTCATTTGCAAATGATATAATCCTATATACATAAATCCACAAAGACTGCCAAAAGCTATTGAAACTTGTAAAAAAAATCAGTAAAGTTAAAGAATACAAAATCAAAATATGACAATCAGTAGTGCTGCTAGACATCAACAGCAAATTACTGAAAAAGAACAAGAAAACAATTCCATTTTCAATAGCTATGAAAAAATTAAAATACATAAGAATATATTAAACCAATGAGGTGAAATATATCCATCATGAATACTATAAAACATTGATGAAAGGAATTGAAGAAAATACACATGCACACACACAAATGGAAAGATAGCCTATGTTCATGGATTGGAAGAATCAATATTGGTAAATGATCATACTACACAAAAGTGGCCTCTTAACAGAGTGAAAGGACATCCTACAGAATTAAGGAAAACATTTTCAAACTATACTTCTGACAAGGGGTTAATATTCAGAATATAAAAACAAAACAAAACCCTTAAATAATCCAGTTTAAAAGAATGGGCAAGGGGCTAGAGATGTGGCTCAAGTGGTAGTGTGCTTGCCTGGCATGCATGGGGCACTGGGTTTGATCCTCAGCACCACATAAAAATAAAATAAAGATATTGTGTCCACCTAAAACTAAAAAATAAATGTTAAAAAACAATGGGCAAATATATACAAATATTTCCCCAAAGAAGATATGCAAATCGCCAGCATATATATGAAAAAAATGCTCAGTTTCATTAATCATCAGGGGAAAAGCAAATGAAATCATAATGAAATAGCATGTTACTCCATTTAGAATGACTATTATCAAAAAGAAAAAAAGGTAACAAGAGGTAGTGAGAAATAAGTATTTGATGTGATAGATTTAAACTTCATTTTAACATTGCAGAATATATATATATATATATATATATATATATGTATATATATACGTATGTAAACATCATATGGTATCCCATAAATATGTGCAATTTTCATGTATCAATTAAAAATACAAAAATCAAAATCAAAAAATAATGTATAGGTGGCAGAAAAATTATGAGATGTGATACAAAATATGGCCCATACAATGGAAGAAAGCAATCAACAGAAATTATGAGGAAACTTCAGATGATGGATTCATTAGACAAAGACTTAAAGGCATTTAAAATAAGTCAAAGAAATAAATGAAGCTTTTCTTAAGGAATCAACAGAAAATATAAAAATGATATTTCACCAAATAGAGAATATCAACAAAGACATAGAAATTATAAAATTATATGAAGTAGAAATTCTGAATTTGAAAGCACAATAACTGAAATAAAAAATTAACTAGAAGCTCAATAGCAAATTTGAACCTGCTATTTTACAAATATTGTGAGCAAGGTGTGGTGGTACATGCCTGTAATCCCAGTAACTTGGGAGGCTGAGGCAGGAGGATCACAAGTTTGAGGCCAGTCTCAGCAACTTAGCAAGACCCTAAGCAACTTAGTAAGACCCCATCGCAAAATAAAAAATGAAAAAAAAATGGCTGGGGATATAGCACAATTTTAAAGCACCCCTGGGTTTAATCCCTAACAGTGAAAAAACAAACAAAACAAAACAAAACAAAAAACCAAGAATATGATATCCAGCCAGGCTCTTTTTCAAAAACGAAGAAGAAATTAGATGTTCCCACCTAAGCAAAAGCTAATTTGTTGCGTTTTTTTTTTTTTTTTACTGATAAAAGCATCATTCCATTGAGATGATATATTGAAGACAAAATTAGCAATGCAAAGATAGCTCAACTGAGATAATGCATTCTGATGAATAAAAGGAGTAAACAAGAGAAATCAAGAGAGCTTCAGAAACCTGTGGTCAACCATCAAGTGTACCAAAATATGCAAAATGGGTGCCCCATAAAAGAAGTCAAGACAGAAAAAGGGGTGGAGAAAATATTTGAAGAAATAATTGTAAAATAATTGCCTAATTTGAACAAAAAAATTTTCCTATGAATCCAAAAACCTCAATGAACTCCAAGAAGAAAAAAGTCAAAGAATATCACATGTAGAAATAGCATACTAAAACTGTCAAAATCCAAAGAAAATGAGAGAATCTCAAAAGCAGCAAGAGAGAAGTAACTCATTATCTTTACAGATTACTCCACAAAATTATCTGATTTCACAGGGGCATCAGAAGACAATAAGAGCCAGGCACAGTGGCAAATACCTGTAACCCCCATAATTCAGGAGGCTGAGGCAGGAGGATTGCAAAATAGAGGCCAGCCTCAGCAACTTAGTGAGACCCTGTCTCAAAACAAAAATGGGCTGGGATGTAGCTTAGTGGCAGAGTGCACTTCTGTTCAATCCCCAGTATTGGGCATGGCGGGAGCAGGGGTGAAGGGGGAGGAGGCAATGAGATGGCATATACAAAGAATTGAAATAAAAATATTGTAAACCAATACTACTGTATTCAGCCAGGCTATTTTTCAAAAATGAAGAAGAAATAACATGTTCCCAGCTAAATGAAAGCTAAGAGAATATGTAGCTTTTTATACTGATAAAAGTGGCAATCCATTAAGATGATATATTAATTATAGATATATGTTTACCCAATGAAAGAGCCACAAAATTTATGACAAAAACTAACATATTTGAAAAAAGTAGACAATTCCACAATAATAGTGAGAGACTTTAATACCCAAGTTTAAAATAGTTTGAATTAGCAAACAGAAAATTAATAAGGAAATAGAGAACTAGAACCGTATTATAAACCAACCAGACCTAACAGATATTCATAGAATATTCCACCTAATAATAACAACAGAATACACTTTCTTTTCCAGTGAACCTGGAACATTTTCCTCCCAAAATCATATGTTAAGTCAAAAACAATTCTCAGTTGATTTAAAAGGATCAAAATTACTCAAGCTAAGTTTTCGTATCACAATGGAACTAAAGTGGAAATTAGTAACAGGAAATTTGAGAAATTTGCAGTACAATGGAGTGAAGCAACACAATTCTATAAAACCAATGATCCAAAGCAGATACCACAAGAGAAATTATAAATATTTTGAGATAAGCAAAATGAAGCACAGCAGAAGAAAACTTATGAGATACAGTGAAAGCTGTGATTAGAAGATTTATCCCATAACTGATGCTTACCCTAAAAAAAAAAAAATCTCAAATCAATCCTGATCTTCCCTTTTTAAAAGCTAGAAAATGAACATTAAACTAAACCCAAAGCAAGCAAAAGGAAGGAAATACCAAAATGAATCAGGATGGCTGGGCATAGTGGCACACACCTGTAATCCCAGCAGCTTGGGAGGCTGAAGTAGGAGGATCTTGAGTTCAAAGCCAGCCTCAGTAACTGTGAGACACTAAGCAACTCAGTGACACCCTGTCTCTAAATAAAAGACAAAATAGGGCTGGGGATGTGATCAGTGGTTGAGTGCCCCTGAGTTCAATCCTCAGTACCTCCACTCAAGAAAAAAAGAAAAGAATTAGGATGAATGAAATTTGGAAGAGAAAAACAATAAAGGAAATCAATACCAACACAATTCTCCCCCCACCAGGGAGATCTCTAGCATCAATAAATGTTTATACTGACCAGAAGAAAGCATGAACACACAAATTATTATAAACATGAATAAAGGAGGGGATCTAACCAAAATAAAGTGGACTATAAGGGAATACTATGAATAACTGAACACCAAACTATTGGAAAATCTACATAAAGTGGGCACATTTTTTAAAAACACAAGGCATTGATTAAATCATTAATAAACACAAACTCTGAATAGACCTATAACAAGTAAAGAGTTTTCATTTGTCATAAAAAAATACTTTCCTACAAAGAAAAGCCCAGGCCCAATGGCTTCTTTGGTAAGTTCTATCAAGTGTCTAAAGAAAGATGAACACCCATCATTCCAATATTTCTAAAAAAATAGAAAAGGAGAGAATATTTCCCATCTCACTCTAGGAGACCAATATTATCTTGATACAAAAAAGAAAGACATGGGGTCTGGGGTTAAAGCTCAGTTGGTAGAGTGCAGACCTCACATACACAAGGCCCTGGGTTCAATCCCCAGCACCACTAAAAACCAACCAACCAAACAAACAAACCAAAGACATTACAAGGGGGGGGGACCAGAAAACAATAACTTTTATATATATAGAAAAATTCTCAACAAAATACTAGCTAACCAAATCCTGCAACATATAAAAATGATTATACACCATGGCCAAGTGGGATTCATCCAAGGAATGCAAGGTTGTGTCAACATGTGAAAATTAATCAGCACAATCAACATATTAATATAGTAAAGGATAAAATCCAATACATTTTTATTATAAAACACTGGAACATGCTAGAAGAAGTGAATTTCCCAATCTTACAAAACACACGTGCAAGCCCAGCATAATGGTGCTTGCCTATAATTTCAGCAACTCTGGGGGCGAAGGCAGGAGAATAACAAGTTCAAGGCCAGCCTAAGCAACTCAATAAGGCCTTAAGCAATTTAGTGAGACCCTACCTCCAAATAAAATATTTTAAAAGGGCTGGAGATGTAGTTAGTGGTAAAACACCCCAGAGTTCAATTTGCAATAATGAAAGATCTACATCTAATAGAATACTTTGTACTTGAAAGATTTCCTCCTAAGAACAAGTCGTGTTTCTTTGCTTTGACCACTTCTCTTCAATATTCGACTGCAGATTTTATGTATGGCATTTAATTAAGGAACAGAAACTTAGACATCTAGATTTTATAGGAAGAAGCAAAGCTATTTGGAGATTGCAATGACTTTGTACTAGAAAATGCATTCAACCATTGTTAGGACACAGAATCAATGAAAAAGAATCATTTACATTTATATATGATAGCACTGAATCACCAAAAATGAAATAAGAAATCACCTTCATTTATGAGCATCAAAAATAAAAAATACTCACACATGCTAGGCAAGCGCTCTACCCTATCAAATCAATATTTAAAAAGAACAAATTAGGAGTACTCGAGCCTCCCCATTTCAAAATGCACTCTGAAGTAGCAGTAATTAATATTGTGTAGTTCTGAAATAGAATATTATAGATCAATAGAACATTACCGAGAGTCCAGAAATAAATTTATTTTTGTTAAATATTTTTTGACAAGAATGCCTATATAATTCAATGCAAAAAACTGTCTTTACCATTGCAAAGAAAGTTTCTTCCTTCCCTCATCATGTTTATAAAAAACAAAATAAAATGAAAGACTGAAATATAAAGAGCTAACATTATCAAAACTCTTAGAAGAAAACATAGCAGTAAATATTTCTGATCTTGGGCCAGATAAAATCTTCTTGGATATGTCACCAAAACCAAAGTCAACTGAGGAAACAAAAGTAGATAACTTTGATTCATCAGAATGAAAATCTTTATGGTGCAAATACAACATGAAGGAAGTGAAAGGAGGGCTGGGATGTGGTGCAGGGGTAGAACATAAGTCCCTGAGTTTGATCCCTGTGGGGACAGGGCTAGTGAAAGGACAACTAATAAAGTAGCATATATCTTATGCATCTTAATACCTTTCAAGCATTTTCTAAAATCTAGGACTTATAAAGAATTTTCACAATTCTACAGTTAAAAGATAAATAACCCAATTAAAATTAAACAAAGAATCTGATGGTACATTTCTCCAAAGGAAACAAAAGCTGGCCAATATGATTATGAAAATATACTCAATATCTTTAGTGACTAGGGAAATACAAATCAAAACTGCAAAATGAGATATCACTTTATATGCAACAGGATGAAAATAATTATAAATATGGACATGATGAGGATGTAAAAAATTGGTATCTCCCACATGATTGATGGGAACTTAAAATGGTACGGCTGCATTAGAAAACAGGTTGGCATTCCTAAAAATGTTAAAAATATAGTTATCATATAATCTTGGAATTCTACTCATAAGAATCGCTAATATCTCAATGTCTATATGTCTACACAGAAACTTGTATATGACTATTCACAGCAGTGTTATTCATAGTAAGAAAAGACTGAAAACAGAAGAATGCATATATTGTAGTATATCCAAACAATAGTATTCCATTATTCAGAAGAGCCATAAAGACAAAGGAAATGCTGGCATTCAATAAAACATGGAAGAGTTTGAAAATATGCTACTTGAAAGAAATAAGACATAAAAAGACTATATATTATATGATCTTTATAAGAAATGCTTGGAATATAGCTACTCATAGAGACAAAAAATAGGTAAGTATTTGCCTAGGGCTAGAGAGAAGGTGAGTGAATAGTAATCTCTAATAGGTAAGTAGTTTCTCTTTGGGGTGATGAAATGTTGTGAGCTTGGCTAGGGGGGATGGTTATACAATTTTGTGAATTTTATACTTTAAAAATTGGATTTATGTGAATTAACTCAACTAGAGGAAATAAAAGGATAAAAAAAATTTTAGTATGTTAACACTAATAAAAAACAGCTGGAGGGGCTGGGGTTGTGGCTCAGCAGTAGAGTGCTCACCTAGCACATGTGAGGCACTGGGTTCAATCCTCAGCATCACATAAAAATGAACAAAATAAAGATATTGTGTCCAGGTGTAATTTTAAAAAATTAATAAATAAATAAAAAAATAAAGTTATTGTGTCCAACTATAACTAAAAAAAAATTAGATTAAAAAACAGCTGGAATGGCTATAGTAATATCATAACATTTTAATTTGTCAAGAATTTTTGTGAGTTCTAATTGTGTACCTATTGGTATAGATTAAAAATTCATGGAGTAAAATCTGGTTGAACTTAAAGTAGAAGTGGAAAAATCCACAGATGCAGTCAGAGAATTAAATACCTCTTAGTAATCTATGGAATTAGTAGAAAGAAATCCAATACAAAAAAGAAGGCTTCAACAACATTATAGGACAACATGCACTATTGATATATAAAGAATAATCTATCCAAATGAAATTATTTGTCAATTCTAACAAATATAATCCAATCAAAAATAGCAAAATTTATTTTTTCCCCAGGGGCACATGAGACACTTAGCAATGTTAACCATACTCTTGACTTTAACAATCATCAACCATTTTCTGAATTAAAATCATGCAAAAAGTTCTCTAAGGATAGTAGAATTAAGTTGAGATCACAAAGGGAACATAACATAAACATCTCTGATAAATGGATGCTAATCCATAATGGGGGAGGACATGGGACCAGTAGAGGAACTTTGGATGGGCCAAAGGGGAGGGAGGGGAGAGGAGGGGGAACGGGGATAGGAAAGATGGTGAAATGAGACCGACATCATTACCCTAGGTACATGTATGATTGCATGAATGGTGTGACTCTACTTTGAGTACAACCACAGAAGTGAAAAGTTGTGCTTCATTTGTGTACAATAAAACCAACAGCATTCTGCTGTCATGTATAACTGATTTAGAACAAATAAATAAATGAATTTTTTTAAAGCATCATAAACAGCTATATTCTGTTTATAAGTGATTTAATTAAAATATAAGAATAGGTAGTTTAAGAATAAAAGATTGGAAGATGATATGCTACAGAAAATAGTATAACTGACAAGAAATTAGTATATCAGAAAAATTAGATCTTAGGAGAAAAAAGTATTAGGAGAGATAAAAAGAAATATTTCTTAATGATAAGAACCTCAATCCTATAGGAAGAGATAGTCATATTTATTAAAGAAACAAAATAGCATTGCCCCCAAACTTATAAAATAAATGTTAAAAGAACTAAAAGCAGAGATAGTCAAATCACAGATGGAAATTTTAACACAACTCTTGAACTAACTAACTTAAGAAAGGAGAGAAAATTTGCAAAATACAAATTCTGGTACCACATTCAGCAACATCAGAAAACACTATTTTGATGCACAATGAAGAGAATTTATCCTGAGAATCTATATGCTGGGCCCAAATAACAATGTCAATAATTCATATAGTGGAAACATACTATACAGATACAGATAGACAGAGATACAGATATAGACAGATAGATATTCTGACCACTGCAGAACTAACTACAACTTGGTAAGAAATATATCTTAAAGTTTTCCTCAAATGTGAAAAGTAAACCACTGACTTGTAAATAATCTAGGGATTAAAGAAGAAATCATGAGGCTATTAGTAGATATTCTGAACTAAAATGAAAATGTATGGTGAAGTATGTGGGATGCAATTAAAAGCAAATTGAAGCTGCTGAATGGGTTAACTTGTCCCTAGCAAATCTGTCTCTCACTTTGCTTCCCTTGTGCCTTATCCCTGAACAATTAACTGCTAGAGTCAGCTTTGTCAGGGAAAGGGCAACAAGAAAGACAGCAGTCATAAGAACTCTTAATCAGTAATCTTTCTGTAGATTTACAGGAACCAGGAAGGTCCATGACCTTTAAGATAACATCAAGACATCAGAGTTGCTGGTAGCTGCAGAATTAATTGACTACCCTGGCGCCCTCCTGGCTATGGCTAAAAATATACTTCTGCAAAATCTCTATGTAAGCTTAGCATCCGTGACCTCTAGGCAAGATGAAACTTTCAGGCAAGAGTCCTCCATTTTCCAAGCAAGAGTCCTCCATTTTCCAACTCGCTGGCTTATTACCAAAAAGTTTCTTCTCTACCACTCTATCTCATGATGGAGTCATCAGCCTCATCTGATAGCAGCATAATCTAACCTTTTTTAATTTTTAAAAAATTCTTTAATTTGCTTCTGAACCTTTTGTTTTGTTTTGTTTTGGTTACAGAATTTTGAGGAAAACTTACAGATTTAGATGTTTGTATTAGATCATTAAGAAAGGTCCAGGATCACCCAATCAAGTTTTTTTTTTCCTTAAAAATTTAGGAAAAAAAATCAAATTAAGCCCAAAGTAGGCTGAAAGAATGAAATAAGAGCATACATTAATAGTATAAAAAATGGACAATGAACAAAATTGGTGATCAGAAGGTATTTCTTGGAGAAATTAAATAAAATTTATAAACTCTTAGTAAAATTAAACAAAAAAGAGAAAACTGAGATACCCATTCTTAGGATGAAAGAGGAAGTTGCTATAGGTTGTGGAGACATAAAAGGACAATTTATGATATACCACTTTATGCCAATAAATTAGAAACTTTAGATGAAATTCCTTGAAAATCATACCAAAAGTGAAATGAAAAGAAATAGAAATGGTAATATTCCTATTCATTTTGAAGCAATTAAATAAATAAATAAGGCCTTTTACATACACATCACACACACACACACACACACACACACACACACACACACACATGACCTTACAGGCTCAGATGGCTATACCATTCTATGATTATATTAATTCGTTCTTCCAAACATTTAAAGATTAAAAAAGACAAATTCTATAAAGACTTAGAAGGTAGGAGAGAGGGTGAGTTTGAAATTCATTTTATGAGAATTGCATAATCCTGAAACCAAAACTTGGCAAGAATACCACCAAAGAAAAGAAAATGACAGCAAAATCTCTCATGAGAATGGATGCAAAAATTCTAATTGAAACATCAAACAGAATCCAATGATACAGAAAAAAGAAAGCTCTCATTATCAAGTGGGATTTATTCCAGGAATGCATGATTGATTGCAACTCAAAATTTATACAATCGACCATGCTAACAGAATAAAGAAAAAAATTCTATTATCATTCCACTAGATGGAGAAAAGACTTTTAGAAAACTAACACCTATTCATTACAAAAATTCACAGAAAATATTGAATGAAAGGGAACTTCCTTAATCTAGTTAAAGATATTTTTAAAAAATTGAACTCAACAAGGTTTTAGGGAAGCATATTTTCTTGCACTGCTGGTAGGAATGCGAAATGGCTCAACCCTTGATCAATTAATTCCACTTTTAGGAATTTATCCTGAGAATAAACTTTCAAATAATATGAAACACACACTGATATGATTTTGCCTAGAAGAATTATGGGTAATTTCAAAATGTTGGAAATTTACATGATCACATACAAATTTGTTAAGTTTGTTATATCTACACAATGCAGTAACAGAAAGTGTAAAAATTAGAATGAATTTTGCTTATAAAGCGAGTGTTTAGGCCATTGACATGATTTAATTGAGTTTAAATCTATAATTTTTAGGAAAAAACTCACAACTATATTCTAGAAATTAATGAATGGGTTAATCAAGGGAAAGAAGAGGAATGACATTTCTATCTAAATTATTTTCATAGTTTTGACTTTTAGAACATCATATGAAGGGGCTGGGCATAAGAAAAGTAGAGGGAGAGATTCTGAAGTTCAGAGCCAGCTTGGGCAATTTAGCAAGATTCTGCTCAACATAAGAAATAAAAAGGGATTGGGATGTAGCTACGTTTTGAATACCTGAGTTCAATTCCTGGTACCAAAAACAAAACACATGGAAGAAAAAGAATTGAAACTAACCCTAGAATTTTGAACACAATGCTATAAACTTTCAGAGCAAAATATTTTATAGACACACATACATACACATGAAATTTTAGACGATGAATTTTTTAAAATTGATAGTGGTATGGGTATATTAATTCTAAAATACACTGTCGGCTTTTGAAAATAAATAAATAAGCAAACGAATGCTTTTGCAATCAGGTTTTTCACTATGAGAAAAATGAATAAAAATAAAAAATTAGGAATTAACAGAGGAATCCTGTTAGTGGATTGTGATTAAAGGCATGGATAAATAGGAGCAATAATATCCCAAAAGCAACAAGTATACTTAATGTTCATTTCCCAGTTTATAAAGCAATTGCTCACTAATATGGTTCCTTGTAAAAAACAAATGGCTAATTTTAGGACTGGATAATGGGAAGTGAAAGGTGAGCCTGGTATAATTTATGTCAGAAAGTAAGAAAGCGCTCAAAAACTGATGACACATATCAAAAGGAGTTCTCATTGGAGAAATCTGGGACAATTTGAGCATAAAAATAATTAAAGGCAATAACAAATCACATATGCTACATTGAATATTAAACAATTTAGAAATCCCTACTAATATGAATAAATAAATAACAAAGAATTAGGGGAAAAATCCTTCCTTAGAGTATAATGCCAACTAATATAAGCAGAAAAAAAATGATAACATTGAGAAAAATCATCATTGCACAATCACCTTTGTAATAAATAGGCCAGGTAAGAATCATCCATGGATTCTAAATCCATGTGGTCAAAGTTTTTTGAGAAATAATTTCTTAATTTACAAATATATGGAGATTTTCTAGTTATCTGCCTGCTGCTAGTCATTTCTCTTATTTGCATTACAAAGAAAATGCACTTTATGAATCCCACCCATTCAAATTTATTGATGATTGATTTATGACCAAATATGTGGCCAATTTTTTATAAGTCTTTTGTATGCAAATGGAAAGAATATGTATTTTTCACTTCTAGGTTCACATTTGCTCACTGTCCTCATATAATCACTGGGAGAGTTTTGTTAACATCTTATACCATGAGTGTAGATTTGTCTGTCTGTCCTTTTGATTCTGTCTTGTTTCCTTTCTAAATGTAAAGGCCATATTACTATGTACTTATGAATTCATTATATTTTCCAGGTGAATTTAAGTCTTTCATCATTACAAAGTGACCTTCCTTCTACAGAATAATTCTTTTGTCAAAAAGTCTATTCTGAAAATATTAATATAGTTATACCATATTTCCATTGGGTGAAAGACCTTTGGCCTCTCACTTTCCTTAAGCTTTTATTTACCTTTTGCTTTAAATATGTTGGTTGCTTTTTGCAAATTCTGACCAGTCTTAGAATATTTAGTTAATTTATAATTAATATAATTAGGGATGCATTTGGTTTTAATTCTGCCATTGAATATGTGTTTTTTATTTTCCAACCATTTCTGTTTCTTTTTTTAACTTTAATGCTTCCTTTTGGATTTATTATAACTTTAAATTTGGAAGTTAAATTTTTTCCTACTCTACTAGAAGTTGCCCTTTAATGTGCAAGTTATACTTTATTCATTAAAGTTTAATATTAAATATCACCTTTTCTCTTTCTCCTGGACAATAAAAGAAGCCTATTTTCAATGCTCTTTACTTATAGGCTATTATTTTATGCATTTAGGTCCATAAATACTTTGAGACCCAGAAGACATTATTGTTATTGTGCTCTAAAGTCAATACTTATTTATATTTAAGAACACATTTACCATTTTCACTGCTCTTAATTGCTTCCTGTATATCTAACCTTCCGTCTGTGGCCATTTTCCCCTGCTCTAAGCACACCCATTAGTATTTCCTTAAGTAGGAGTCTGCTATTGGCATGTTCTGTCAGTTTTTGCTTGTCTTATACTGTTTTCACTTCACTTTAATTTTTGAGGTTTAATTCTGATGAGAACATGACTCTGACTTAATATTCTTTTTTTTTTTTCTGTATATTGGCACTATGATCCCAACATCTGGCTTTCATTGTTGCTATTGAGAAAACATTTGTCCATTTTATGATTGCTCTACTGAAGTTATCTATTTTTTTTCTCTAAGGCTGATATTAAATTTTTTCTCTTTTTCATCAATATTACTTTGATGGTTCCAGATGTTGATTGCCTTTTATTCATTCTGTTTGGGACTTGGTGAGCTTTTAAATATGAGAATCAATGTCTTTCATCAATTCTAAAAACCATTAGCTCCTCTAATATTGGTTTTCTGCCTTTCTTCTCTCTACTTGTGCAACTCTTCTTGTTCTATACTGTATGTCTACTATCCTCTTGTACTCTAATCTCTGTTTTCTATACTTGTAGTTTTCCATGCTTCATTCATCAGAGTTTCTTATTTCAAATCTCTAATAGTTCTCTCTATAGCCATGTCTAATCTGACACTGAATTCTTAAGTTTTCATATTATGCTTAAGCTCCAAATTTTCTGGTTGTTTCTCAGATCTTAATGTTACCCTTTACAGTTTCTTGCTGAAAGATTTAAGTTTAGCTTATAATTGCCATGTTAACCTTACAAATGGTTGTTTAAAGTCTATGTCTGATAATTCGACCATCTTAAATAACTTTAAGTTCATTTCTTTTATATTTTATTGTCCCATATCTGGTTCAAGTATTGTTTTTCTTTTATATCTGCTTATCACTGTGTTTCAGTGACTATATTTGAAAATTATTAAAAGAAGTAATTGGAGCTTAAGATTTTTTTGTTACTTATGCCAAATAAACTGTAAACATGAATAATATGAAAACACGTTAATCCAATTTCAAGGCTCAAGATTTTTCTTGGCTACCTATATGACTTGAACCAGAGTTGAATTTCATGTTATAGATGTTTAATCTTCTTTCTTCTTTATTCCTAGACTACAGGTCTTTGGGATCCCTAAATTAAATTCAGATTGGCTGACCCTTGCCAAACTCTGTAATCTCACTTTGGTCCAACATTGTGGATCAAAGATGAGGCAATGAAATGTTTCCCAATCTATTGGTCATATCTTTAGATTGGCAATTACATCTTTGGCAAAAGTGAACCAAATGTCATAATTTTTCCCGGACTTCTGGGAATCAACCTAACAAAAGAGGTGAAAGATTTATACAATGAAAACTACAGAACCCTAAAGAGAGAAGTAGAAGAAGATCTTAGAAGATGGAAAAATATACCCTGTTCATGGATAGGCAGAACTAACATCATCAAAATGGCGATATTACCAAAAGTTCTCCATAGGTTTAATGCAATGCCAATCAAAATCCCAATGGCATTTCTTGTAGAAATAGATAAAGCAAGCATGAAATTCATATGGAAAAATAAAAGACCCAGAATAGCAAAAGCAATTCTAAGCAGGAAGTGTGAATCAGGCGGTATAGCGATACCAGATTTCAAACTATATTACAGAGCAATAGTGACAAAAACAGCATGGTACTGGTACCAAAACAGGTGGGTGGACCAATGGTATAGAATAGAGGACACAGAGACTAATCCACAAAGTTACAACTATCTTATATTTGATAAAGGGGCTAAAAGCATGCAATGGAGGAAGGATAGCATCTTCAACAAATGGTGTTGGGAAAACTGGAAATCCATATGCAACAAAGTGAAACTGAATCCCTTTCTCTCGCCATGCACAAAAGTTAACTCAAAATGGATCAAGGAGCTTGATATAAAATCAGAGACTCTGCGTCTGATAGAAGAAAAAGTTGGCTCCGATCTACATATTGTGGGGTCGGGCTCCAAATTCCTTAATAGGACACCCATAGCACAAGAGTTAATAACAAGAATCAACAAATGGGACTTAATTAAACTTAAAAGTTTTTTCTCAGCAAGAGAAACAATAAGAGAGGTAAATAGGGAGCCTACATCCTGGGAACAAATTTTTACTCCTCACACTTCAGATAGAGCCCTAATATCCAGAGTATACAAAGAACTCAAAAAATTAGACAATAAGATAACAAATAACCCAATCAACAAATGGGCCAAGGACCTGAACAGACACTTCTCTGAGGAGGACATACAATCAATCAACAAGTACACGACTTCTGTCTTTTTCTAAATCTTGGCCACATAAGCACTCACTATTTTATTAGATTATCTGAGCTTTTAGTATTTTATTCATATTTTTAGTTGTCTTTAGCCCAAGATTCATTGCAAATTACCCAGTCTGTCATTTCTAGAAACCGATGACCCTAGTATTCTAATTTCACTTATGTATATACTTTCTTTGTAAGTACCATAAGAACTGGATTCTTTTTAGATGAGCACCTTGGGGTAGAGACATTAAAATCTGTGAACCCTTAAAAGTTTAAGTCAAATTATATATATATAGAGAGAGAATCCATTTATATTTGTGAAAAAATTTCATGGCTTCTTATCCAAAGGTGTTTGTATTGTATATACTGATAGAACAATCTACAAAGAATGATGTTAAAACTTAAAATAAATAACTTAACCAAATTAAATTCATCAATAAACCCAGAGACAAATTTCTAGAAGATATCAGTGAAGATTGTGCAGAGGTTTTGATCTTGTTGGCAAATTTACCCAAATCTTTTACAGAAACATAGGTTTGAAGAAAAATTATTTAATGGGACACAATGTAAGCTCAATTGGAAGGAGAAAAAAGGGGGCTGTAAAAGCCCTAAATCCAATGAGTTAACCTTCTTGATTTTAATAGTAGCATTAGTATAGTATTTATGAATATCTTAAATATTAGCAATAACATGACTATTTCTGTCTCTTTAAATTTCTCCACATTCCAATAAAATTTTCCCCCAAATCCTTAAGGAAATCAATAGCTTTATCCTCTCTCTGCATAACCAGAATTCAAGAAGACAATTAAAGCTGAGGAGAAATAGTATATTTTAGGTTTAACAAATTTAGCAAACATTCAGACCTGTTTTCTTTATAAAGATCCAGATCATATTATTAATTTTCTACTGAAAAGGATGTGGAATTAGAATTAAAACATTAAGGCTAATATTCTGGGATACATATATCTTTTCCAAGATTTAGATTTTTTTAATCTTTGTAATGGTCATTGCATTTTAAATATGCACAAGGCTTTGTATCTGTGTTGCAGAATTCGGTGGCATACTAAAGTAAGAACTAACTTAGCACTATAAATGAAAACTTTACACCTATATGTTCATATTTGTCATATCCTGTATGTTCATATTTGTCATATTTGTTTCATTATTGTTAACCTAAATATCAGATAAATAGGTTAAGAATAATTCCTAACAATTCCGGCCATATGCAACGTTACCAGTCGACGTCTGTACGTTGTTCACAGTACATAATCCGAAGGTATTGAGCATAGCCGTTGCAATTCTAATGGCCAGGAGTATATTTACCTATCGAAATTGCCCAAACAATAGCAATCTTCATGATGGCCTTAGTCCGCGAATTGAAACGGCTATGCTCAATAGGATTACGTATTGCTACATACCGATCCAGCGATATAGCGCAGAGGTGCATGATGGACGCAGTAGAAAATAAAACATCTAAAGAAATCCAGACGGGGCACAAATACCTAGGTAGTGGCCAGACATAATCTGAAAGAGAACAGAGAGAAGACAAAAATATGTTATTCAAATCGCACCAAATCCACTTTTCAATTTTAGCACTCTAATATTTTATTCTTAATCTAAGCTTTTTAAAGAAAGTGAAATTTCAGAAGCATTAATTTCCATAATGATGATGATGATGATGCTATCAGTGTTGCATAATTTTTTATTGCTGTAAACTTTATACAACATAAAACTGTCAGACACTGTGGAGCTTGCCTATAATGGGGAGGTTGGAGGTAGGAGGTTCGGGGAGGCCAGCCTCAGTAACTTAGATCCTGTCTCTTTCAAAATATAAAAAAAATTAAAAGGGGTTGGAATGTAGATCAGTGGTAAAAGGCTCCGTGGCTTATTGCCCCGCCCAAATGAATCACTTAAAGTGTACAATCCAATGGCATTTAGTACATTCACAATATTGTACAACCATCACCTCTCTCTAGTTCTCAAAAATTTCACTATTCAAAAAGGAAATCACTTCCCATTAACCAGTCAGCCCCTCTCTCATTACTTCCCTCCTCCAGCCCTGGGAAATCTCTATAATCTGTTTTCTGTTTTTATAAACTTACTTAATCTAGATATCTCATATAATTGGAATTTGTAACCTTTTGTGTCTGGTTTCTTTCACTTAGCATAATGATTTTGAGGTTTATCCATTTTGTAGCATGCATCAGTACTTCATTTTTTTATGGATTGTTTACTGCCTTGTATATAATTAGATTTGATTTTCATGTATTAATAGTGTCTCTTGTGACTTTGCTGAATTGATCTCATATATATGATATATATATATATATATATATATATATATATATATATATATATGGTGTGTGGGTTTGTTTTTGTTTTTAATTTTCCTAAATAAGATCATGTTATCTGAAAATATAGATAATTTTATTTCTTTTTTTTCAATTTTCCTCTTTTATTTCCTTTTCTTGCCTAATTGCTCTAGATACAGTTTCCAATACAACACTGAATAGAAATAATGAAAGTGACTATCTTCTCTTTATTCCCGGTCTTAGAGGGAATTCTTTCAGCTTTTTTTTTTTAACTACTGATTATGAAATTATGATATTAGCTGTGGATTTTCATTAATCCCTTTTATCATGTTGAGGAAGTTTTCTCCTATTTCTAGTTTGTTGAGTGTTTTTGTTTTCCATCATAAAAGAATGATGGATTTTGTCAAACACATTTTTCTGCAGGAATGGAGATGACCTTATGGCTTGTTTACTTCCCTCTGTTCTTACATTCCCACTTGGTGCATAATATCATGCTGAATTGAGTTCATTTATATTTGGTTCAGAATTTTTGCATCTATATTCATAAATGATCTTGGTCTATGGTTTTTTGTGATGTCTTTATCTGGCCTGAGTATTAAGATAAAGTTGGTCTCATAAAATGTAGTTTGAGAAGGACTGGTGTTAATTTTTTAAATATTTGGTAAAATTCACCAACAAAGTCATCTTGTCTTTTCTCTGTTGGGAGGTTTTGGTAACTGATTCAAGTCTTTACTTGTTATAATTATCTTTAGACTATTTCTTCTGGGTTTCTACTTTGTTGAAGCACAATTGTTCATTATATTTTTTCCTAATCTATTTAATTTCTGGAAGGTCAGTAGAAATGCTCTTATTGTCATTTCTTATTTTCATAATTTGTGTGATCACTTTTGTTTCGTAGTCATTCTGGCTAAAAGGTTTGTCAACTTTTTTGATCTTTTCAAAGAATCTCAACTTCTGATGTTCTTAATATTCTTTATTTTTTCCCCATACTCTATTTTATTTGTCTTTATCATTTTTTTTTCTAGTTGAATGAAGCTTGCTCTTTTATTCTAGTTCTTTTTCTATTTTACATCTTAAGGATATAAATTTATGTTATATCCTTCTTTAGGATCTTTCTTTTACTGCTTTTTTTTTTCCCAATCCTTTTCTTTATTTTTGTGGTACTGGGAATGGAACCAAGGCCTCACATATGCTAAGAACATGATCTATCATTGGGCTGTACTCTCAGCCCCTTTCTTTATAAATGTAGCCATTTATAGTATAAATTTCCCTCTAAACACTGTTTTTGCTGCATACCATAATTTTCGGTAAGTTTTTATTTCACTCTTTTTCAAAATATTTTTAAATTTTATTTGTGATTTCTTTTTTCACCCATTGGCCATTTAATAGTGAGTATGCTGTTTAATATCTACATATGTTCAAATTTGTCAATTTTCTTTCTAATGCTGATTTCTAGTTTTACTCCATTGTGGAGAATATACTTTGAATAATAATAATATTTTAATTAATTTATATTTGTTTAGTGGCCAAACATATGGTCTATCTCAGAGAACATTCTATATGTTATTAGATGGATTATTCTCTATGTCATGTCTATTAGAATTAGCTGCTTTCAGTTGTGTGTGTGTGTGTGTGTGTATGTGTGTGTGTGTTTTCAGTTGTGAGGATTGAACCCATACATACATGGTAAGCAAGCATTCTACCACTGAGCCACATTCCCGGCCCTTTATAGAGTTTTCTAATTCCTCTATCTCTTTATTTATCTGTGTAGTTGGTCTATACATTGTTTAAAATAGGGTATGATGTCTCCAAGTATTATTGTAAGTATGTTTTCTTTTTCTTGTTTCAATTCTTTTACTTTTTGCTTCCTGTGTTTGTTGGGCTCTGTTGTTAGGTGCATATATGTTTATAGGTTTTGTGTCTTCTTGGTGACTTTACCTTTTTATGAATTTATAATGTCCTTTGTCTTTCATATAAGTTCTATTTTTGACATTAATTTAACTCTCCTTTGGTTACTATTTGCATGGAACATTCCTTCACTGTCAATATCCAGGTGTCCTGAGATATTCAGTTTCTTATTGGCAGTATATAGTTGGATAATATATTTTTGCTCATTCTGTTAGTCTCTGCCTTTTAATTAGAGTTTAATACATTTCACATTTAAATTAATTACAGTTAAGAAAAGATTTACTTCCATCATTTTCTATATGATATATACCATCATTTGCTCTGGTAATGCCTTCATTTGTGATTAACTGACCTTTTTATAAGAAACTACTTGATTCACTTCTTATTTTTTTCCCCTGTATAATGTTTTAGTTTTTTCCTTAGTAGCTAGCCTGGGGATTACAATTAATATCTTTTTCTTATAAGAATCAAGTTTTAATTATGCATATTTTGAATACTGTACAAAAATTTTGTGGTCCCTCTATCTCTACCCATTCCTGGATACTCTGTCACCTTTCAGTGTTGATATTTCCTCAAATTATTTTCTCAGGTTCTTTAGACCACAAAAACTGAAGATTATTTATTGGAGTTTTATCCACCTATCATTGCAGACTATGTCTTCAACTTAGATTATACATCATGGAAGCTGGAAACTCAATCAGTGTTATGACTTTCTTCAAAGTGTTTAGACCCTCCAGAATTTTGTATTGGGTTATTCTCCAGTAAATCAGATAGTTTGTTTTCATGTTTTATTTATTTATATGCTGAAAGGTTGATTCAAGAGCTGCTTACTTGACCATAACAGAAGTCAAACTACCAATCAGTAGGATTTAACCAGTACAATAAAGAAAAGCTATCACCAGAAATTCTTTGGACCAAATGTCTTTGTGGATGCTCATTATTGTTAATAGTTTTTTGTACCTTACTCAGATTGTATCTATCATGAAAGTTGATTGTGTTGAAGATTTTGATACTCTACTCAACATGTTTAACCTGCAAAAATTGCTTTTCCAGTTGTGCTTTAAATGCACAAGTATGTCTTCACTATTACTATGTGGGAGAATTCTATTGTCATCATCACTAGAATATAAGTTCCATTGGGTGAACAATCACTGCCTGTTTTATTTTTCTACTAGTCAATCCATAGTGCTTGGAATTTATGTGATTCATGTATATTTCACATAAGGAATGTATGGAAAGTTTGGAAGGAGTTACATAACAAAGAGACTATTGCACATTTTCCATGGGACAAGTAAATTCATAGTTAGATGAAATAAAATCTGATTTTCAGAGGAAACAATTGCACATAGTATTTCATATTTTATATGTTAATTCACTCATTTACTCAAAGAGTACATGATTTTTAATAACTCCAGAATCACAGACATATCCAACAATATTGAAAAAAGTAGTAAAGATGGAGTAAATGACACTCTCATCTTTCATTTCTTTTGTTTAAAAGAAATATAAAAGATTTTATTCCTATGAAGTAATGGAGACAATCTTTGCCTTGGAGAAAAGAATAGTCCAGTATTCTGACAATATAATTAAAAGGTATAGTAATTTGGGGAGAATTGTGAAGTAATACCAACCTAGAACTTGGAAATTAGAAATTATAATTAATTTGTTTAAGTTAACATACATGAAAAAATGAGTAACCATAATAAAATTTAAAAGTTCCCCAGAGCATTTCATAAAACAATATAATGTAAATAGCAAAACTCCAAAAACATTTAAAAATCATTAGAGACAAATAGCATTCAATGATATAGATTCAAAATCCCAAATAAAATATTAACAGAGTCCAGTAAAATATCAAAGGAATAATACAACATGAAAAAACAAGAGTTATTCCAGGAATTCAAGGGTGATTTAATACCATGAAATTTACTAATAAAATTCTTTGTTAACAATTGTGAAGAAATTTTATGATTTTTAATAGGTAATGAAGAATAATTTGATTAAATGGAGAAACTACTTCTAATTAAAATTTCAATTATATAGGGATAAAATGGGCCTTCTTATAAATATGATAAAGGTAATTTACCAAAAAACAACAATAAATATTAAAAATAGTAATGCCATCAATACATATCAATAACATTAAATTTGGGAAATGGACAGGATGCCAACTTATCCTATTACTCATTACTTTATTAATTTTCACCAAGATGATATTGTGAATAATTTGTATCTTATTTTCTTATGCTTTAGAAAGCAAGGGATCAAATTATCTGTTGTCTATTGTTGGGTGACTATAGGCCTAGCAAATCTGACACTTTTCTAAAAACAGTACTGGATTTACTACATGAAAATTACATGATACAAGATAAATATAAAATAATCTAGAGGTTGAAATAGTCTAAGAACAAGGCTGGAAATGGAATAAAGACAAAATAGTCCATTAGCAACAGTGAGATAATTCATAAAATATCTTACTAAAACTTCAACAAGATAGACTCAAGACCTATATTAGAAAATAATCATGAAAACTTATAGAAAAAATATGAATTTACATCTAAACAAATGGAAGGTCATACTATATATATATATATATATATATATATATATATATATATATATATATATATTTTTTTGGATGGGAAAACACAGATCTATTTACTTATGGTACCAAATATGCATAAAAAATCAATCATATACAGATTTTGGGGGTAAATATAGGGATTATTACTATTTCCCAGCAGCATTCATGAGGCAAGATTAACCTTGAAAAGAAAGCTTAAAAGTGTGTCATTTTATTCTGTGAATAAGTTAATATATACATTTTTCTTTTTTCTTACTATTTTCTATTTATTCATTTTTACTGATTGCATATTGTATTGACTTTACCCAAGCCTGCACTTCAATATTCATATGCTTTTTTCATGTTAAAAATTATATGTTATAACTGTATTGATATAGAGTTGAGTTGATTAGTGTGCTATATTAAAATACTTTCTTCAAAAAAATTAAAATTTTTTTGTGAACCCCTCTAGTTTGGTAGGCTGTAGGGCCACTGTACCTACTGTGGGTTTTTTTCTTTATTTTTTCTTTGTAGTTATACATGATAGTGGAATGTATTTTGACATATACATTCATGGAGTATAACTACCCATTCTTGTGGGTGTACATGATGTATGTACATTTTTTTCTATAATTCAATGTGATTTGTGATAAAATCAATTTTAGAAAACTAAATTAAGTCTCCTTAATTCTTAATCTCCCAAAGACAACCCACCAAATGTTTATAACATATATTACACTTAGTAGTTAAAAGTCTAAGTCTTTCCTTTGAGTTTTGAAGGAGACAAGAATGTCCACTATAACAACATCCATTCTTCCCTGTACCAGAGTTACTCCTTACATGCTATGGTAAGTAAAAGAAATAAAAATATTGAGGATTTAAATAGAAAAATGAAAACATGACTGTGTACTTAGAAAAATGAAACAACTTTACAGATACATTTTAAGAATTAATAAGTAAATTTAGAAAGATTGTTAGATAAAAGCCAACATGTAAAAAAATCAATTTTATTTTCATAACACAGAAACAAAAGTGATAAAATGACTTTTTGAATTTTTAACAAAGTTGCCCATTAATAGTCTTCCATTTCTGGCAAAATTGGAGGGAGCACATTCAACCTGATCTCTCCTACAGAATACAACTAAAACCTGTTGGCAAAATCAAAGAACGATCATTAAGAGTGATTTTCCTGTTTCCTCTCCCTAAATTATTTTCTGGCTTAGATTTTAATGTAGCCAAAATCATTAGAACTGTGTAGTGGATGCGAAGAAAGAAACCTCCAAGAAACATACTTTCCCCAATGGACAGAGAAAACAATTAACTATAAAGTAAAGAGGTAATTTAGAGGACAGAGAACACAGGCATAAGACAGAGAAATTATTTTCTTTGCTCTTCTTTTTCTCTCCTGCCATGAAAGCATGCAGCAATCACTAAGATGTCCACCTATAGTGGCAACACCAGGAGGAGTTGTGCAGGTAATTAAACCTTTGAGAGAAAAAATCTCTCAGTTTGACCATGGGAACTAGAAGAAAAAGTCCACCAAAGTCTGAAGAGTGTGAAGGGAATTCCCAATTATTTTTTTCTCTTTCATTTCCCTACATTTGTCCCTGAAGCAGACTCTAAAACAATAAATGCACAATATGAAGAATCTAAAAATCTGACTTTCTCACCAGAGTTCCAGGAAATGTCCACTGTAGTGAAAATCAAGGAGATGAAGAGGCTTGAGAATAGGTCACCTAAATCCTAGGCTCATCTATCAGCTACACATTTGTAAAAATGACCCAAAGCCATGTAACAAAAGACTGAAAATTGGACTATGATATACAGTACTGTCCAGGTCCCATATGGGACCCCTGAATAACACCCATGGGACAGATCCAAGGAGCATTCCAAATGCTTTGAAAATCAAACTGACATTGGAAACAAGGCCCACAGAAAAAAAGAGTTGAGACTTGGGTTCTAAATCTAATGAGGCTGATCACCTATTATAATTCTTAAAACCAATATTCTCAAGAGAATATTTAAAAGACTCAGCGTCAGGAGAGCAAAGATGATGTAGCAGGGAACTGTGGGAATGTCTATTGAAAGAAACACCAAAAAAGAGATAAAAACTGTCAAAATCAACCTTACTAGAACTCTAACAGTCAAAGGTTTATAGCAACCAAGCAAACATTTACAAGGGGAAAGCTAAATGAAACATCATGGGGGGGTGGTCTTGAAGTACTTTATCTCATGGTAATCCACTCAATTCCTTACTGGGGGGACAGTTTTGAGATGACAGTCCACATTCCTAATGTGGATACCTTGTTCTAGAGGGAACACAATGCACATTCACCCCACGGATACATCTGTTTTGATTTGACTGTGGTTTCCCTGAAGGACTGCTACAAAAGACTTCCCTTTAACTCAGAACACCCCTCCCCACACAATAAATATTGAAAGACAAATGAACAAACTGGGGCAAAAAAAGAAAAGAAAATTTATGTGTGTGTGTGTGTGTGTGTGTGTGTGTATTTGGGAGCAAAAAATAGATGAATGAAAATGCTGAAAGCCTGGTAAGAAATTCAAAGAGTGACATTTTGAGGGTATGAGATATTTGAAAAGTTCCTTCATATTCCAGGGACTCTTGAAAGGCAGGGGCATGTTCAGGACAGAATATATTCTTGCCAAAGAACTGAAAAGATGCTGAGATTCACCTAGGGCTGATATCTAACTTGAGTGTATGAAAGATATGGAGACAAAGAGTTTTAAAAAGCCTGAGTGTAAGGATTAACTTAGAGAAAATCTGAAAAGACCTGGTACTATGAATATCCTCCACCCCCCGCCAAAGTAATATGTTGAAATCTAATCACCAAAGTGATGGTGTTAGGAGGCTTGGCCTTTGGGAACAAATTAGGTTACTAGGATGGAGTCTCTCTGAATGGGACTAGTGGCCTCATAAAAGAGACTTGAAAAAAACCCATTCCTCCTTCCATCATGAGAACAAGTGAGAAATCACCATCTATGAACCATAAATGGATCTTCACCAGATGCCAAATCTGATGGGGTTTCCAAGCTTCCAGAATTGTGAGAAATCAGTTTCTGTTATTCATAAGTCCAAAGCAATGTACAGATTCAACACCATCCTTACCAAAATCCCAATGGCATTTTTTATGGAAATAGAAAAAAAATCATCCTAAATTTCATATGCAATCTCAAATGACTTCTAATAGAATAAAATTGAAAGACCATTACTTCATGATTTTAAAACATATTATAAAACTATAGTAATCATAACACTATGGTATTAGCATAAAAAGAAACAAACAGCCTAATGGAATGGAATAGAGGACCATGTTTTTAGTTTTTTAATATTTATTTATTTATTTTAGTTGGACACAATATCTTCATTTTATTTTTATGTGGTGCTGAGGATCGAACCCAGTGCCTCACGCATGCTACCACTGAACCACGACAACAGCCCAGACCATGTTTTCTTAAATAGAAAACATAGGTGAAAAGTTTCATTACATTTGGCTTGTCAATGATTTCTTGGAATGACATCAAAAGCATAGGCAACAAAAACAAAAATAGATAAAAACAACTACTTTAAACTATAAACTTTTTGCATCAAAAGACACAATTAACAGAGTGAAAAGTCAATCTGTAAAATTGGAGAAATTTTTATAAGTCATACCTAAGGGGTTAGTATCCAGAATAGATGAAGAATTTCTACAACTCAACAACAAATAATTTAAAAACCTGATTGAAAAACAGGCAAAAGATTTGAATAGATATCTCTCCAAAGATGATATACAGTGGACAACAAGCTCTGATGACTACTAATTATCAAGAAAATGCAAATTAAAGCCATTGAGATATTGCTTCATGCTAATTATGATGTCTATTACAAAAATTCTTAAAAATTAACAATGGCTGGAAAAACTGGGACACTTGCCCTGTGTTGGTGGGATTGTAAAATGGTGCCACTACTATGGAAAAGAGTATGGAGGATCCTAAAATTTAAAATAGAACTATCACATAATCCAGTAATCCCATTTCTGGATATATATTCAAAAGAATTGAAAGCAGGCTCTCATAGGTATTTGTTCAATATATTGATAGCTGTAGTAGTCACAACAGTCAAGAGGTAGAAGCAATCCAAATGTTCATTAATGCATGAACAGATAAACAAAATGTGGTATATATGCACATTGGAATATTACTGAGATTTAAAAAGTAATGAAATATTGATAAATGCTGCATCATGAACAAACCTTCAAGACATGGATGCTTTCATAAATTAGTCAGACAAAAGAAGATAAAAACCTGCAGAGTAACTAAGTTATTAGATACTGAAAAGAGAATAGTGTTTTCTAAGGGCTGGGGAATGAGATAATATAGAACAACTACTTAATGGATATGGAATTTGTGGGGGAGAGATAAAAATTTCTTGGAACATGTGGCTGGGGAGGTAGCTCAATAACAGTGCTTGCACGGCATGTACAAGGCCCAAGGCTTGATCCCTAGCACACGTGCACACACACATAAACACACACACACACACACACACACACACATACACGACAACATCAGCAACAAAACCCTGGAACTAGAAAGAAGTGGACATTGCTGTGAGTGTATTAAGTACCATTAAATTTTACCCTTCTAAGTGGTAATGGTTAATTTATGGAATGTGAATTTCACATCAATTAAAGAAAAAAAAAACAATGATCTCAAAACATAATATTGAAAGTATCAAGGATACAAAACATTTTACTCAAATATCATATAATTTTAGAAAAATTTCAAAAAATTTAAAGGAAAAAGAGAATTTAAAAAAGAAAGAAAGAAAGAAACAACGTTAAGATGGCCCAAATGTTGGAATTTATAGTCAAAGACCTTTCAAAGCAGCTACCATAACCATGCTTAATGAAGGAAGAGAGAGTTTCTTTTGAAATGAATATATAGGAGTTCCCAACTAGTAAGAATTTAAAAGAATCAAATAAAAACTTTAAGATCTAAAAAAAATACAATATTTGAAAGAAAAAAATCATTGAACAAGTTTAATAACAGAACAGAGACAATAAGAATGATGGAAACTTAAGTTAGATCAATATAAATTATTGAATCTGAACAACAGTAGGAAAAAATAAAAATAAATGTACATATTAAGGACCAGTAGGATAATATCTATGTTTAATATTTGTGTCATTGAAATTCTATATGAAAGGAAAAACATTGATAAAGAAAAACTATTTGAAGAAATAATGGTCCAAAGCATGCCACATTTGGTGAAAAACAAATTAACAGAGTTAAAAAGGTCTGTAAAAGTCAAGTGGTTAAGGGCTGGGGATGTGGCTCAAGCGGTAGCGCGCTCGCCTGGCACGCGTGCCACCCGGGTTCGATCCTCAGCACCACATACAAACAGAGATTTTGTGTCTGCCGATAACTAAAAAATAAATATTAAAAAAATCTCTCTCTCTCTCTCTCTCTCTCTCTCTCTCTCTCTCTCTCTCTCTTTCTCTCCCTCCTCTCTCTTAAAAAAAAGAATTTAAAAAAAAGTCAAATGGTTAAACTAAAAAAAAATCATACGTAGATAAACACATCATAATAAAATTGGTGAAAACAAGAGATAAGGAAAAAAAAACTTGAAAGCAGCCTGAGAAAATTACCCTTTACATACAGCAAAGCCATGATTTGAATGACTTTATCTTTTTTATCAGAAAATATGGAAGCCAGAAGGCAATGTAATCATAATTTTAAAAAGTTGAAAGAAAGGCACTTCTAATTTAGAATACTATATCCAGTGAGAATCACAAATGAGTGTGGAAAAAGAATTCTCAGATGAAGAGTAACTAAAGAAGTCATTGCCAGAAGATTTACTCTGAAAAATGTTAAAGGGTGTTCTATAGGCAGAAGAAAATTATACTAGAGAAAAACTTGAAAACTTTAGAAATGAAGGGGATCAAAAGTAATGGTGCATATATGGCAAAAATATAATGGATTCTTAAATCTTTAAAATACATATGGTTGTCAGAAGCAAAAATTATAACATTGTCTAATGAGATTCTGAAAGCATGGAGATGTAGTCTATAGTACAACTAAGGCAAATCAGAGAAAGGTAAGAAAACATGATTGTAAGTTTTTTATATTTTACTTAAAATGATAAAATATTAGCTATAAAGAAATTATTAATCATTAGGTATGTGTATGTATGTGTGTGTGTGTATGTGTGTGTATATATATATTCTGATCCAAAGCACATTTACTACCAAAAAATATTGTCAAAAAGCCAAACAATAAATTAAATGGAATACTCAAATAAAAAAACATAATTCAGAAGTTGGGAACAAAGGAATAAAAAAGAGAAGAGATAAATAGAAAATAAATTTTAAAATGGTAGAAATGAGTCCAAACAAATCAACAATTCTATTAAATGTAAGCAGTTTTAAAATGCCAATTTAAAGAAAGAAACAGCAATCCTGGATTAAAAATGAAATGGAATTGACAAAATCACATGCTATGTATAAAAAACTCTACAAATATAAATATAGTAATATAGATAGGTATATAGTAAAAAGATGTAAAAGGTGTATATTGCATATACTAACCAAAAAAATGCTGGAATTAATGTATTAATAACAAAAAAGGAAATTTCAGATAAAATGGGTAACAATTTTATAATCATAAAGATGTCAATTCATAAAGGAAACATAATAGTCCCAAACATTTATGCACCTAATAACTAAGCTGCAAAATTCATAAAGCAAAAAGTGATAGAACAAAAGAAAATTAAAATTACAATCACAATATACTTTAAGATATTAACTCCCCCCTCAGCAATTGAAGTACAAAGACCAAAAATTATCAATGATATAGAAGAGCTGAAAAACATTTCCAACAAAACTGTTCTAGTTGATAAAACACTATGCCCAACAACTGGAAAATATACAATCTTTTCAAGATCTCATGGAAAATTGACCAGTAAAGATCATATTCTGGAACATTAAATAAACCTTTAAGAAATTAAAATGATTGCAATCATACAATATGTGTTCTCTAACAAAATTAGCCTGAAACCAATAACACAAAGATATTTTTAAAACATTTAAAAATTTGGAAATCAAGCAATACACTTCTTAATAAGCCATGTTTCAAAAAGGAAGAAGCAAATAAAATTAGAAAGTTGTTTGAAGTAAAAAAAAATGAAAATAATGCATATCAAAATTGGTGTGGTGGAATTAAAGTAGAAAGTGAAAGGGAAATTTCTAACATTAATGGCTTATTATAGAGCAAACAAAACAAAACAAAAATCAAATCCACGATCTAAGCTTCCAAATTAAAATCTAAGACAAACTAGGGACAATTAAAGCCAATAATAGAAGAAAGGAAATAACAATTATAAAAGCAGAAATCAATGAAATTGAGAAAATACAATAATAGAAAAAGTTCAATGAAATTAAATGTTTTTCTAAAATCAACAAAATTGATAAACCTGTACATAGATTGACCAAGAAATAAAGGCAGAGGACACAAATGACCAATATCCCTGGCCAAAGAGGGGATATCTCTATAGATTCCACAATGTAAGAGAACATTTACATGTCCATACATTTGCATGAAATTTTGGGATCCTTAGGTATGAAACCACAAAATTTTTGAACTATGCACTAAACCCAGAATTCAGTAAAATTTCAGTGCTACTGAGGAAATTAAAAGGAAAATAAATGTTCCAAATTCCTGAACTTGAGTCAGCCTTTTTCCGGGCATAGAATTGGCATACTTTCCACCCATTAAAGAATGCCAAAACCAGGGTAGTTGACTAGAAACTTAATCCAGATTTGACGGCACAGCAGATAAATACTTTTTAGAACTTCAGAGTCTTTGGAAATGGCCTTATTAAAGGTTTGCCTGAACTTTTCTTTATTACTTTACTCCTGCCCCCATGTTTTTAAGAGCTAGTCTCTACTCTTGCTATTTCCTATGACCTTGCCCTTGACAGGTTTCCCTGAACCTGATTATTGTCTGCATCTAACATGAATTACATCTCCTAAGTATTGGGGGGCATGCCACTAACTTTCTGCCTTGTAATCATATCCACCACCTCCCCTTGTAATTTAATTCCTGCCTGAAATTAGGTTCTACCCAATTTAGAATTATCAGGTCCTCTCTGGACTACTGCTCCCAAATAGCCCACTTATGACTTCAAGCCTCCTTTTATTTGCTATTTCTACTTTTTGGTCTATAAACTTTGTTTCTTGCTACAAGTAGGAATTTTCTACTTTGCCTCTGGTCACCCTAAATTTGTGTCCCTAATTCCTAATCTCCCAAGGATGATACAGTGCAGAGAATAGGAGGCACAACTCTGGACACATTCTCTGTATGGCTAGAGGTAACTGACAGCTCTGTCATCCCTTTGGCTAGCTAATATGGTTTGGTGCAGACCTGCTGGCCCCTAATTTACAGATTCACACATATATTTATTGCTTCTTATGATCTAAAGTCATAATACTCAGTGCTATACCCTTCATTAAAATACATTGATCAGACTGCCTTTCTATTGATGAAGCTCAGCACCATTTTATCCTTGACCAGTAGAGTTTATGGCTCTTCAGTGAAGCAGAGTGATGTTTCTGGTATCTGTCACGACGAAGTGGGCCGGGAGATGGGACATCCTACATATGCAACCAGCTGGCCCCCTCTTAGTATGAAATAGGGATTTCCTGGCAGCACTATGCAGGATGTTCAACCTCCCGGCCCATGGGAAGATCAACTGCCACACCGTGAAGTTGCTGTTTCTGTTGAAGGACTTGCCATTGATGGATGCTTTTCTGTGTGAATGACGTTGCAAAGACTTCTTACGAACTTGTCTTCTGTTCCTGATAAACTGGCTGTGATTTACTGATAGCCTATATGATCTAGAAGCCTGATATCTAATAAGCCACCTCTTCCTTAGATCTCAAAACTATCGTTTCTCACCAATCTAAGTAAAAGGAGAAAATCCTCCCAACACTTGCAGGTGCCAAGATATTTCGTGGGTTATACTCTCCAGCTCCACTCCCAATTTGGGCAACCTGACTGCTTGCCTCTCTAAATAATATGCACAGAGGTGTCAGAGGTGACAGCAGAGGCATTTCTATTGCTGGAAGACTCTAGATGGGCTGAACACACTTTTTTTTTTTCATCTAGTCTATCCCAGTTGAAACAAACCATCTCACATGTACCACAAGTTAGTTGCCAAAAATGCAGTCCTAGAGACATCATCCTGAGATCTGAGGTTCTATGGTTATTCAATGTGACCACCACGTTCTGAAATAGACTCAGCTAAGGATAGATTTTATCAGCCCTATCCTTTCAGCTAAGCAAATTCTGTGTTATGTAATTACTCCTTAACCCTGAGAACTTTTCCACCTGCAAAACTTTGTGAATCTATAGCTCTACCAGGAACTGACACCTGAGAGGTTCAATATGATTTACAAATATATTTTGAAAAACATCTTGGATTTGCTCCTCTGACATTTGCCCAACATCCTGAAACTTTCCGTGTGATTTCTGATTAGGCTAGTTCCTTTCAAGCTGACCTGAAACCTTTTCCTATGGGCAAAGGGTAAAGAGTTCCAATTTCCTGTTGATACTTTCTTTAGACCTGAATGGAAGATTCAACAATTTTACAGATCTTGAATGATGGAAAAGGGATAAAAACAAAGAAGAAATCATGAATTCTTCCCTGGTGCTCTCTGCCTAACCAAGTATACATTAATGAGGACTTCAGCTATATTTATACTACATGGCCCTACTCTCTCCGTAATGTGGGAAAAGAAATGATAGAGACCAAGGAATAAAATATAATTATGGCTTTAATTTTGTCTCTAGATTTTCCTGTTTTGGTGTCAGTTTAATTTTATTACATAAAGTATACCCTTAATCTGGTATTTTATTTTTAAAAGAAAAAAAAACCTATTTGACTATGGCATTGATGTAAAGTGATTTTCAGATCAATAAGAAAGTGTGTGTGTGTGTGTGTGTGTGTGTGTGTGTGTGTTATTACTGCAAATTGAACCTGGAATCACTTTACACTGAACCACATCCCCAGGCCTTTTTATTTTTTTATTCTGAGACAGGGTCTTACTAAATTGCCTAGGCTGGCCTCAAACTTGTGATCCTCCTGCCCCACCCTTCTGAGGCACTGGGATATGGAAATTCACCACCACTCCTGGTTCAAGAAAATATACTTAAAAAAAAAAGTGTATCTGGTCTTTATAATTTACTTAGTCTTGACTATACAAGCGGGATTAACATTTCCCAAATGTTTGAATGATAAGTAATGTAGCTACTCTAGCATTCTACTGCCCACTGAAGACTAAACTGTAAAGTGTTCTTTTGAATAATGTTTTTACAGATATTCATTCAATCTCTAAAAACCTCCTCATAAATACAAAAAATGCACGTTTTTGTTAAATATTAGATTTCTAAATAAATTTTAGACCTATGTTTTTAACTTTGGTTGTGATTGATTAACTTACTATGGAATTTGATGGGATACATTATTTTCTATGGCAAATTTTAAGCTAAATATTTAGGACATTTATTTTAAATTTATATATTAATATTTACCAATCATCCAAGTCAAAGTTAGTAGCTATAGATACTATAGATACTAGCTTTTTTATTTTTTTATTTTTTTGGTACCAGGGATTGAACCCAGGAGCATTCAACCACAGAGCCACATCCCCAGCTTTTTCTTATATTTTATTTAGAGACAGGGTCTCCCTAAGTTGCTTAGGGCATTGTTGATTTGCTGAAGCTGGCTTTGAACTCCTGATCCTCCTGCCTCAGCCTCCCAAACTGCTGGAATTATAGGTGTGTGCCACCACGCCAAGCAGCAATCAATGTACTGTTAGTTCAAAGACACCATCTACAGCCTTAGTTAGATTCTCTTATTTGCTGCTGTTTATTATCTTGTAACCTTTATTCACATGGTTTTTCTCTAGTTAGTGATCCTGTTGTTTACTTGCAGTAATCACTGAAGGCTTGGAAATACATCTCCTAGTGAACTGCAGTCATTCGTGAATGCTTCCAAGATCTCCTATGTTTTGTATCATGGGTTGAAATCAATGCTTCTTCATTACTTTTCACATGTTCAATTTGCAAACATTCACACATCCTAAATTTTACCAATGTGCTACTCTTTTACTCTTTTAATTTATTCTCTATTGAAACAGTTTATTCTGCAGAATGAAAATAGATTAAAAGTGACTATGAAATTTTAACAGAATATAGAAACTCCTCAAAGCTTCTAAAAGGGACTAGAAAGTGATAACATTTTCATAGAATATTTCTATATATGCTGTGTGTGGGGGAGGGTGTCTAGTTTGAGGGGTTTTATCCATGTAACTTTAATTTATGCATTTAATAAAGTTAATTCTTAATATATACTAGATAGAGGGAAATAATGATTCAGATGGCCAATGATATGTTTATTATCATGGTTTTACAGAGAACATTATTATGTGATAAAAAATAAATCAGGCAAAAGGAAAGCATACATGGAGTAGAAGGGCATTTTTTTCAATAATAGTAATATAGAGAGAAGAAAGCCCAATGAAAAGCAAAACAAAATGAAACAAGCAAACAAAAGTGTTTAGATTCTAGAACTTCATCTTAAACCAGACAATGGCAAATGTTTTCTGTAAAAGGCTAAATGGTATAGATTTTTGTCTTGCTGAGCTGTATGTTCTCTAATGCAACCACTTAACCCTACTGCTATTGGGTGAAAGCAATCATAGACAATCCTCAAAAGAATGTGTGTGGCTGTATTCTAATAAAATTGTATTTATCAAAGCAGGCAACCTGAAAGAGTTGGTCCATTGCATTTAGTTAGCCAACCACTGACCTAGAGAGCTAAGAAGAGAGGTGAGACATAGCTGAATGATGGATTGATGGAGATGATGAAATCTTATGATCAGTGCTCTTGCTTGAAGTTATCAGGGATGGAATTAATGCTGAGGATTGAAACAAGAATTCAGGTATACAAAAAAGTTTCTATTCTAGTTATATGAGATAAGCAAATTAGTAAGAATAGCCATTAGCTTTCTTGAAAGACATTGCTATTGGAAAGAAAATGGGATTTAAAAAGCACTTTGCACCTGACGCAGCAGCACATGCTTGTAATCCCAGCAGCTTGGGAGGCTAAGTTAGGAAGATAGAGGGTTCAAAGCCAGCCTCAGCAAAAGTGAGGCGCTAAGCAACTCAGTGAGACTCTGTCTATAAATAAAATACAAAATAGGGCTGGGGATGTGGCGCAGTGGTTGAGTGCCTCTGGGTTTAATCTCCAGTACCAAAAAAAAAAAAAAAAAAAAAAAAAAAAGCATTTTGCCCCAGCCACTAAAAAATTTCATAGAGAATTTGAAAATTTCATGGAGTTTTATTGCATTAGGCACTGAGATACTGTATTTTCAAAAGGAGACAAGAGTTTCAAAAGGAGACAACAAACCCATATGTATGCATCCTTCACTTGACACAAAGCTTCAATTTTCACAAAGCTCTTTATCAGATTGAGGAATTTCCCTTGTATTTTTAGCTTTTTTTTATCATGAAAGGGTGTTGGATTTTTGTGTGTATCAGATAGTTTTCTATCTCTCTCTCTCTCTCTCTCTCTCTCTCTTTTTTGTACCAGGGGATTGAACCCAGGGGCACTTAACCACTGAGCTACATCCTCAGCCCTTCTTATTTTATTTTTAATTTTGAAACAGGGTCTCACTAAGTTGCTTAGAGCCTTGCTAAATACTCTTAATATGGCACATTATATTGATTGATTTTCACATGCTGAATAAACATTACATTTCAGGAATAACATCATTGTCATGATGTTTAATCCTTTTTATGAATTGCTAAATTTAGTTTGCTATTATATTGTTATGGATTTCTGCATGTATCATTGTGAAGGGGTACTGATCTATGGTTTTCTTTTGTTATCTTTGGTTTTGATAACAGAATTAATACTGACATTATAGAATCAGTTTGGAAGAGTTCTCTCTTATTTTTTGGAAGAATTTTGGAAGGATTAATGTTAATTCTTCTAGGGAATTTGCTTGACAAGACAAAAAAATGATGATTTTCTGGAAATGAGACTCTAAAGGAATGGTAATCCCCTCTCCCCACCCCCCCGCCCCCCCCCCGCCCCCCAGTAGCTGCTAGGCTTCTGGTTTTCACCATGATTGCAGAGTGGTTGGTTTTCAAAGCTACTCTGAAACCTGAAAGGAGGAATGGGAATAGGACAAGTTAAAAATACCACAGAGATACATAGCCTTGCCAATATTTGGGCTTTTTTCTTAAACACTCTCTGGTCATTACAAGCCTTTAGTTAATTTCCAGAGTCCTTAAAAGATTGGTTTTGACAATCTTTGTAAATTGGATTGTTGCTTTGTGTGCATGTGTTACTGGAGATTGAACCAAGGTCTCACTCATGCTAGATAAGTGATCTACCACTGAGCTACATACACCCTCAGTCCTCTTGTTGCTTTTATGGAGGATAGAATTTTGGAAGTCCTTAGTCTGTCATTTCTGCTGATGTTTCCTAATTTTCTATAATCTCAGAGTTTAGAAACTATATTTGTAGAAAATTCTGCACACTAGAATCATATTACTAATATAGAGAATAAAGATGCTGATTTTGAAAACAAATAGGAAGGAAAAATGGAAACACCATATATATGAGATTTTTAAAGAGCCTCCAGCACTTTTATATACTCTGTTACTTGAAGGTAATGCAAAAGGAACTGTCTTAGTTGTGATCTGGAACTTGGAGAAAAGATCAAGGAAATGTACCTAATTGCCGGAAGTACCATCATCTCTTTCTAGGCATCAGGAAATATCTCTTTGGCTGTTCTAAACAGGATACATTGGTTTTTGAAAGGAGACATAATGAAAACTTATGGTCAAATAGACTGAAATAAGGCAATGCAGGCAAAGAGAAACAGAAATGAAGGATACACAGAAAAGACAACTATTAGTTGATATTCTTTGAAAAACCTGATGGGTTGGTTAAAACTTTATTTTAGCAGAGGAAAAATGCCTATGAATTAGAATACTATTTATTACATGAGATTATGTATACATTATGTATGTTAGATATTACACATATAATGCTCTATATTATATGTTCTGTAGAACTTGATAGAAGGGCACAGATTTTCTTTGAGTTGATAATTTGAACAACACATGGCTCCAGTATGGGTTAGGATGATTTAAGGTTCATTAATATTTTGTCATTTTATCTATAACTTAGCAATATTATAGATGTTGATTACTAATATCCTGTTTTCTTAGTAGTCTTAAGTCACATTTTGACTTCTTATTAATCTCATAATGCAATCTGATGTCTTATAAAGTTTTGTGGAGAAATTGAACTCAGGGGCACTCGATCACCGAGCCACATCCCCAGCCCTATTTTGTATTTTATTTAGAGACAGGGTCTCACTGAGTTGCTTAGTGCCTCACTTTTGCTGAGAATGGCTTTGAACTCACAATCCTCCCAAGCCACTAGGATTACAGGTATGCGCCACCACGCCCAGCTTAAGCACAGTTTTAGGTTCCAGGACTTCACAGGAAAAGTCCCCATCCCTATTACCAATGTTATGAGAATAATTCTATAGGATTTCATTAGATTATGTTGCTTAGCTTTTAGAGAACTACAACATTAATGATGGTTTACAAGTATTCTTAAACAGATATTTCTTCAGTCTATCAAGAAAAAGTTTGAGTAAAGAGGTCATAATGTGCCATAAAGAATTAAGATATTCTGACATCTGAGATTATTCAAATTTTGTCTCTACTACAACCTGCAACATACTCCAATGTACTCCAGTGTTATCTCTAGCTGTATTCTCCTTTTGTCTTTTACATTTTGCCATTTTACCCAGAATGACACTTGTAAAAATATCTCTTTGATATTTTGCCTCACAGGCAAATTTATTCATGATTAAAGACCCAGCTGAAACAGTGTTTCACCTGGGAATCCATTTCTAAAACTCCATGTGTATGTATGTGTGTGTGTATATATAGTTAAATCACTCATTCCTATGTATTTCCATTTTACTCTGCATATCTGCGTGCTGTAATTTTGTTTCTATCTCCTAGTAGACTGTAAATTTCTTGAGGTTATATCCTGCCCTTGTCCTACGTAATGTTTCCCACTGGACAAGTTAATACCATAGATATCAGTGTTCATATACTGTAATGATGTCACAATTCACTTCATTATTGACATGATCAGCCCCACCCAGACTCTCAACCAATGAGAGACAGACCTAGTAGTATATTACCAACTCCTGACAACCAACACTGTTTCTGTGGCCAGGCTACTTAGTAGCTTTCTCACCACATGACTTCTCAGTTGCTTTGCTCTTCTAGCATCTTTGCTTCAAAAGAGATCTTTGGCTGACCAGAATCATAATTTGTTGTTCTGCTTGGAAGCAGAGTATCTACTTTTGACTTTCCATATCTCATCTCAGTTCCAGATTACTCTGCATTCAAATTTTCACCTGGGTTATATCTTCTCTCAAGGCTGAGTATCAACAATATTGAAAACACAGGATGTGACATCACAGCCAGTTCCTTTGGACTGTGCAGATACTCCAAGTTTCAACTGTAGACCTTTGCCTTAGACTGGTGAATTTGGACTCAATCTACTGGACTAGACTGCCAGATGGGGATAGGATTTTTTTGCTCTTCTATTTTATCCTACTTTAGAAGAAATTTATGAAGGTATTAATGGACCACCTCCACCAGATTTCGTCAAGTATTTCCAAATCCTTATTTCCTGAGCCTGTTTCTGACAGTATTTAATCACCAAGGGCAAAGTTTCAAATGCTTTCATGCATTAATAAAGGAGATTGTGAAATACATTTTGAGTGTATATAAGTTTCTTTTGGTAGATTTTCATCTGTGAAGTGGTGGTGCGACTTTCTATGAATACAAAGAATTTAATTAGATGAAGCTGCTTTTTGACTTTATAAGTCTATAATGTGTTTTTTTATCACTAATTAATCATAAACTTAAATGCTTAAGGATCTCTTGTCAATCTGATAAACATATGCAAATACTTGTCATACTATTTGATATTTCTATTTTTACTTTAAAAATATCAACTATTCACCATCATTATTCAATTTGTAAATTGGTATTCAATCTTTCAGGGAAAGATTGAAAATTAGGATCAACTAGTTCAGTTCACGACCAGGTCACTGGGGTTTAACAAGATACCCTTTGCATCATTTTATTTAAACATATTCTGACTCTGAGACACTAGAGAGGGCTTCATAGGATATAGCCTGGTTTCTATAATATAGATTTACTAAATGCATAAACCAGGCATGGAGCAGGGAAACAAAACTGGGATAACCAACAAAGAAACCACAGAATTCTGGCTGGCTACCACTCTAGATAATGCTTTATTTCTACTGAAAAATAAATGAGGTAGTAACAACACATTCATAGAATAGCAAGGGAGAAGCCAGGCATGGTGGTACACGCCTATAATCCCAGAGGCTCAGGAGGCTAGGACAGGAGGATCACAATTCAAAGCCAGTTTCAGTAACTTAGTGAGGCCCTATGCAACTCAGAACTGTCTCTAAATAAAATTAAAAAAGGGAGGGGGCTGGAGATGTGACTCAGTGGTTAAGCACCCCTGAGTTCAATCCCCAGGACAAAAAAAAAGTGGGGAATGGGGAGAGGAAAGAAGCTTGTGGGATGAAAAATGTCTCAAATTTTGTGTCTGTGTGCAGTAGAAAAAAGAGAACACTAAGAAGAAATGATTGTTTTACCAAGAAGAACCCTGAAGGCTGAGAGAATGAGCTGGTGTTTGTTAATGGATGACTAATGAAAACACATGCTGGGTACAGGTAGAAACTAATCAGAAAATAACAAAGTTTTCCATGAAGTAGCTTCCAGCAATATCTTTTCTTATATCTTCTAGTTGATCTATGGATTTAGAGAAATACTGATATGACATTTAGCTTTGATAGACAAACTGAAGATTTAATATGCTAATATATTTCTCAATGAATTAAATTTTTGTAATGAGTGCCTGAAATGGAGAAACATTACCATGACCCTTGTCTTTTCCATATGACAGATACTGCTGGGAAAAATGGAGGGATAAATGTCATGTAACACAGGAAATATTTAAGTGTTTTCCTGATACAAGTGTCCCACAAGTACATTTGACATCTGTATGCTCTTTGAACATTATATCATATTACTATCACCATAAAGATCATTTTGATATCCAAAAGCTTAATACTTCACAGCATTCTATAAACATTAACATGTTAACTTTCTAGAACACATATGGCATGGTGTATCAGGAAATTATGAAAAGACAAAATTGATCTTTGGGGTACTTTTAAATCTCTTTCTCTCATTACTAATATCTACATTTTAGTTAGGCATTTTAAATTAAAATCAAATTTCTATTATTTGCAGTTGTAAAAATGACAGGTTACAGGGAGACATTTTGGTTGGCATAGGAAGACAAGGTATCTTTTGCAGTGCCACTCAAATCATACCTGCTCAGAGGCCTATTTTGAACATCAGGAATACCAAGGCTTCAAAAAACAGGCTTAGCCATTCTACCTAAGAACACCTACATAAGAAATTCATTAGTTTATTATATTTTGTCCACTTTATTGACTCATAGTTTATGTGATTGTTAATATTTGAATCTGAAGTATCCCCCAAAGGCTATGTGCAAAAGACTTTGTCCCCAGCCTCTGGCAATATTGGTAGGTGGTTCAACCTTTGGGAGGTGGGCCCTACTTGGAAGAAGTGGGTCATTGTGGGTGTGCCCTTGAAGAACATATTGTGCCCCCACCCCTTCCTCTCTGTTCTCACCTCCCTTGAGCTGAGTAGCTTTGCTCCACCACATGCTCCCCACCATAATGGTCTCTCACCACTGGCCTAAAAGCCAGTCGACTATGGTCTGAAACCTCTGAAATCATGAACCAAAGTAAGTATTTTTTTCTTTAAAATTGATTTCCATCAGGTATTTTGTCATAGCAACAGAAAGTTGACTAACACTAATATGTAATTTTAAATATTTATATAAGTTTATTTTAAAAATCAGAAACTATATATTTTAGCTGGACAATCACTATAAATTAATCACTTTGTGGTGAGGCATAGGAATTTTTCTAAATTTTTTTGATGGGATGAAATTCTTGCTTCCAAAAATAAACAAGGAGAGAAATGAATTACAGTAGATGGGATAGAAAGAGAAGATGGGAGGGGAAGGGAGGGGGGATAGTAGAGGATAGGAAAGGTAGCAGAATACAACAGTTACTAGTATGGCATTATGTAAAAATGTGGATGTGTAACCGATGTGATTCTGCAATCTGTATTTGGGGTAAAAATGGGAGTTCATAACTCACTTGAAGCTAATGCATGAAATATGATATGTCAAGATCTTTGTAAAGTTTTGAACAACCAATAAAAAAAATATTTGAAAAAAAAAGAAATTCTTGCTTCCAAATTGAAATTGAGGACAGGAAATGACAGAAGAAAAGAGAGTGGAGACAGATACAGGACTCTAATAATGAATCAACAGTGGCACTAAGTATGAGAGCAGGCAAGCAGGAACCAAAAGAGAAACAGATTTTAAAAATTGCTATGGAGCCAGGAGCGGTGGCTGATGCCTGTGATCTGAGTGACTCTGGGAGCTGAAGCAGAAGGATTGTGAGTTCAAAGTCAGCCTCAGCAACTTAGCAAGGCCCTAAACAACTTAGCAAGACCCTGTCTCTAAATGAAAAAAAAATAAAAATAGAAAGAGCTGGAGATGGGGCTCAGTAGTTAAGCACCACCCCTGGGTTTAATTCCTTGTAAATAATAATAATAATAATAATAATTCAAAAATAAAAATGACTATGGAATAAAATTAAACAATCATGATATCCCATGGAACACACTAAGATAAATACAACAGGACAAAATATCATTTAATCAATTTGGATTTATGGTGAATCCCAGTTTCTGCACTGTTTCCTTTAGATTAAATGATTTGGTTACATGCCTAACTCGCAACCTTTATATCTTGTTTCCTGGATACTGACCAACTTCTTTTGTCTTTGACATGGTTTTTCAGAAACAGATAAGCCTTCTTCTTGGCATAAAATCTGAAGTTAAGGTGCTCAAAGTGTGAAAAAAGCTTGTGGTCTGGATTTCAGATTTGAGAGTCATTAGCAGATGGTAACAAAAAATATGAAGGTAGTTGGATTGCCTCAGGAGAAAGTGGAGGGAAAGGAGACACCAGAACAAGGACTTTGATAGCTTTTTGAATTACTTTCTATCTGAAATTTATGGCCACAAGTCCCTGGAAATACCAGCCGAAGGTATTAAACGACCACTAATACAGGACACTGGGGGTGAAAGACAAGATTACTTGCCACTTCAGATCACTGAAAAGTGATTTAATAGTGTTCTAGTGTAGGCAATCATTTGAAAAGCCAAAACCTCCTACTTTTCTCCTAAAAAGTAGGTAATATAAGTTTGCTTCAGCATCCATACACTAAAGCTGAAGGGCTTTAGATCTGTACTTTATTCTTTTTGATCACTTTGAAGTTTTTCTTGGCTTTTGAAACTTTTGCAAAGATAGAAAGTAGCCATATACAATTTAATACTACATCATTTTGAAGCAAATTATTTCTTAATGATTTTCTTTCTTCTTATTTCAACATCCTTATGGGAAATATCATATGATCTTGGTGGAGAAATTAACATACTTAAAATAAAAGTTTTCTGTCCCTTCAAATTCACTAGTTTCAACTTTGAGCTCAATAAAATTTGAAGGGAGGCGCGGTGGTGCACTCCTGTAATCCCAGCAGTTTGGGAGGCTAAGGCAGGAAGATTGGGAATTCAAAGCCAGCCTCAGCAACTTAGTGGGACCCTGTATCTAGATAAAATATATGGAGGGGCTGGGATGTGGCTCAGTAAGAAAGTACCCTGGGTTCAATCCCCAGTAGCCTCCCCCCGAAAAAAGAAAGAAAGAAAATGTCATTTGAGTTGGCTAATGTCTCAGTAAGATCCTCTCTGACCACTAATCTCTAGCCATCCCTTCATTCTCTTACCTCACGTGACACTTATTGTACATTTGTCATTTGATCTAGACTACATTGTGTTGTTTTTTTGTTTTCTTGTTTTTGTCTTAGCATCTCTTTCTGTACACATCCGGGGTAAGAATAATGTCTTACAACGCTCTGTCACTTCTGCATGATAGCTAAATGTGTATATGTACACACACATACACACACACACACACACACCTATATGAGTGCCTGACACCATGGGGTACTTAAAATCATATAAATGTCTTTATCAAAATACTTCTTTTGGTAGATATCTACTTAATTCAAACAAAATGGTTCCTAAGTTTTAAGAGCCAAGGATTTCGAAATATAAAGAAATATAAAGTAGAAATGTAGAGAATGAGAAAGTTTTGTTTTGTTTTGTTTTTTAGTGCTAAGGTAATACATTGTCTTTACCATGACCAACAGCAGCATAATATAGGTAAATAGTGTTTTTATGTGAGAACCCATGTCATGATGTATCTGACTTTGTATAGAAAAGGTGGGTTTTCACTTAATTGGCTCTAAAGAACATGAGCATTATTTGACACTTCTCTTTGTGTAGGCAACAACTTACTGACCTGAAACATCTGTAAATCCCTTAAGTTATTCTTCTGTTCACATTCCCATTTAAAGAATCATCACACGCAGCTGAAAGCTTTAGACACTGAAATCCTATGCCTAAATATGTGCTAAGTCAAGAATTAGGTGCTTCCTGATATTAAAGCCCAAACACTGTAAATTTGTCAGTTCCTGACAAAACCAAGGTCAACTCTGATTAGGAAGCCCTAAGTGCCTTGTGCTCTTTTAATTTTAAAAGTTAGCTTCATGGTTAGACCTTGGAAATGGACTTCAATCCTGGCTCAGTATTTAGCTCTGTCACTCATCAATTCATCTCACTGAGCCTTAGTTTCCAAATCCCTAAAACGAGGGAACTGAGCAATTTTAAGTTCTCTTCTAGTTCTCAGACCTTGCTTATAACTCACAGGTATCTTCCCAATTATTTGAGGAATATAGACATGTCTAAATCATTCATATAGTCTCAGTGAAATTATGTTAACAGGCAAATTTATATCAACATTATTAATCTATAACAAGATTTATACTTAGACCTGTTTGAAACTACACGAAGAAAGCAAATATCCTTAACAGAATTTGGCCAAGGATTTCAAATAAATAATTTCCAAAGAAATTTTACTACATGCACACCATATCATCTGATATATGACAAGTACAAAGCTAATTTTACTCTTCTGTCCCAGAAGCACATTGTTCCTGTTCCCCAATTGCTGATCATTTAGTCTTCCTATCCCAGCAATCATCTTTTTTTTTTTTTTTATTTATACTGTTCTGTGCTGTCTCTATTTATGAGAACAAACCTTTTTCCAGTCTGACTAGGGGTATTTCAGTCACACACTGTGGGCCTTGGCAAAATTGTCTTTCTTTAACTTGATTAAATACTTATTGCCAACTTCTCAAATGAGATCATTTATGGAACAATGTGCTCTTTCAAAGCCACTAGCCCTATTTAACCCTGATTGCATAATAATTGATTTAATTCTTTAATTAATTTAAGAGGTAACAGAAAGAAACAATTATAGTCATGCCTGAGAAATTTGTGAGATGATATAATTATGTTAAACATATAATGCTTAATATTAATAACTAATGTGGTTTGTCTCCTTTGGAGTTTATAGGTTTTAAAAAAAGGTGAGGTTTACAGAAGAATATTTATTTTTGTGGTGCTGAGGATTGAACTCTGGGCTTCATGCAAGCTAGGCAAGTGCTCTACCACTAAGTTACACTCCTGACACCTAAACCTGCTAAAATTAATATAATTATGCAGCAGGAATTAGGACTTGAATCCAGGAATACCCATATCCAGGCGTAACATTTTTAACTGTCAAAAAAAAAAAATTCATGCTACATAGGAGATATAGGTGTAAAATATGCAGTGTGAATTTATTTTTCATTTTTATTTGTTCTAAGCTGTTTCAGTTTGTGTTTACAGACATTCTTTTTTTTTTAACAAATCAAAGAATTTTTCTGTGAATTTCCAATATCTAACTTTTAAGGTTTATGTGAATTAGAATTTTGAAAAATGTCAGCAATTTGCATATCAGATCTCTAGCATTCATTGTATCTTCCAGATATTTGCAACCACTTACCAATAACCATAATTCTCTCATTGCAAACAAACATCTTAAGATCTTGGTATGAAAGTATTAAAATGGATCTCTATAAAGAGAGCTAGAAAGCATCTTTCATCTTAAGAAGAAAATTCAAGGCAAACAACACCATTAGTTCTGAGGTAATATTATTCTACAATTCTGATACCCTTAGCTCTTAGCTGAGACACAAGAGCTCTTTGTTGTGAGAAATATTCCTCTAGTGTGTAACAGAGACCATTGTTCTTGGTATGTGGCCTGTTTGATATGGAGCCAGAATAGCCTCTTACATTTCAAAGAAATGTGGCTAAATTAGACCATAAATGGAAGAGGAACACCTCTTTAGAATATTACCTGACTCCATCCTGCTGCTTAAAAGACACAGCCCCAAATTAGCAAAAACAAACATGATAGGTGTTGATTATTGTTTGCCTCTTGCACAAGCAACAAGGGACACATCTAGGAATAAGGTGTAGACATTTTGGTTACATAATTTTGGTTTTAATCCATTAATGGGTCTTCTTTAAATCTTTGCTATTTTTAGATTCATGGAGGAAGGATAGCATAGTTTAAATCATCATAAACACAAACCTAATGCTGATATTATTGATCAGGATTACGAGATCTTGTTCAAGCACCATTAATAAAACACTGTACATGTATATTTCTTTCTCTCGCTCTCTCATTTTCCCTATTAACATCACCATTTTATTTTACTTCATAAAACTTAATAGCATCTAACCTACTCTGCACTTCACTCTATTTTATTTATTGTTTATCTTTTCCATGCATATAAATTTCATGTCTATTTTCTCTGCTCCAGCCATAGTAATTAGAAGAGTATCTGATACAGTGCATATATGAATATGTCACAATGAACCCTGTTATTATGTACAATTATAATGCACTAATGACAACATAAAATTTTTTAAAAGTATCTGATACAAAGAAGGTGCTTAATATAATATTGGTTGAAGGAATGAATGGATGAATGGATAAAGAATAAAGGAAAGAATAAAACTGAGGGAGTTGTTTATTGATTTGCCAGTGTTTGTGCATCATACAGTAGTACATATAGATCTAGACTCCAGACTGCTGACTTCCTACCCTTACTCACTATCAATGAAAGAGAAAGGTAACTGAAAATCCATAATAATTTCCATAATAATTACCCACTGAAGGAGAATGTAAATGGGGTAATAGAGGTAATGAAAGCTCATACTTTGAAGTTCATATTTGAACTTTAATTAATTTAAATTATCTAGTAACATTTATCTACAAAATTTCTTATGAAAAGTAACTTAATTTACTTTATTCATCTATCTAGTAACATTTCCTATTAAAAGTAAATTGTCAAAAGTAAAAAAAAAAAAAAAAAAAAAAGTAAATTGTCCTAAGCCCAAGGGACAATGAGAAGCCAGTGATGAATAGTCTGCATAACTGGGGTATGGAGATTAGATCACTAACACATCAATATCCTCTTAAGACCTTTAACATTAAAAATATTTTTAAAGGATTATTAAAATTCCCACTCTCCCTTTTATATCTGCTGAGATGACTATATTACTTTATGGGATTTTGGTCAAGAAAATAATAATACAAAGTGACCCTTAGGGACTGGGGATATAGCTTAGTGGGTAAGAGTGCTTGCTCGTATGCACAAAAAAAAAAAAAAAAAGAAAGAAAGTGACCCTTAGGCTGGGTACAGTGGTACATGTCCATAATCCCAGTCACTTGGGAGGTTAGACTGGAGGATGGAAAGTTGGAGGCCAGTCTCAGTAACTTAGCGAGGCCCTAAGCAACTTAGCAAGATCCTGTCACAAAATCAAAAACAAAACAAAACAAGGCTGAGGATGTAGCTTAGTGGTAAAGCTCCCCTTGGTTCAATCTCCAGTTCCAAAACAAACAAAAACAAAAAAGTGACCCTTAGAAATGTATTGTGCTGCTGCTGTCACATGTCTGGACAATGATGGATAGAGTTTGCTGTTTTAGTAGGAAGTATCTTTCTAATGGGTACATGTAGCTTAGTGGTAGAGCACATGTTTAGTATGTATGAGATCCTGGGTTCAACACAGCATGTCCAGAAAAGAGGAGGGGGGGGAGAGAGAGAGAGAGAGAGAGAGAGAGAGAGAGAGAGAGAGAGAGAGAGAGAGAGAGACCCCACAAGCACATAAGAAAACAAACAAATAAATGAAAGGTCACATAGATCAGTGAGCCCTGAATTTTAGAGTCCATTATAATGATCTGAGGAGCTTTGGAAAAGGTTAATTCAAACACCAAGTAATCCTGATGCAGATGGTCATGTTCTAAGAATTGTGGCTACAATGAACTAGAATGATCATTTAAAGATCACAGATCAGGGTTAGACACTGGAAATATGGACTGGTAAACTCAAATCTTCCAAAATTCCTTAGGTGATTCTTTATTTATTCATAACATTAGCTAATACTTCCTTTGCACTATATGCACCGATTTGTTTGTGTGTTTCTTTTCTCTGTGCTTCTCTACAAGAGTTTAAACTCCTTAAATTTAAGGACAACATTGGTTTTGTTCAGCATTGTAAACCAAGCACCTAGTGTGGATACTCAGTAAGTACTTGATTGAATCAATGAATTCACTATCCATCTCTAATTGGCAGATACTGGAGAAAATTTGGCTCAAACTATCCCATTTTCTCACTTATAATCAGGAATGAAACAGCTGTAAATTTGGGAGTGGGAAGAAAGCTTTCCAACGTCTTCTGGGAAGAGAGGAAGAATTTGTTTTTCTACCCTTTGCCCTCCATCTTTCATCTTAATGCAATGGATTATCTCTTCTTAGAGTAATTCTACTCTCATTTCCTGTGAACTTAAAAGAGGCTGAGAAGCTGGGCATGGTGGTACATGCCTATAATTCCAGTTGCTCAAAAGGGTGAGGCAGAAGGATCACACATTTGAGGCCAGCCTCTACAATATTGGTGGATCCCATCTAAAAAAAAAAAAAAAAAAAAGAAAAAGAAAAGACTGGGGATGTAGCTCAGTGGTGGAGCATCTCTGTCTTGAATTCTAGTACTAGAAAAAAAAAGACGCTGAGAATTTTTTTGTAAACTGTTATGTCAATTTTGATTTATTTGTATGCACATTTTCTGTAAGTATGCCTTTCTACACTCAAGCATATGCTCATATGTAAATATTCATAGCCATGTTCAGATTAATATACTGGGACATGATAAACCTGTTTAGCCACTTAATTTTTCTGTCAACCGTCTGATCACATCTGTGATGTGACTGAATTCTTATTATGGGTTGTGCAATCCCATTTATGGGTGTAGTACATGTGTTTGTGATTTTGTTGATTGTCATGGTCAGAAAGCTATATCTGGGGGATGGCAGAGCACTTGCCTGGGATGTATGAGGCACTGGGTTTGATCCTCAGCACCACATTAAAAGAAAAATAAATAAAATAAAGTTAAATTTAAAAAGCTTAATTTGTTTAGAAATTCAAGGGGATACTGGCAATGTCTTTTTATTGCTACTGCTAGAAAATTATATTATACATTTAGTTTGCTTATTTAAAAAATTCCAAATGTTACATGATAAACTAAATAATCTTGAGCATGATGAATATTTATATCATATTGTTTCTATCATAAAATTTGTGATTCATAAGATTTTTTTGTATTTAAAACTTCAGATAGTTCATTAAATGCAGATAAAATGAGGGTCAAAGACTGTTCAACATATTTGTGGGAAAGTAAGTAGTGCTATATTCTAAATGGGAAAAAGAAAATATGTTTTCATTTTCTACCTTGTACCTCTAATATATGTGTATATTGGTTTGTGTGCTTATTTCGCAACTTAACATACAAAATGAATTTCATAAGTAAAGATGCAAAGTCTATTTATCTACTTTCCTATCTATCTTTATCTATTGATCATGTATCCTATTATAATGAATTCCCATATAATAAAAATTATTTTTGCTACGATGAAATGGTTAATTCAAGTATTGCCTAACCTATATTGTTCAATGGCTGGGACTTGGAAATCTTTTTGACATTGTAAAATATTTCTCTGTAATGGTATTCTTGGACCTTATTTCCTTTAGACATTTGATTTAATACTTATAGAGGCCCATATAACTAAATATATCCATATGACAGGGAAGTATTTGCATATAAAACTCATTATTAAGACAATAGAATGGTAGAAAGAGTTAGGCCTTGGAAGGACATAGATGTGAATATTCTTATTTAGACTGATTGTGATACTTTTTTTAAAGTATTTTTTTAGTTGTAGGTGGACACAATGTCGTTATTTTTATTTATTTATTTTTATGTGGTGCTGAGGATGGAACCCAGTGCCTCACTCACACCAGGTGAGCACTATACTACTGAGCCACAACCCCAGCCCCTGATTGTGGAACTTTTTGATACCATAAGGTTTTTGATTATCCTGAAGAAGAAGAACAGTGGGATGGGCTCTTTGTCCCTAGATAATTTTTAAAAGGGACAGACATCTAACTACATGTGCTATATAATATTTTATATCCTAATATGACTGAAGACAAAAAAATGAAGTTCTCTCACCTAGAGTATCTTTAACAATAAATAAAATAAGTCATCTTATGCCAAAGGTAGCCAAGATACAAACAATTAAGTGTGCAAACCTAGCTAAGCATTGTTTGAAAGATGTGTTAAGGACTTGCAGATAAACATAAAAACTTGATAGGAACTAAATAAAATCCTTAGAATGCTAAATATAGAATTTTACAATAATAGTAAGCAATATTTACATGTTATTTACTATGTGCCCGGCACTGTTCTAGGTGATTTATTTATCATATTGCTTACTCCTCATATCAAGTGAGGTACATACTATTATCATTCCCATAATACAGATGAGGAATCTTTAGTGTACCTGAGCCATTGGAAAAGAGACAAAGTTCTTCTCTCCTTTCTTCTTATCAATATTGTCTTTGGTCATGAGTACATTAGTAATATTTCCTTTTGTGGCCTTTATGGTGTCTGCGCTCTACTTAAACCTACTTTTCAAGTTCTTAGAGGTCTCTGCCTTGTCTTTTTTTTAAACCCAAATACTTAATATCACTTCTACCTGGGCATAGTGGTACATGCCCATAATCCTAGTGACTCAGGAGGCTGAGGCAAGAGGATCACAAGTTGAAGGCCAACATCAGCAACTTAGCAAGCCTGCCTCAAAATACAAAATAAAAAGAGCTGAGTATGTAACTCAGGGGCAAAGCACCCCTGGGTTAACTCCCTAGTACACACCCCTTTAAAAAAATTCTAATTATTGGTAATTATCCTTTCTGAGAAAGCATAGAACAGATTAACCTTCCTTCAAAAATCAATTCCTCTAACTGGTATATATCTAAAGAAAGCAAAATCAGTACATCAAAAGAACATCTATACTCCATGTTCACTAGTACTATTCACAATAGTCAAGAAATGAAAACAGCCCAAGTGTCCATCAAGTGATGACTAGATAAAGAAAATGTGGCTCATATACACAATGGAATATTACTTAATGAATCATAAAAAGAATGAAATCCTGTCATTTGCAACAACATGGATGTAACTGGAGATCATCATGTTAAGTGAAAGAAGCCAAGCCTGGAAAGACAAGTACTGCAGTATCTCACTTATATGTAGAATCTTAAAAAGTGGATCTCATAGAAGTTGAGAGAGTAGAATGGTGGTTACCAGAGTCTGGGGAGAGTTGGAGGTGGGGATGGAGAAAATTGATCAATGTATACTAAGTTACTGTTAGATAAGAGCAAGAAGTTCTAATAGGTGAGTTATTACACAATAGGGTCACTAAAGGTGACAAGAATACCATAATTTCAATAAACTGGAAGAAAAAATGTTAAACATTTTCCTCATAATGAAATAATAAATGTCTGAGAACATGGATGGTACTTAACCTGATCTAAACATTAAGCAATACATATAAATATTGAAACGTTGCAAAGTACTCCATTAAGATGAACAATTTTTATGCTTTTATTTATTAAAAATAAGTTTGATTTTTTAAAAAATGAGCAAAACATACCCAAAGAAATTGGGAGGACAAAAAACAAAACCAAAACCAATAAAGAATCGGCTGAGAAATAATTAACAACACTTCGAAAGTTTTCCCTTCCAAAGAGACACTGAAGCCCTGGGAAGATCTGACTAAACACTTTATAAGGGATACGCCTTCAGTTAATGAGAGCTCTGGAATATTCTCATCCTTGTAAGTATAAGTATGGTAAAACATGAATCATAAACCTCTTATACAATAAAATAACAACTACATGAAATCGTTGAAGTTCTGTGACACAGTTGAAAGCCCCAGTGATCTTCCATATTAATTGCTACAAAAGAGTGATAAGTGATCTCACAATCTTTTCTTCAAAATTCTCCTTGGGCTAAAAGTGTGCAGCAAACAATTTCCTTCTGAAATGCTACCAGTAAGACAGAGGTGTCAGCTTTCTTGAGAATTGTAATTTTTCTAATGGTTCTTCCAGGAAACAACTATGGCCAGTTGTTTTTTGGCGCTGGGGATCAAACTGAGGGCCTTGTGGATGCGAGGCAAGCACTCTACCAACTGAGCTATATCCCCAACATACCCGTATACTTTTGAGAAGACTAACATTGATAAAGTTTCTGCCTTCTGGAAGAGAAGTTAAAGAAGAAAGTTGAAAATTTGAATTTGAGATATAACGATGTCATTTTCAAAATATGTGTTTCACTTGGTCTTAATCTATACCTCATTTCCTCTGACTTTGAAAAGTTTACATTGATGAAGGGTAAAAAATCATTAGAATCCAAAATGCATGTGGTATTATGTTGTTTGTAGATATGGTATCAATTTTCTGACTCTCTAAATTCTTAGTAAAACTCAAAATATATAGAAAAATGTATATCCTGGGGAATATAGTTAATATATTATTTTTAATATACTTCAAATTTTCAATATATTTCATTAACATAGTTAATATATTATTATTTTCAGATTTCAAATTTAGCTTTTAATTTTTTTTTTATTTCTTCATGAAAAGAAAACCCAGCTTTGAATCTTTAGAAAAAGGTAATCCATTTAGTCCAAAATTAAATGGCCATTTTATATCTTTCCATATTAATTTTATTCAATCTCTTGTACTTCAGATGAAGTCTCCCAAATATTTAAAAACTTTTAATTCATATTTTTTCTTACCCAACAGATAAGTATTCTTGACCTCTTAAATTGTAAAGACTTTCTATGACCAAAATTTTCATGACCTATTTGTGACCCTCTTCTATGTTCTACTATCTTCCTAAAACTTTAAAACATAATTCTGAGAGAAATTTCTCTGCGTGTATAAATTGATGCAGTGTGTTTATTTATTGGCATTCATGAAATTTTGGGAAGTCCTTTCAACTTCATTGGTGGGTTTTTATTGTATGGGCTCATGTGGGGGATCAGGTCCAAGGACAGATTATTCATTCTCCTTAGGGATACAGTACCACCCAGAAGAAGATTCTTTGGGTCTTTGAATTTGGGAATTCTCTGCTGTCCAGAAGTGAGAGAGTAATACAAATGAATGCCCAAAACAGTATTTTTTGCAGATGTAGGAAATTCTAGTGACTGTCATCATTTCCATTCCATTTGGTTAGTGTTTGTGTTTTGGGCCATAATTATTCATAAAATAAAAACCAGGATAAAAAAGCAAACAAAACTCTTTTTTCACCAATAAAAAACAGTTCATATTAAGTGAGAAAGCTAAAGAGAAGTAGACTGTTATACTAATCTAAGTGCTTTCAGGTCAATAGGGCTCAGAACTTTAAGAGAACTATTAGGGGGGCTGGGGTTGGGACTCAGTGGTAAAGCACTCGCCTAGCAAGTGCAAGGCCCTAGGTTCAATCCTCAGCACCACATAAAAATAAATAAAGGTATTGTGTCCAACTACAACAAAAAGAATGAGTATAAAAAAAGAGAACTTTTAGGTAGAATAATAGAAAATTGCTAATGTTCAACTGCATTGACCTATAAAAATGTCAATTTCTATCTAATTTTATTCCTTTCCTCCAGAACAAATTTAAGAAAGGTAGCAGAGGGGCTGGGGTTGTGGCTCAGTGGTAGAGTGTGCTCCTTGCATGTGTGAAGCACTGGGTTTGATCCTCAGCACCACATAAAAATAAATAAAGGTTAAGGTATATACATAAAAGGTAGCAGGGCTGGGGAGGTGGCTCAATCGGTAGCGCACTCGCCTGGCATGCGTGTGGCCCGGATTCAATCCTCAGCACCAGACACAAACAAAGATGTTGTGTCCGCCGAAAACTAGAAAATAATGTTAAAATTCTTTCTCTCTCTCTTAAAAAAATATATACATATATATAAAAAGTAGCAGAGTATAATAGCTAAAGGCTTTAGCATTAGATTGCTTGGAAGCAACCCTACCACTGCCACTTAAAAATCTGTCATTTTGACTTAAGAGTTGCCCTTTATACCTCAGTTTCCTCATCTGTCCAATATTCAATTGTATTTTACTAAATGCATCAACTTAAATATTTTTTACAATTGCTTACACAATTTAGTTGGGGTAATTACTAGCAATATGGCTACAAATAATTCTGTTATTTGTATCTTGGTATCTGGGTGTAAGTCTTTCTCTAGGCTATATGCCCAAGAATTTCTGGATCATTGGGTACATACTTTTCTAACATTACTTGCTTTTCAATATAGTTGTATTAATTTACATTTCCTCAGGAAGTATATGAATTCCTCTTACTTCCCATGCTTGCCAACCAAAGTATTGCCACACTTTATTTTTTTTGTCAATCTGGTAAGTATTAACTGGTATTTAATTGTGGTTTTAATTTCTCTGATTATTAAGAAGTTTGAGCACCTTTACAAATATTTGTTGACCATTTGGATTTCTTTTATGAAGTAGCTCTTCAAGTCTTTTGTCCTTTTCCCAATTATATTCTTTACTATTTCCTTAGGAATCAGCCTTTTTTATTTACTCTGGTTACTAGTGGTGTGTTGTACAATAAATATGTGGTTTATCATTTGATTCTGTCAGATGGCACAGTTTATATATTTTCCCTATGTTTATTGGGGTATAGTTTCCATAAAATATTTACTTTAGGGTGTCTTATTTTAATGTAGTTAGAGTCAGTGTTATAATTACTGCTTTCTGTGACTCATTTACTAAATCCTTTTACTATAATATTATAAAATATTCTTCTACATGATTTTCTGAAATCTGAATAATTTTTCATTACACATTTAGGGTTTTAAGGCAACTCTCATTTTGTGTGTGGTATGAGGGAGTGGTCTGATGTTAGTTTTACATATTGATACCTAGTTTTTCTGGCATCACTTATGAAAAACTCCATCCGTTTCATATCGATCTGAAAATCAAGCTATGTTCTCTACTAAGTTTACATTTTTTTTTACATGGATCTGGATACCTGTATTTTTTTTTTCTGATCCTTGACTATTTCGCTATTGCTCTACCAATATCAATTCTACGTTTATAGTATGTCTTGATTTCTGGTTAAAACAAGTCCTTTTATCTTGTTCTTCTAGTTAATGTGTGTTTTGAGTATTTGTAGTCCTTTTGTATTGCCACATACCATCAGAGTCACAGTTGAGACTTTGATTACCATTATGCTCCAACTATGAATCAATTTAGGATAACAGGAATCCTTGAAACAATAAAACTTCCCATCTGTAAGCACAGCATATGTCCCCACTTACTTAAGTCTCCTTTACTTGTTCAATAAAATTTGATGAGATTTTCCGGTCTTGCATAAGTTTTGTTAAAATTATTTTTAGGCACTCACTTCAAACTTTAATGCTATTGAAAATAGAATCATTTTAAATTCTATTTTTCTTACTTTAATTATTTATTAAAATTCAATGAATTTTATAAGTTTATTTTGCATTTGGAAAATTTGCTACATGTCCTGATTAAATGTCATAATTTCTCTGTAGATAAGTTTTGGTTTTCATATAACTAATATATCACATGTGTTTGGTTTGTTTGTTTGTTTTTGTACTGGGGATTGAACTCAGGGCTGCTGTACCACTGAGCTTTTTATTTTTTATTTTGAGACAGGGTTTCACTAAATTGCTGAGGCTGTCCTCACACTTGTAATCCTTCCTCCTCAGTCTCCCAATTTCCTGGCATTACAGGCCTGCACCACTGCACAAGACTCACCTGTGAATTTAACACTACTTTTTTTCTTTTCAATCTCTATGCCTATGTATGTGTGTATGTATCTCTCTAAATATATTTCTCTCTCTCTTTACCTAATTCCATTGACTAAGGCAATCACTAGTATAATATTGAAGAGCCAAAGTCCTTACCAATAACCAATCGCAAAAAGAAAGGTTTCATTATTATCCCATTAATATGACACTGACTGCTTGCATTTTGAAGATGTCCTTTATGAGATTAATGAAATTTCCTTCCATTTCTGATTTGCTTAAATATTTAATCATGAGAAGATGTGGAATTTTATCAAATCCTTTTCTGTATCTATGGATCATTATTTGGTTTTTATTCTCTCATCTGCTAAAGTTGTGAAATCCATTAATTGACATTCTGATGTTAAACCAACTTTGCAAACTGAACTTGATTGTGATGTATTTTTCTATTAATATATAGCTTCATTTTATTTTATGAATTAAGTTGTTGAGGCTGGCCTCCAATTTGAGATCCTCCTGCCTCTGCTTACCAAATTGCTGAAATTTCAGGTGTGTATGACTGTATCCGGCAATTTGTCTAATTTTTGATACAAAACTATTTATCTTTTTGTTATATTTTTTAAGTTTCTGTAGCATTTGCAGTGACATCCTTCTTTTATTCCTGATATTTCTCATACTTTCTCTTTTAAGCTCTGCTCATCAATTTTCAGCATTTTTTTAATAAGACATGAGTTTTGTCTATTTTATTTTAAATACTTTGGATTCATCTCACAAATTTTGATATCATATATTTTATATTCAGTTTATAATATTTTTCTAATTTTCAATATGATTTTTAATCTACAGATAATTTCAAAGTGTTTATTAACACACTTTTCTAGTGATTTTATGTGGAGTTCTGTGTCTGGGATTGAGGTCCTATAGCTTAATGCTGTAGCGTGCTTGGTGGCTAGGAAGTTTCTGTGTAAAGACAGAATGCCTGGCTTCTGGGAAAACTGTGCAAAGACACAGGATGCCTGGCTGCTGTGGCAATACCCTGCATGAGGAGGCTCTGTGTTAGAGTCTTATCAGCCTCAACTTTGATGACCCACAAGTATTCAGTGAACTGTCACTGGTGAACGTGTTGTAGCCTGTGAATTTACTGTGATTCAATAAATTATGAAATCGTGGAAAAACACAAACATGTTTCATCAATGTTAATGACAGCTTGCTCCTGACATTGAGACTTTCAAAATGATTATTAAAGAGTAGTGGAAGGAGGCTGGGTGCAGTGGCTCACACTGGTAATCCTAGCAACTTGGGAAGCTGAGGAAGAAGGATCACAAGTTTGAGGCCAGCCTCAGCAATTTAGTGAGATCCTATCTTAAAAAAAAAAAATCAAAAGAGCTGAGGATATAGCTCAGTGATAAAGTGGTAAAGTGCCCCTGAGTTCAGGGTAATTAAAAAAAAGTAGAGGAAGAGGATAGAGAAGGAGGGAGGAGGAGAAGAAGGGAGAGGGCATGGAGAAGTACTAAGTTCTGGGGAATGAATCTACCAAGTTATGCTATGACCATGTATGAATATACCACAATGAATCCTGTTTATATATACAATTCTAAGGCACTAATTAAAATAATAATTATAAAAGGAAGATCAGTAAAGTAGAGCAAGAGGATGGGGGAGGGGAGAGTGGAAAGAAAGTGAAGGAACTAGGGAATGAGATCCATCAAATTATGTTATGTGCGTGTACAAATATGGCATAATGAATCCCCACTATTCTATATAATTATAATGTACATATGATGTACATTTTTAAAAATTTAAAGGAAGATACATTAAGCAGTCAATTTTCATTAATATTCCATGTATGTTAAAAAATAATTAGTGTTCTGAATCTGGGTGGCATATATATTAATATTTCAAATATATACTATATATTAACATTTCAAAATATTTCATATATAATATATTTCGAAACTCAGATTTATGTCTCACTTGTTCAATCTATTAGTGAAACTGTTGCTATATTCCTGTCAAATTTTACTTTAAATATTTTGTGGTCATGCTATTAGCAGAGTCTGAAAAGACTATTTTTTTTTTAATTCACTAAGGTGCATTCAAATTTTAAATTCCACATATTTTTGGTGAATAAAACCTTGTATTACTATAAAGTAAATACCTGAATCTCTAATAATATCCTTTTACTCTCTTAGCTTTTTTATCTATTTATCTTTTTTTAATTATTACTTGTGTGGTATACCTTTTTCTATGCTTTCAATTTTAATATTTATATATCCTTATGCTTTAGATGTATTTTCTGATAGATAGCATAGCCATGGATTTCATTTATATTTTGTTTTAACCCAGTTTGACAATCTTTACCTGAACTCTTAGACTATTGACATTTAAATCCACCATTGACATGTAAATAGTGATTTATTTGCCTGGTTAGTCTCGACCTTACTTAATGCATTCAGTTATTCAGCTTATTTTTTTGTTTCCTTTTTTGATCTTTTTTAAATAGTGATCATTTTTAACATCTCAATTTTTCAGTCTACCTCCCTTTCAAAGTTATACACATTTTTGTCTCTCATTTTGCTGATAACTATATAAATTATTTTTTTAAACAAAGTCCAAAGTTAATAGCACCTTTATTCTTCTCTTGGACAATGCAGTGTATTTGTGACATCTATATTCCATATTTTTGCCTTTTTAAATTTTATATATATATATTGGGGATTGAACCCAGGGGCACTTAACCACTGAACCACATTCTTTCCTGTTTTTTTTTTTTTTTTTTTGTTTGTTTGTTTTTATTTTGAGACAAGTTCTCATTAAGTTGCTTATGGCCTCACTAAGTTGCTGAGGCTGGCTTTGAACTTGCAATCTGCCTGAATCTAGGGAATTTTTATACAACTATTCCTGGCAGAAATTATTAGTGTTGTCTTTTTTTTTTTTACTTCATAGATTTCATAGATATTGATCGTAGTTATAATTCTGATGATTAGAAGAATATCTGAAGCTTTATCAGGTGCATTTTTTTAAATTTGTTGTTCTTCTGATTCTATCCTTCATAAGTTGAATTTGTGTGTGCCTAGTTGTTGCTGTTACTATTCTATAATGAGTTACTTATTCTCTTTGAAAAATTATATCTGGAGTGAGAGTGCTTTTCAGAGTATATTTGCATTAGATTCTTTCAGAGCCTTAGGGGTATAAATTCCAAGAATATTATCAACCAAATTTATAGCTTGAACTTTCTGGACAATTCAGTTGATGTGAATCTGGACCACAAATCACTGTGAGTTCTGGTTTGTGCTTAAAAATGATCAGGAATAAGTTCCCTTGACAACTCAAGTCAAAGGTACCTTTTCTGATAGACCCTGAAGTGAAGTTGTGGCTTGAGTTAATGGTTGGTTAGTCCTTACATTTAGGGTATAGTTCTTTACCATGCTAGCTTAATAAGTGATGATTTCCATTTGAATTCTTGTCTACATATTTTCAAATTACCTTATTTAGTAAATTTCAATAGTGCAAAAGCTGTTTCAATCCTGAATTACCTACATCTGGGTTCCATCTTTGACCTATCTTTTACCCTTACTATCTTAACATCTTATCTATATAAGCATATATGTATGTGTGTGTACACACATACATATATTATTATACACACATAGATAATGCATATGAATCACAAACACACATAAATATTCAATATACTTGATATTGTTGCTCAAAAAAATAGTTTGCCACATTTCAGAAAACTGAAATCATTACTAAATAAACTTATACAATATCTTCTTATATCTAATGTCTCCAATTCTTTTACAAATAAATTGACTTCCAACAAAAGAAATCCTGGCCCTGAAATGCAGAGTAATCAAAAAGGAGGGATTTTTTTTGTTTTGTTTTGGGTGGGTGGGGGGGTGGGAGTTGGTACTGGGGATTGAACCCATTGGTGCCTAACCTTTGAGCCACAACCCCACCCCCTTTTTTATATAGAGAGATAGGGTGTCACTGAATTGCTCAGTATCTAAGTTGCTGAGGCTGGCTTTGAACTCTCACTCTTCCTGCCTTAGCCTCCCAAGATGCTGGGTGACAGGAGTGTGCCACTACACCCTGCTGGGGTTTTTATTTGAAATAGCTACTAGTCTTGACTATAAACACACCCCCACTAGTCTTCTAAAGTAGTGATGTGAATGTGAATGAGCTTAGGGCTCCCCTGTCCATGTGAGACAATTATCCTGTTTAAAGAATTTTTGCTTAAAATAAATAACTGGATTAGAGGTATTATATGCATAACATCAGCACTGATCAACAGGAGTTTAGCTCTGCCTCCACCCTGAAAGACAGGAAAAAATTGCTTCTACGGTTCTAATGACTGTAGGAAAGCCGGGGAGATGACTTGTTTTAGTACTTGCTCTGCCATATACTAACTGTAAGTTTATGATTTGGTTTTCCTTCTTGAAAGTTCAAGAAAATTTCTTATTTATCTACTTTACAGGGTTGTTTGAGGTTAAACTGAAATAATGTGTATAGAATGATTCAACTATCTAAGGAATCAGCTACAGTTTTCCACGGATAACATACTTCTACCACCTGTGTGTCTGCTGTTCTAAGTCATCTTCTGAATTGAAAACCAGATACAGGTCTAAGCACTCATTTTTACCTCAAAGCCTCCTAAGAGACAATTGAAAAATGTTGCTGCACCAAAAGGCAAATTGATCTTTTGTCAAATGTTTTGCCTGTCAGTCTACAATTAAGAACATGAGATTTATACACAGAACTCTGTTTCATCATTTAACCATACCTAGTCTCCATTTCTTTTGAGTCTGAAAATGAGGCTGAAAAGATAGTAAAGGGAATCAAGACAGGAAGCACTACTAGCCTGGAATTTGAAGCATTCCTTTGCTAATCTGGAAGAGCAAATTTTCTTGACTCAACAGAACAGCTCTTTATTTATTTATGCCCCAGAGAATTAGTCATTGTCTCTTATGGAGGAGGGTGGGGCAGGGTAGTGGTGGAAGGGTGTAGGAGATGTCTGGGTAGCTCTGTTTTCAAAATGAAGGGCAGACATAAACTTTTCTAAAATAGCAAAATGACAGCAAAGACATATGTGAATGGGAAAATGAAGTATGTATAATCATTACCCTGTAAATCAAAGCATATATGTTGCATAGCAAAACATTAATCACATACTGTTCAGGAGATTGGAAGGCACTTCCATTTGCAAGTTGACTTATGGGATGTTTTCCTTGCTACTTTTTTTATTTTTAAGTACTGATTTTCTTCTTTCTTTCTTTCTTTTTTATTTGTTTATTTATTCATTCATTCATTCATTCATCCATCCATCTCCATCCTTTTTATTTATTTATTTTTATTTTGAGACTGGGTCTAACTGAACTGCTGAGGCTAGCCTTGAACTTGTGATCCTTCTACATCAGTCTCTGAGTTGCTGGAATTATAAGTATGTACCTGACTTAAATACTGATTTTTTTCTTTATTGTTTGATGTCATTTAATTCATTGTTTAATTCGTTGTTTGATTCTTAATTGTTTGATTCTCTTTTAATTCATCTAGAACACATTCTTAGAAATTGCTGCATGTGAACTAAAAAAAAATTGCCTGATCATATTTATTTAGGACTTCTAAAATAACATTCTAGAAAAACAATTCTTAGGAGTACTTCTGTTAATAAATTAAAATATGACATGCATACTGTTATATATTTTATATGCATAACTTCTGCCTCTCAATGCCATGCCTATTAGATATTACTTCCCCATTTTATAAGTAAGAAAAATTTATATTTAGAAATAAAGTGTGATTTCTGCAAGGTAAAGAAAAATACAATAATGTAAGGATTTCAAACTATATCCATCTAATACCAAATCCCATTTTCTACTGTACTACAGTACCTCAAAAAATAACACGGAGAGTTAGTGGTCTTTCATGCTTATTGATAGATGAAATGACAGATTAATTGACCTGGTACTGTCAATACATTCTATTTTCACTATTCAAAAGTCTTTTGGGGAAAGGAAAGAATACTAATTCCTACATTAACAAATAGTAATATCACTTTATTTCCAGTCAAATATTTTCTGTCACATAAACATGCATTATGCATTTCTATGGGAATTCATCTTGTCTACTAAAGAATGTAACAAAACCACTATTTGCCTCAAGGATTTTAGTTGGAACTGAACATTTTAACTGTCCAGTAGCTACCATTAGTCAGCTGTTAAATTTAATCATTGCCAGTTTTGAAAATTCTTCAGAACTTATTAAAGACTGATGTTGAAATCAGATGTTTTACCTTAGTTAAAAAATTCAACACTATTGCAATCTATTGAAATTATTGGAATATTTTCCTAAAAGTGAATAAGTCACTTGAGGAACAGGGCTCTTGGGATTCACCTCAGTATTCTTCCAATTTACCTCTGTATTTCTCCTAACCATAAAGTGGGCATTCATTAAATATTTGGTGATCTAAAATACTGACACATAATCCAGGAAAGTCCCTTCAAAGGCCATTTACCTCTTAGAACCTACGAACTGCTCAGAGTGAGGCATATCTTAGAACATAAATAAAACTAACTGGACTAGAAATAAAGAACTATGAATGCAGAGAAAGGCAATCAAGAAAAATTTCAGGAAAAGTATGGGGAAAAGTCAACTCTTAGTACCTAGTTTCTACATTTCTTAATTTTAACTAATAGGATAAAGCTTAATCATAATTAATAGGGAATAGAGTGCTTGTAAGGGCCTTGGTACATTTATTGGTCATTTTATTCTTGGTTATTTTATGTAGGTTTTGGTGTCATTTTTAATGCAGCAAAAGTTAGTTGAGGTAATATTTTAATCAATATATTGGTAATTTTTATCATAATGTTTTGCTATCATTTTTCTATTCCATAATATTTGTCATGACATTTTAAACTATACTAAATTTTCCCCACAAGACATAGATGACATTGTGTTAAGGATATATCTCTAAAAGTTAAAGATATAAGTACTACATTTTTTTATAAACTCTTGGTAGAAAGATGCAATCCTGAATGTATAAATATAAAAATTGGGTTTCTTTATTTCCCCTCAAAGTTGGGTTGGATTTATGAATATATTTAGCAAGTATGAAACGAACTATTTCTATGCTAATTTGGAAACTAGGAAAACGCTCCTATACTTTATTATAGTCATTTAAATGCTAGCCTTGTGAGCCTTATTTTTATGGATTGACCATGGAGACAAGTTTTTCCTCTGAACTTCTTGACCACCATTAGCATATAAACTTACATTATCAATCATCTTTTTATATAAATTTCTACCTCTAACTGACACAAAGAAATATACACACATGAACATATCTAATCACACTATAAACTCTATAGTAGGCAGGGTTAAGACTAACACATTATGAAATATCACTATGTTGTCTTCAAAAAGCAGATACTATCTTTATATTGATTATGTCTTGACCCATGAGTTATAATAGTTTGGCAATAAGTTTTGAAGGATATTATTAGGATATCTGCATCTTGATGGCTTACTAGCTACTTTTGGGTCCATAAGTGTTAAAGATGGTAGAGTTTGGGCACAGGGTGGTGTGAGATGAGAGCCTCTGAGTAAAATAAATGCTGTAATTTTATTTAAATGTGCCTTTCAGAAAGCATCTAGAAACCCAATCTAAGTGCACAGGGCAAAAATAATTTTGCTATTATCTGAGTTATTAATCAGTTTATAAAGAAAAATATTTAATTCCAGTCCCTGGATAGATTCTGTGGTTATCTAATTTGGCTAAATAAAAAGTATAAAAATGAATATTTAATTGCAATTGCAGTTTTTGGTATGGACTTGTCATACTGTTAATCAAAAAGTGGCCTCTGAAATATTTGTTCTATATCTCAAAACTTTCATTGTTGATAAAAGATATGACTCTATATTATCTACAAAAGTGTCTGTTTTGAGATGATTTAAGAGTCCATGTTCCAATTTAAGCAAAATTACTCTAAAATTTTAACTTTTGGAAAATTGACACATAAACTGTACATAGATATTGTGAAGCAGAAGACTTAATTTTCCTTCAACATTCACAAAGCTATTCATTGAGATAGTTTAATTTATTAAAGTAGCTTATACTACATAAACCAAGTGTTTCTTGGGATAGCAATGTTGCTTAATTTTAGGGATTAAGTGGGATGAAGGGTGATGTCTCTATATCACTAACTTATAGCCTATACCAGTTTTAATTCATATTTAAGATTTGTTACATAAAACAAGTTTTGGTGGCAAAGTGGGGAAAAGAAGTTCTTGGGTACCTGATTTTCAGGATAAGGAAAGCATTAAGGATAAGCTCAGTCACTGAAGATAATCTTTATTACATATACCTGTCAAAGGAAACCTTCAAATAATATTTTAGAAACAAAAGCAATAGAAATTGTACAAGCATCTAATTTCATCTTCTCATTTGACAAATCAAAGTAGGCTCAAAGAAGCTGAATCATTCAACCTTGACACAGTTACAGGCAAAAGCTGGAAACATATATGTTCATATGTGTATATTTCTGTGTATTGGTTGGAGGTAGAAATTTATATAAAAAGATGATCTTTTGCCAGGCACAGTGCACACGCCTGTAATCCCAGCAGCTCAGGGGGCTGAGACAGGAGGATCATGAGTTCAAAGCCAGCCTCAGCAATGGCAAGGCTGTAAGCAACTCCGTGAGACCCTGTCTCTAAATAAAATACAAAATAGGGCTGGGGATGTGGCTCAGAGGTGGAGTGCTTCTGGGTTAAATCCTCAATACCAAAAAAAAGAGATGATTTTTCTACTATCATTTAGTATTAACCAATGGAAAGAAAATGCAACATAGAGAAAGTTCACAAGAAAAAGTAATCTGCCAAGGGTCTGGCATCCCAAAGTAAACCCAAGTTATATTATTGATGGCTTGTCCAAGAAATTTATATTGCAATCCCCCTCCCTAACTCTCTTCTCTGACCTGTACTTTTCAAAATTAATTTTTTCACAGTCTGCTTTTGCTTCTTCTCTTGGATGCCAGGCTAAACTGGAATAAACTGCCATTATCAGACAAGACATGAATAAGGTTGTTTTGTAAGTCAGAAACAGTAGTGATTTCCTTGGCTATAAACATGCACAGCTCTCCTTCACAATTAAAGTACTTCCTTGAGTTTGTGTTTCCTTCTAATGAAAGTTCCCACTTTGAGGGCCAGAATCAAACCTATCCAAAAATGGTTCCATAGAAAGCAAATACACACAATGGAATTTTATTTTGCCATAAGGAAAAATGAAATTATGTCATTTACAGGAAAATGGATGGAACTTGAGAATAGTATGTTAAGTGCAATAATCCAAACTCAGAAGGTCAAGGGTTATATGTTTTCTTTCATATGTGAAAGCTAGAGAGGAAATAGGAAAAGAAAGTATGTGTATGTGTGTGGGGGGTTGGATCTCGTGAAAATAGAAGGGAGATCAGTACAGAAAAGGAACCAGGGGGAGAGAGAAGGCAAGGGAAAGAGGATATACTGGGGAAAGATATTGGCCAACTTATATTGTGATGTTGTGTGATGTATGAATATATAACAACAAATCCCACCATTATGTACAACTATAATATACCAATAAAAACATGGAAAAATAAATAAAAACAAAATTTGCTCTCTAAGTAAGTTCTTCAAGGATCTGTTAAATTTAGGAATGCTCTTCAAATTGAATTAGATTATAATTTAATTAATTTATTACTTTTCTAACAATGATGTGGAAATTATAGGCAGGCAAATAGCAGGTAGGTAATTTTCCAAAATTTCTTAACTCTCTACCGTGGGGGTTGAGATAAGTAAGAAACATTTATTCCAGAGAACTATATGTTATTTAAAATGGAAGAAATATCTAGAAAATTGGCTGAAGCAGATATCTTAATAATTCTGAATAACACAATGAAATACCTGTTCCTAATAAGGCCATAGACTACAACATTGAGTCAATCCTGCTTTTGGAGAGAGGAAGAATGATCTCTTGAAAGATAAGAAAATTAAATTACTAAGATTTGGAAGAATACAGGCAATTGCACTTTTTTCCCCATAATTGACATTATTACTTGCCAAATGAATTTTGAAATTCAATCTTGATAAGGGGTTAAAGGAGCAACATTGAAGAGAACAGAAACTTTTATCTTTGTATTTGGAATATGTCTTTCATATTTGTTCTTGATGAGTTAAGTCACAAAATTTTAAATAAAGTAAAGCAACCAGAGTTTAGAGCCAAGTAGAGGAAATACCATAGTACCTTTCTTCTTCATCTGCTAACCTCAGTAAGTGGGATTTAATAAAATTCTTCTGTGTATTAAAAGAACTAGTTTTGTCCAAAAAAGTGTACTATTTGTACTATTTTATTTTTCTAACTTTGTCCTGTAGCTTTAGATTGTATACTTTTACTGGCCTATCTTAAAGTTCACTGGCACTTATAACTGTTGACTCTGGTTTTCTCTTAATTGCATTGAAAAAAAAATTATTTCAAAGAGAGAGAGAGAGAGAGAGAGAGAGAGAGAGAGAAATCAAATGTAATGTGTGAACCTTGTTTGAATCATAATTTAATTGAAGCCACTTGCTGAGGTCTTTTGAGTCAATTGTGAAGTGAATATAGATTTGGTAGTGGATTATATTAAATAACCATTTTAAGTATATTAGATAGGATAGTTATATGGTATTGCATGTAAAATGTTGTTATAGAAAAATTGAAGTTGGATAAAGAAGTATTTACAAGAGCAAGGCTTCCAGGATGGCAGAGTGAGAACCTAAGCCTCAAAAAAGCAACAAAAGGGGCTGGGGATGTGGCTCAAGCAGTAGCACGCTCGCCTGGCGTGCGTGCGACCCGGGTTCGATCCTCAGCACCACATACCAACAAAAATGTTGTGTCCGCCGAGAACTAAAAAATAAATATTAAAAATTCTCTCTCTCTCTCTCTCTCTCTCTCTCTCTCTCTCTCTCTCTCTCTCTCCCCCCCCTCACTCTCTCTTTAAAAAAAAAAGAAACAAAAATGTTTGTAAAAGTAAAAAATCAATCATTTTAGAATTCCAGGAATTAATCAAAGACACAGAAAAAATTCATTAAAAAAGCTCTTACTAAACATTGGTAAGAAAAGTGGGATTTGTACTATTTTAACTTGGGTCTATTTCCAAGTAATGGAGGACATTGGCCCTGAAAAGCTGGCAGCCAGTAGAGTGGGGGCTAACTTGTTTTGGGACTCTCACATAAAATCTTACCCCCCAGAATGGTCTCAATATTTTGAAAATATCTACAGCAATTTCTTTAAAAACATCCTAGTCTTCCCAGGGCACTGGGCTATTTGACCTGACTCTGAGTTCAATTCCTTAGAAAAATCCTCAGGGTATTATAGAAAACAGTATCAGTAGGCTGGATTTAGTAACACTGTAGTTGCCTAAGACTCTGAATTTAGTTGGAATGAAGGAGATGCTGGTTAAACATTTAAATGAAAACCTTGGTAACGGGAATAAGGCAAAAACATGAAGGAATTTTAAATGCTCCAATATATTCCAGGAAATCTAAAAGGCTACACACATGCATATGGACAAAAAGCTCAGAGAAGACACCAATAACTCATGTCTTACTGTCCTTGATGCTCTGCTCAAGTGGATAATAAAAGGTAAGACTGACTATAACCTCTGAAAGTTGAAGGTATGACTTCTCATAAAAGTCCCATTGGAACAGAGTGCAACAAAAAGTGGCTTACAGCAGTGAATAAAGTATCCTGAACAACCCCAAACTATGCTGATTCAGGGGGAACTCTTAACTATGCAAGCCTAAACATATAAACAAGAAATAAAGAAAAAAGCTAGGAGAATAGCAGCCAAGGAATACAGAACCTACAGAATTATTCTTGGAAGTTCACCAAAGTAAACAGCAAGGAGGGAAAACAAACAAAAAATCCAGTAGCACAGTAGCAATAAGAAACACTGAGAGGAAAAGGAGATCTGATTCCAAAGTCATTACAATATATTACTTTAAATGTCCAGCTGTCAACTGGACATTATAAGACAAGAGGAAATGAAAGAAGTTAATAGAAAGATATGGGGGGGGGGTGTTGGACTTTGGACTTTTGGGCAAAATTTAAACCAACTAAATAAGTGTGTTTCAAGAATTAAAGAAGACTGTATTTAAATAACTAAACTATGATGATGATGCTTTGCCAAATAAATAAATCATTAGAGATACAAATTAATATTATATTTTTAAAAAAATAAAAACAAGCCTGGTATGATGGTGCATGCTTGTAATCCCAGCAGCTTGGGAGGCTGAGGCAGGAGGATCCTGAGCTCAAACCAGCCTCAGCAACTTAGTGAGGCTCTAGGCAACTCAGCAAGACCGTATCTCTAAATAAAGTATTTTTTAAAAGGCCTGGGGATGTGGCTCAGTGGTTAAGCACCCCTGGGTTCAATCTCTGGACCAACAAAAATAAATAAAATTTTAAAAAACAACTAAAAATGATAGAGTTGAAAAGTACAATGTTAAATTCATTAGATAGGCTTAAGAGTAGATTTCAGTTGTCGGAAGAAAGAACTAAAAGATGACCTGAAAAAGATTATATTATCTGAAGAACAGAAAGAAAAAAGAATTTTAAAAAAATAGAGCATCAGAGTCCTGCAGGATACCTTCAAACATATGCAAAATAGGAGTCCAGAAGGAAAATGACATAAAAAAATGTTTAAAGAAATAATGACTGAAAATTTCCCAAATTTTATGGAAAACATCAATTTTCATTTAAAAACCTGAATGAACATCACTTGGCATAAACTCAGAGATTCATACTGAGACAATTAATAGTCAAAACAGTAAAAAGACATTGACAAAGAGCAAATTTTGGAAGAAGCAATAGATAAATGGTTCAATGTGTACAAGAGAACCCAAATAACATGAACAGCTGACTTCTGATGAGAAGCCATGAAGACCACAGGCTAATTAAGAAAAGGGCCAATAGAAAAAAGATCTGTTAAGCAAGAATTCTATATCTTGCAAAATTATCCTTAAAAATGAAAGAGAAATGAAGACATTCCCAGATTTAAACAAACAAACATAAAATTTCTGATCAGCATACTTGACCTATAATATCTACTGAAGTGGCTGGGGTTGTGGCTGAGTGGTAGAACCCCCTCCTAGCATACATGAGGTAGTGGGTTTGATCCTCAGCACCACATAAAAATAAAATAAAGATATTGTGTCCACCTAAAACTAAAAAAAAAAAAATTAAAAAATACCTACTGAAGCTGAAATCCCTAACATCACTGAAATAAAAGGCTAGATGACAACATGAATCTACAAGAATTAAACTTTTGACCTCCTAAATGGTTTAAAAGACAGAATTTTATTTTAAAAGTTGCAAATTATTTTGTGTATCATAACGTATAAAGATGTAATTTACATGACAAGAATATCACAAAGGAGGGGTAAAGAATGAAAGTATATTGGAGCAAAGTTTCTATGTATCAATGAAATTTGAGTATTAATCTTAAGATTGTTTTAAGGATGTATAGTTAGGGAGTGACTGCTAATTAGCTCAGGTTTCTCTTTAGAGTGATGAAAATGTTCTGGAATTTGATAATGTAGGTTGCCTAAGTTGGTGAATGTACCAAAACCACAGAAGAGTACACTTCAAACGATGAATTTCACAGTTTATTAAGATTATATCTCGACATTCTGGCAGAAGATGGCCGCTGCGTAAGGCGGTTGCTGAAGTGCTGAGCCTGGTGCTCAGAACAGCGGCTTTAATAGAGACTTCGCCCAGCTTGTTAGAGCTCCTTTCACCATTAATCTCTAGTGGACCACTCGGCGAAGCAGCAGAAAAAACAGAGATTGAAAAAGAGACGCTTGGCTCCCAGACGCTTTCCTGCTCTGAGCCGCGGGCGCTTTGCGCCCATCTGCTTCCTCTTTCACTTCGCTCCCGGCAGAGAAGCTGAATGGGTAATCAGCAGTGGATTGTAAGTACCTGAGGCAAAGAAAGCTCAGTACACCCTGCCCTTTTTTTTTTTTTTGAATATTGTCTATACAGGGAGAGTTAGTGGATTGGAATTGTTGGCGGGGCTGTAGTTTCAGGGCCGAAAATCCACTCCGCGGGAGCCGCCATTTGCTTTCTGCATGCTGTCTTGATGGCCCTGTCTACACGGTCCAGCTGCTGCATCTAGAGACTGGAACTGGGCTGCATGCCGAGCCCTGTCCTCCGAAGGCTGGACCACGGCCTCAAGTGCCTCGGTCGCCTGTTCCCTGCTGCACCTTGGGGCAGAGCCTGCTCTGGGGTCGTTTGGCATCCCCCTGCGAGGGGACCCGTGCTCCGGAGGACGGGGTTGGAGAGGCGCGGCGGCAGCCGCTTGGGCCCTCCGCGGCGGCGCTGCTAAGGTCGCGGACAAGCGCGGCGCCCAAGAGCGCGGACCAGAGGTGGAGGCGACGGCAGCAGGGTTTCAGTTCTAGAAAACTGGACTGGAAACAGAAGCACAGTTTGTATAACCCCAAGATCTTGCTTATGCCAGGAAACTGTAAGGGTAACATGAATATCATTGAGGAGGTCTAACATGGCGGCAGGCGCGGAGAGATCAAGTCTCTGACCTCTTCAACTGCACGGGCATAGGGAGCTGTAAATTATCTAAAGCCTATTTGCTCAGGATCACTAGGCAATGCTTGTTTGTTTTAAATTTGACGTGGAGCTAGGGCGTACACTTTGGGTCCCTCAGAAAACACACACCGAGCACGAATCTGCTGCATTTAAGCCCCGGATCACCTGCTTCTCGTGACACAGCACTAACGATCCTGCTGAAATAACTAGTCGGCCCACCTGATCTCACAGAGGTAAAAGCCAACTGAGCACCATAGCCACACCCAGGGAATCAGGAGTGACGTGAGACTAGCGGCACAGAACCCCCGGCTATCGCTCCCACCAGGGCTGACAACAGAGGTCCCTTGCACCAGCTACCAGGGGAGTTGCTACCTGAGGGCAAACAAATTCGCTGGGGGCCCTCAGCCCCAAGCCCTACAAACTTAGGGTCCGAGGGAGGCAAACAGAAAGGGTGTGCCCAGGCATCTGTGAAAACAGGGCTCCCAGGAGCAGCAGACCCGGCGTGTAGCCAGTAATGTGGTAAGCGTCACAGGTGAGTGGGGCCTGGATTGAGGAACCACAAGAGAAGGACCTAGGCACTCAGGACTGGAGACTCGCACAGTCTGGGAAGAAGAGCTGAAGCACAGTGATTGGTTCCCACCTATCACGAGGAGAAGCCTGGCCCAGTGGGCATAGCTCCACCTACTGGAAGAGAAGTTAATCGAGCTCTATGACTGCATTTATTATTATTATTATTATTGTTATTATTATTATTATTATTTTTAATGATTATTAGTATTTTTTTATTCTCACTTTTTGTAGTTGATGTTGTTGTTGTTCTTAACTTTCTTATTAATGGTTTCAATTTTTTTTTAATTCTTTTTATTCTATTATTATTATTATTATTATTTAAACTTCAATTTCCATTTTTTTATTATCATTATAATTTTTTTTGTTTGTTTTAAATTTTTATTTTTTCGTTTTTTCTTTCTTTCTTTTCACTTTTTTTCTTTTGTCTTTTCATTTCTTTTCAATTTTCTTATTCCCCCTCTCTTGAATTCCACCTGCCTACACTCACTCTCTTTAGTCACTTCTTCCCTTCCCTTCTAATACCTCTCCTCCCAAGCATCAAATAAATTTATAAGAGTAAACAGTAACTCAGCAGTCAAACAGAACAAGAAGTATCATGAGCATAAAAAAGCAAGGAAGAAAAGGAGTACAAACAATGAAAGACAGCCTAAATATTCAGGAGGACCTGGAGTCATCAGAAAAATGGCCATATAAAGAACTCAAGGAACAACTTAGACAGATGGAAAGGAACCTTAAAGAGCACATTGAAAATGAATTACATAAACAGATAAAAGAAGAAGTTAAGCATCTTTATCAGGAGATAGAGATTATAAAAAAAATCAAACAATAATTCTAGAAATGAAGGAAACGATAAACCAAATTAAAAACTCAATCGAGAGTATCACTAACAGAGTGGAGCAAGTAGAAGCCAGAACGTCAGATAATGAAGACAAAATATATCATCTTGAAAAGAGTCTAGCCAACTCAGATAAACTAGTAAAAAATCACGAGAAAAACATCCAAGAGATTTGGGATAATTTAAAAAAACCAAACTTACGAGTCATCGGGATAGAGGAAGGCACAGAGATTCATGCCAAGGGAATGAGTAACTTGCTGAAGGAAATAATTACAGAAAACTTTCCAGAAATAAAAAAGGAAACAGATATACAAATTGTAGATGCATACAGGACACCGAGCACACAAAATCACAGTAGACCAACGCCAAGACACATTGTTATGAAGCTATCCAATATACAGAACAAAGAGAAAATATTAAAAGCTACAAGAGAAAAGAGGCAGATTACATTTAGGGGTAAACCAATAAGGTTGACAACGGATTTTTCATCACAGACGCTGAAAGCGAGAAGATCCTGGAACAACGTATTTCAAACACTGAAAGACGATGGATGCCAACCAAGAATTCTGTATCCAGCAAAATTAAGCTTCCGATACGACAACGAAATAAAAATCTTTCATGATAAACAAAAGCTAAAAGAATTTGTAGCCAGAAAACCAGCATTGCAAAGCGTCTTGAGCAAAACTCTACACGAGGAAGAAATGGAAAATGATAACCAAAACCATCAGCGGGAAGTGCCTCGGTAAAGACAGAGGACGGGGGGAAAGCTAATCATGGAGAAACAAACTAAATTAGGGGGGAAAAAAGAGATAAATAATCAAACATGGCAGGAAGTACAAACCATATATCAATAGTAACTCTAAACATTAATGGCTTAAACTCTCCAATAAAGCGACATAGGCTGGTAACATGGATTAAAAAAACAAATCCAACAATATGCTGCCTCCAGGAGACACATCTGATTGGAAAAGACATACACAGGCTCAAGGTAAAAGGTTGGGAAAAAATATACCACACACACGCTCCTCGTAAGCAAGCAGGTGTTGCCATTCTCATATCGAATAAAATTGACTTCAAGACTAAGTTAATCAAAAGGGATAAGGAAGGACATTATATACTGTTAAAAGGAACCATTCACCAACAAGACATAACAATTATCAATATTTATGCACCAAATAATGGCGCTGCGACGTTCATAAAACAAACTCTCCTCAAGTTCAAGAATCAAATAGACCACAACACAATAATCATGGGTGACTTCAACACACCTCTCTCACCATTGGACAGATCCTCCAAACAAAAGTTGAATAAAGAAACTATTGACCTCAATATCACAATCAATAACCTAGACTTAACTGACATATATAGAATATATCAACCATCATCAAGTGGGTATACTTTTTTCTCAGCAGCACATGGATCCTTCTCAAAAATAGATCATATATTATGCCATAGGGCAACCCTCAGTAAATATAAAGGGGTAGAGATAATACCATGCACTTTATCAGATCATAATGGAATGAAACTGGAAATCAATGATAAAAGAAGGAAGGAAAAATCCTACATCACATGGACAATGAATAATACGTTACTGAATGATCAATGGGTTACAGAAGACATAAAGGAGGAAATCAAAAAATTCTTAGAGATAAATGAAAATACAGACACAACATATCGTAATCTATGGGCCACAATGAAAGCAGTTTTAAGAGGGAAATTCATCGCCTGGAGGTCATTCCTCAAAAAAAGGAAAAACCAACAAATAAATGAGCTCACACTTCATCTCAAAGCCCTAGAAAAGGAAGAGCAAAACAATAGCAAATGTAGCAGAAGGCAAGAACTAATTAAAATCAGAGCAGAAATCAATGAAATTGAAACAAAAGAAACTATTGAAAAAATTAACAAAACAAAAAGTTGGTTCTTTGAAAAAATAAATAAGATCGACAGACCCCTAGCCATACTAACGAAGAGAAGAGCGAGAACTCAAATTACTAACATACAGGATGAAAAAGGCAATATTACAACAGATGCTTCAGAAATACAGAAAGCAATTAGAAATTATTTTGAAAACCTATATTCCAATAAAATAGAAGATAGTGAAGACATCAATAAATTCCTTAAGTCATATGATTTGCCCAGACTGAGTCAGGAGGAAACTCACAACTTAAACAGACCAATATCAATAGATGAAATAGAAGAAGCAATCAAAAGACTTCCAACCAAGAAAAGCCCAGGACTGGATGGGTATACAGCGGAGTTCTACAAAACCTTTAAAGAAGAATTAATACCAATACTTTTCAAGTTATTTCAGGAAATAGAAAAAGAGGGAGCTCTTCCAAATTCATTCTATGAGGCCAACATCACCCTGATTCCGAAACCAGACAAAGACACCTCAAAGAAAGAAAACTACAGACCAATATCTCTAATGAACCTAGATGCAAAAATCCTCAATAAAATTCTGGCGAATCGGATACAAAGGCACATCAAAAAAATTGTGCACCATGATCAAGTAGGATTCATCCATGGGATGCAAGGATGGTTCAATATACGGAAATCAATAAATGTTATTCACCACATCAATAGACTTAAAGATAAGAACCATATGATCATCTCAATAGACGCATAAAAAGCATTTCACAAGGTACAGCATCCCTTTATGTTCAAAACATTAGAAAAACTAGGGATAACAGGAACTTACCTCGACATTGTAAAAGCTATCTATGCTAAGCCTCAGGCTAGCATCATTCTGAATGAAGAAAAATTGAAGGCATTCCCTCTAAAATCTGGAACAAGACAGGGATGCCCCCTATCACCACTTCTATTCAATATAGTTCTCGAAACACTGGCCAGAGCAATTAGACGAAAGAAATTAAAGGCATAAAAATAGGAAAAGAAGAACTTAAATTATCACTATTTGCAGATGACATGATTCTATACCTAGAAGACCCAAAAGGGTCTACAAAAAAACTACTAGAGCTAATAAATGAATTCAGCAAAGTGGCAGGATATAAAATCAACACACATAAATCAAAGGCATTTCTGTATATCAGCAACAAAACTTCTGAAATGGAAATGAGGAAAAACACTCCATTCACAATATCCTCAAAAAAAATAAAATACTTGGGAATCAACCTAACAAAAGAGGTGAAAGACCTATACAATGAAAACTACAGAACCCTAAAGAAAGAAATAGAAGAGGATCTTAGAAGATGGAAAAATATACCTTGTTCATGGATAGGCAGAACTAACATCATCAAAATGGCGATATTACCAAAAGTTCTCTATAGGTTCAATGCAATGCCAATCAAAATCCCAATGGTATTTCTTGTAGAAATAGATAAAGCAATCATGAAATTCATATGGAAAAATAAAAGACCCAGAATAGCAAAAACAATTCTAAGCAGGAAGTGTGAATCAGGTGGTATAGCGATACCAGATTTCAAACTATATTACAGAGCAATAGTAATAAAAACAGCATGGTACTGGTACCAGAACAGGCGGGTGGACCAATGGTACAGAATAGAGGACACAGAGACTAATCCACAAAGCTACAACTATCTTATATTTGATAAAGGAGCTAAAAACATGCAATGGAGAAAGGATAGCATCTTCAACAAATGGTGTTGGGAAAACTGGAAATCCATATGCAACAAAATGAAACTGAATCCCCTCCTCTCGCCATGCACAAAAGTCAACTCAAAGTGGATAAAGGAGCTAGATATCAAATCAGAGACTCTCCGTCTGATAGAAGAAAAAGTTGGCTCCGATCTACAGATTGTAGGGACGGGCTCAAAATTCCTTAACAGGACACCCATAGCACAAGAGTTAATAACAAGAATCAACAAATGGGACTTTCTTAAACTGAAAAGTTTTTTCTCAGCAAGAGAAACAATAATAGAGGTAAATAGGGAGCCCGCATCATGGGAACAAATTTTTACTCCTCACACTTCAGATAGAGCCCTAATATCCAGAGTATACAAAGAACTCAAAAAATTAGACAATAAGAAAACAAACAACCCAATCAACAAATGGGCCAAGGACATGAACAAACACTTCACAGAGGAGGACATACAATCAATCAACAAGTACATGAAAAAATGCTCACCATCTCTAGCAGTCAGAGAAATGCAAATCAAAACCACCCTAAGATACCATCTCACCCCAGTAAGATTGGCAGCCATGACGAAGTCAAACAACAACGAGTGCTGGCGAGGATGTGGGGAAAAGGGTACTCTTGTACACTGCTGGTGGGACTGCAAACGGGTGCGGCCAATTTGGAAAGCAGTATGGAGATTCCTGGGAAAGCTGGGAATGGAACCACCACTTGACCCAGCTATTGCCTTTCTTGGACTATTTCCTGAAAACCTTAAAAGAGCACACTACAGGGATACTGCCACATAGCAGCACAATTCACAATTGCTAGACTGTGGAATCAACCCAGATGCCCTTCAATAGATGAATGGATAAAAAAAATGTGGCATTTATACACCATGGAGTATTACGCAGCACTAAAAAATGACAAAATCACGGAATTTGCAGGGAAATGGATGGCACTAGAGCAGATTATGCTTAGTGAAGCTAGCCAATCCCTAAAAAACAAATACCAAATGTCTTCTTTGATATAATGAGAGCAACTAAGAACAGAACAGGGAGGAAGAGCAGGAAGAAAAGATTAACATTAAACAGAGACATGAGGCGGTAGGGAAAGGGAGAAAAAAAGGGAAATCACATGGAAATGGAGGGAGACCCTCATTGTTATACAAAATTATATATAAGAGGTTATGAGGGGAATGGGATAACAAACATGGAGGGAAATGAATTACAGTAGATGGGGTAGAGAGAGAAGACGGGAGGGGAGGGGAGGGGGGATAGTAGAGGATAGGAAAGGTAGCAGAATACAACAGTCACTAATATGGCAGTATGTAAAACTGTGATGTGTATCCGATGTTATTCTGCAATCTGTATTTGGGGTAAAAATGGGAGTTCATAACCCACTTGATTCTAATGTATGAAATATGATTTGTCAAGAGCTTTGTAATGTTGTGAACAACCAATAAAAAAAATCACAAAAAAAAGATTATATCTCAATTGTAAAACTAATAAAAATTAGTTGGGTGAACTGGTGCACACCTGTAATTCCAGCTACTAGGGAGGCTGATGCAGGATGATGAAAAGTTCAAGGCCAGCCTGGGTAACTTGATGAGACTGAATCAAAATTTAAAAAAGGGCTGGGAGGTAGCTCAGTGTTAGAATACCCTTGCCCTTAGATTCAATCCTCAGTTCAAAGTGGGGGGGAGGGATATAAACATTAAAAGATTTATATTGTAAACCACAGAGCAACCATTAACAACAAAAACATTAGAAATCCAACAAACAAATTTAAATTTTCCCAAGAAAATATCCCTATCATTTCCATTGAGTTGACAAGTGTAAAAAAAAATCATTAAGAATTTTCTGTGAGTATTAGTAAATGGTCTTTCAAAATCCATAAAAATATTACTATAGTAGTAAGAAATTATGCAGAAAAAGAAGACTTTTTTCCCCCACAAATGTGTTATTCTTTATGTGAGGGGTTGGCTTCTTCTTTAAGGGGAAAACAATGTTTAAACTTCTTGTATAATTTTTACATATTAGCATACTGTTTTCAAGTTACCACCTATACCTCTTTTGCCGGATTTTAAAATTACAGATAATAATACCTGTAACAAAAAACTGCTCTGCAGTTTTGATGAACAATATAAAGGAAAATATTAAATCTGAGCTATTGCTGTTATTTGTGTGACACAGCCAGGCAGACTAGAGAAAGCAGAAGATTTCAAGTTGAATCTATACTCCCCAGTTGTACAACCTGAATCTAGGTTTCCTCATCTGTAAAAGATGGATAATAACACCTACCTTATGTAATTGTGTTAGGGTTAAATGCTTGGCATATAGCTGGAACCAAATATGTTTTGGCTATAAGTACTATGAATCTTATTGTTGTTATTGCAAAAAAATAGCATACAATTTTTGTTCTCAAGGCCATACTTTGCTCTAGTTTGTGCTGAATTAAGAAAAAAAAAAACTCTAAGAAAGTAAGGTGACTGTAGGATTAACTTTGTTTTCTTAGTATTTTTCCTTCTTTTACTCTTATTTTTCCTATTAGCTATCACTTTTGTATACATTTAAGCTATTTTTTTTTATGTAATTCCAACACATCTGAAAAAAACTGCAAGGGAACACCAAGTAGGTCTAGAAGTGTCACATAATGGCACATGTGATATCTTGTGAAATTTTCTGTATATTTTGAAGTATAAATTGGACAGTTCTGAATTGCTTTGTTTTAATATTTTGCATCACACTTAAATACAGTCTGACTCACTACATTTATCGTTTTTTGTTCAGTTACTTATGTAACTAATGTAATGTTTGCTGATTCTGTGTAAAATAATATCATGACTTACTTAAAAAGAAACTTTAAGGAAGATAATTCACAGTAAACCTAAGTGAGTAATCTGTCATAGTACTGCAATGTAAAAAATTTATTTGTGAAATGGTTGTCTTCAAAAATTGCCTTAATATTTTTAAATGAAATAAATTTGAAGAAATATCCATTTAATTTTTCTACTTGACTTAAATGATAAGTTGCTTATCTTCCTTCACTGTATTTAAACTGATAAATTATGTTTATATTATATTATATTTAATTCAAGATACTCTTCCAGATATTTGTTTTAGTACATGTGGAAATGCATAATTTGTATTTTCATATGCATGATATCTGTCTGCTTGCATATATAGGCTTGGTTTCTTCTAACACTAAAAGTAATAATAAAGTTATATGGAGAATTTATCATTACATAGAATAAATGTACAGAGAATAAAAATTTAATAAACACTTTACTTTCAATCTTTAGTATTCACAAATATCTGGGAAGTATATTCGTATGTGTAGCATGAAAAATACACAACAAAATCTAGTCATTTATAAAAGGGAATCTAGTTCTTAGAGATAACCAATGAGCTGCCCCAAACCACAGTATTATATGGCATTATTTAAGAGTCAATTGATCAAAATATTCCTTCACCAATATTATACCTAAGGACTATGAAAAGTCAAGTAGATATATAATTAACTTATTAATGTTTAGCTTTTACCCAATTTTTCTACTAACAATATACCTTTTTATTTGTAACAAAACAAACTACACTACAATGTTTAGTGAAAATAATTTGTCCTCTTGATTTTTAATTCCAATTGCCCATCTAGAGAACACAGAGGTTCATTACCATGGTTTATATGTGCCACCCACTGGCCATATTCATATATTCACAAAGATTGTAATCTCAGGTTTTTGAGGAATTGAAAATTACAGACTTCCATTTCTCCCATCAGGAGAAACACTTCAAAGCACATAAAAAAATTTATTTTCATTGTTCATATACCTTATATTTTGAATACACTTTCTATTTGAAATTAAATACATGAAAGTTAGCTACAGCTATGAGTTCAATAGTATATATTCCTCTTTTTCCACTCTACTTGTTACTAAAATAAAAAGTCCATAAATATTCTTTCTCCCTATTACTGTGAAGGGGATATTAAGCTGAAAGTGTATGAGATGGGCTTAAGCTAAATAGAAAAATAAGATGCTTAATTAATGTTAAATGCCTTTACTTTAATTGCCCTTTAAAAGTTTTTTTCCCCCTACTGAATTTAAAAGAGAAAATATGTTTTTCATGAGCCTTTGTAATTCTTTTGGGTTAAAAAAATTATTTTAATGTAGAATAAGGTAAGTTCCTATTCTATACAACATAGTCTGACCTGTCTCTCCCATGTATACTCCAAATACTAATTCAAAATATTTTTTCTGCTTCATTCTGAATAAAATCAAAATTCAGTTTATGTGATCCTACAATTATTTTGAGAACAGCAATATTGAATCTACAATGCCTTGGCTAATTTGCAACTGTATGTACTCCCATAAAGACTCCAAATAAGCTGAGTATGTTGGTGAGCACCTGTAATCCCAGGGACTCTGGAGGCTGAGGCAGGAGGATCATGAGTTCAAAGCCAGCTTCAGCAAAAGTGAGGCTCTAAGCAACTCAGTGAGACCCTGTGTCTAAATAAAATACAAAATAGGACTGGGGATGTGGCTCAGTGGTTGAGTGACCCTGAGTTCAATCCCTGGTACCAAAAAAAAAAAAAAAAAAAAAGACTCCAAATATCCCATCACGTGTAATAAAGAATAGAAATAGAGATGAATAGGCTGATAATTTTAAAATGCTATCTTTACTACCTATTTTATTAAATATTTCTCAGTGAGTAAAACTGGAAGAAAAAAAATCTTGTGCTTCATTTGTGTACAATATGTCAAAATGCATTCTGTCATGTATAACTAATTCGAACAAATTTAAAAAAAAACAAACCTCATTTAACCTTGTCTTGCTAATGATCAAGCATCAAGTCATGAAAAAACCAAGTTCATTAAGTATATTTTGGGGATTTAGTGTTATGTAAACATTGGATGAATGGTTTGTTTCTGCTATATTTTGAATGCAGAAAATTTTATTTGTTTGTTTGTTTGTTTGTTTTATTTACGGTACTGGAGGTTGAACCTAAGGACACTTTACTACTGTTTACCACTGTATTAAATCCCCAGCACCCCCCCACAGGAAATAAAAGAGTATATAATGTTTTTTCCCCTGTAGGGTAGAGTCTGCAGTGGAATGATTAAGAGTATTGATAGAAGGAAAGAGAATATTAGAAGTCATTTCAACCAAAAAATTATGATTCACAAACGTAGATGTGTGGTGCTGGGAAATCAAAAGTATCTAACCTCATAAATTGGTTTGCAAGAGAAAAGGATGCTTTTGTTTAGTCACTAAAAATATTGAATGGCCAGATAAAGAGGCAAATGCTAAATATACAAGTACACAAGATTGACAAGGTTGGGGCTGGAGTTGTAGCTCAGTGGCAGAGCACTTGCCTAGCACGTGTGAGGCACTGGGTTCGATCCCCAGCACCACATTAAAAAAAAATGAAATAAAGGCATTTTGTCCATCTACAACTATAAAAAAAAATAAAAAAGATTAACAAGGTCCCCATTAGCCCTTCAGAGGGGAAGTTTTTACTTGAATGCCTGAGGACAGGAATTAAGGGCTCAGTACATAAACTCTAGATCAGTTCTATGGAATGTGTAATCCCTGATGAGATAAAGTGGAAAAAGAAAAAAGACAGCTGTTTTATAGAGAAACTTTGTGAAGGGGAAAGTGAACTTTTTTTTTTTTTTTAATGTTTAGATTGCAAAGTGTGCCATAGTTATAGAGGGACTTTTCCTAATTTGTATAAGAAAAGCATAGCTAACTACAACAAAGACTGAAGCAAATGCAGCACTGTTGGTATCTTGAAGGTTTGTAGGTTTGGCAGCACCCAGGTGACAGAACCCTGGAGCTGTAAGAAGCATTTTCATGGAAGTCACTGGTGGTGAAATGGCAGAGTATCAGCAGAGACCACAATGTCTGGTGGGAGACTGTGGATGCCCAACAGACGTGGCGGTACTCAACAGATGCCCAGCAATGATGATGAATACCCAGTGGCCGATGATGGAGGCCCAGTGGGAGATGATGGAGGCCCAGTGGCAGATAAAGGATTCCCAAAGGCAGATGATTAATGCCAATGGGATATGATGTATGATCAGCAAATACTATGAATGATGGTAAGTGACAGTGGATACATATGTGCTCCATGAAAACCCAGAAAAGTTGCAACAGTGTGTGCTACAAATTAATTTATTCATGACCGTGTGAAGTAATTTCTTAAGTACATAGTGGGAATTGGGTGTACTTTTCTATAGGGCTGGAAGACCTTTGCTAGCATATGGCGATTAGAAGGGGATCCATATCAAGATTGTCTCTTTTGGGCTCACATCTATGAGGCTTGTCATAAACTTAAATGCTTTTAGAGGCCAGATAGATAATGTCAATGAGTAAGACAGCTAGATATGAGAAAATGGGGAGAGGTGAAAAGCACAGCATAATTGGAATTCACACATTATTAAAAGAGATTCAAATTACAAATTTTAAAAATTGTTGGCTAGGCCAAAACAAAAATCACTTGCAAGCAGAAGTCAGCCAAAAGGCAACTACTTGGTGATCTCATTTAATGAATAATAACCACCAATGTCCTAAAGCAGCTTACTATATCATTTATCTAGAAATGTGGTACTACCTTTATACAAATAAGAAAACTGTTTCACTCAGAGAATGAACTGTAGGTAGATAAATTTTAGAGATCTATAATATATATGAGAAGATTGTCTTCTGTAATTTGTTAGCCAATTCAAATAAATCAAGGGGATTCTATTTATCATGTTTTATTTTAATGAACCACATATGTTTTCAGAACATGTAAGACAATTTAGAATCCACTCAATAAGTTTTCATGTAATTCTTAAAAATCCTCAGGAACGACACTGAAAAATATGAGAGTAGATCTATACTTTTGATAATTATTCCCAAAATCACTTACCCAAATGTATTTCTATAGCCTGGCTTTGACATTATCTTTTACTAAAATGCATAAATAAATCTCCTGTAAAATGGAGTTAGGCTTTAAAATAATTATTCAAAACAAATGAAGATAGCTAGGCTCAGTGCTGCATGCCTGTAATACCAGTGACATGGAGACTGAGGCAGAGAGATCAAAAGTTTGAGGCCAGCTTCAGCAATTTAGCAAGGGTGCTGAGCAATTTTGGGAGACCCAATATCAAGATGAAAATACTGGGGATGTAGCTCAGTGGTTAAGTGCCCCTAGGTTCAATACCCAGCATGGATGGGGGGGGGGAGATAGATAAATAGATAGATAGATAGATAGATAAGAAGAATTAGCTTATAAGCATATATTATATTTTAATGTAATAATTAACTGCCAAAGATAATTCATTATTCATTATCTATCTATATGTATATGAAACACATAGTAATTTTGTAGGAGAACGGGGTGTGGCTATTTTAGAGGTTCCATGTTTTAATACAGTTCTTCCTTAAAAGAATGTTCTAGGGCTGGGTTGTGGCTCAGTGGTAGAGCACCTGCCTGGCATTTGTGAAGAATTGGGTTCAATTCTCAGCACCATACAAAAATAAATGTATTGTGTTCCTCTACAACTAAAAAAAGTATTTTAAAAAGTTCTAAGTGACACATCAAATGAAATAATTATAAAGAACAAGGGCTTTGGAATTTGTTAGGTCTGTGCTTAAAAATTAGTTGTGCCATTGCAAGTTCTGAAGTCTTAGGCACATTACTTCCTTAAACATTAGTTTCTTCATCTTTAAAATATTTTTTAAAATAATAATAGGTATTATTTTATGAGGAGTAAATGAGTTAATACATGCAAACTCCTTCACAGAATATATGGGGAAATAGCATGTTCTCAATTAAGCCTAATATTATGAATGTGAAGATGAAATGTGGAGATTATAGTCTAGGGCTTTATAGAGTTACTAGTCAACAACTAGTAGTTTTCTCCATTTCTGGTCCTTATGTCCTTCTCAATTCCTATTAACATACTTAAACAGTTGGTTAATTTTCTTGTACATACAGACCTATATCTTGGTAACAACAGACCCTTTAATAACTTTTACAGGAATTTTAGCTACCATACTTAATTCTAATTATTAGATTTCTTGACGCAAGTGAACAAAAAAACTAGGCCTAATATACTTACCTCTTCAAAAAATTCAAAATTTTAGTAATCATTACTACACTACTAGCACTAATTTAGAAAAATAAGCAAAACAACTATAAGGAATTTTAAAGAATTGTGAAAAGAATTACATTGGTGCTTCCTTGATTTAATTCAATAAAATGGCTATATATAAATTGTGTCATTTTCAAGTTATGAAAGTACTTCCTTTAAGTAAGAAAAAATTAGCCAGGCATGGTGGCACACACCTGTAATCCTTGTGACTGGAGGCTGAGACAGGAGGATCAAAAGTTCAAAGCCAGCCTCAGCAATTTACTGAGACCTGTCTCAAAATAAAAAATATATAGGGGTGAGCATATGGTTCAGAGGTTGAGTGCCCCTGGGTTCAATTCCCAGCATCAAAAAAAAAAAAAAAAAAAAAAAAAAAGCTAAGCTAGATAATGCATTTCCTCACTAAATAACCTAGAATCTACTTTTGTACACAAATGTTTGATTGCATGAGTTGAATGCTAGTGGTGAAGTGAGAAACCTATTTCCCCAAATCCCCAATGTGCCTAGTTTGGTTGAGATCTTGCAAATAAATTACAGACAAGGCTACCTGAAAAGAAATCACGACTATCAGAGAGAGGACCTGGAGTGGTATAATTGCATTGTGGTAAATTAAATATATAGATATTAAAGTATCGAAATGCCCAGTGGCAAATATCATGCGATAATGCCTGGGTAGAGAATCAGAACTTCAAGAATTAATTCTTTGTACATGTATAAATTCATCCAATCACTTTAAAAGATACTCACATCGGGTGGCCCCAAATACTGGTAGGTGAAAATTATCCAAGAAAAGGGCTAACCTGTGGGAACTTGGCTGGAGAATCTTTCCTTTGGAGGATATCTATTTCATAATCACAGAAATTTATCATAAAAATAATAATGATTCACAGTTTAAACCTGCAAAGCTATGTAGACCTACAAGTACATTATTTAAATAACTATAATTTTCTTTTTGCCTATTATTGTGGGAAGAGTATTTTTCCCAGTTGCTCCCACTCCTTATTTACAAAGTATATGTGCCTTTATGAAGTAAGTGTGCCACCCAGATCTTTGCTACTGTCCTGCCTCTACATCTCCAACTAGATTGTAAATTCCATGAAATAATGTCTTTATTTATTTTTTACTGGGGATTGAACCCAGGCTTGCTCTACCACTATGCAACATTCCCAGCCCTATTTTTATTTTTTATTTGGAGACAGTGTCTGGCTAAGTAGCTGAGGATGCCTTGAACTTGTGATCCTTTTGCCTCAGTCTTTCATGTCACTGGGATTATAGGCATGCTTCCCATTATATCTATTTTCTGTTCTTGCTATATTTCGTTGTCTTGCAGACACCTGAACTCACAATCCTCCTGCTTCAGCATCCCGAGCCACTGGGATTACAGGCGTGCACCACTCACACGGGGCCAAAGATAATCTTCATCTGCACATAGAACAGTTTCATTTTTTTATTTCTTCCTACCAATCTACATGCCTTTCTTCTTTTGCCTTATTAAAATAGCTAGAGTTTTCTATGCAGTATTGTGTAATAAGTGACAAGAGAAGATACCCTTGTTTTATATTTTTTTCTTTAGTTTTGACCGACTTTATTTGCATATGATTTATATAAATAATTGTCATATTTGAGCTAAATTAAATTTATTGAAATGAATAGATAAAAATTGTATGTGGGATGTCATGTAATGTTTATACATTTATGCATCATGTAATATTTCAATCAGATTAAACACATTTATCTCCTCAAACATGTATCACTTTTTTCTCTCTCTTTTTATTTATTTATTTATTTAGTTTTTGTGGTACTGGGGGCTAAACTCATGGCATTCTACCATTAAGCTTGTTTTATTTTAATTTTTTAAAAAATATTTTAATTTTCTATACACAATGGAGTACTACGCAGCAATTAAAAATGACAAAATCATAGAATTTGCAGGGAAATGGATGGCATTAGAGCAGATTATGCTAAGCAAAGCTAGCCAATCCTTAAAAACCAAATGCCAAATGTCTTCTTTGATATAAAGAGAGCAACTAAGAACAGAACAGGGAGGAAGAGCATGAGGAAAAGATTAACATTAAACAAAGACGAGTGAGGGGAGAGAAAGGGAGAGAGAAGGGAAAGCATATGGAAATGGTAGGAGACCCTCAATGTTACACAAAATTACATAGAAGAGGATGTGAGGGGAAGGGGGGGGGAAACAAGGGAGAGAATTGAACAACAGCAGATGAGGTAGAGAGGGATGATGGGAGGGGAGGGGAGGGGGATAGTAGGGGATAGGAAAGGCAGCAGAATACAACAGTCACTAATATGCCATTATGTAAAAATGTGAGTGTGTAACCGATGTGATTCTGCAATTTGTATTTGGGGTAAAAATGGGAGTTCATAACCCAATTGAGTCAAATGTATGAAAGATGATATATCATGAGCTTTGTAATGTTTTGAACAACCAATACAAAAATATAAAAAAAAATGGGGGTACCAGGGATTGAATTCAGGGGCACTAGACCACTGAGCCACATCCCCAGCCCTAGTTTGTATTTTATTTAGAGACAGGGTCTCGCTGAGGTGCTTAAGGCCTCACTTTTGCTGAGTCCAGTTTTGAACTCACAATCCTCTTGCCTCAGGCTCCTGAGCCATTGGGATTACAGGCTTCTACCATTGTACCTTGCATGTATCACTTATTTAAGGTGAAAACATTAAAAATTATTTTCTCTAGTTTTTTTTAATGTACAGTATTTTATTGTTTTCTATAACCAACTTATTGTGCAATAGCAAACCAGTATTTCTTATGTCTATTTAACTGTATTATTCTAAATCTTAAGGGGAAAGCATAGAATCTTATACCTAGGTTCCACTATTTCCCCTGTTGTGGCCAGAAGAGCCAACCTGTCACTGGTTATGGATTTTCTTGATAAATCCCTGTTTCAATTTATTTTTGTTTATGCCTATTGGTGATCCTGAGTTATAGGCCTCTCCAGAACCCAGCCTAGGATAAATGGGAGATAACTAGAAAGTCCAGGGAAGCCACTATAGTATCATTCTTCAAGTACTGAGTTCCCTAGTCAGTCTGCCTTTTTTTAAAATTTATTTATTTTTTTACACATTCAGCGTGCTTTATAATTGTCAAATTCCACATAGAAAATTTGGTTGTATTTAAATAAGGAGTAACAGGAAAACATAAACCTAATCTAGCTTTATTTGTTTGTTTGGGATTTTTTTTAATACTGGGGATTGAACCCTGGAGTGCTCTACCACTGACCCATATCCTCAGCCCTTTTTATTTTTTATTTTGAGACATGGTCTCTCTAAGTTGCTGAGACTGACCTTGAACTTGTGATTCTCCTGCATCAGCCTCCAGAATTGCTGGGATTACTTATAACCATGCATCACCACCATGTATGTTTTAGTAATTATCAAATATAACAAAGTCTTCTTAAAAGATGAGCTTAGAGGAATTGTACTATGGAGCTTAGAGATATTTGAAATGATTTCTTGGTTTGCTAGAGCTGACTGTGGGTAAAGGAAACTAGAAATTTTGCCATGAGTGACAAAAGGAGAAGTTGCCAGGCTGGTAACTGAGGATGGAAATATTTGTGGTTGGATTTTGCTGGGGGAAGAATAGGGTGCTATTGGAACTTTCTTGTTAGCTATTTAAATACAGCTAATGTCCATAGGGCATTTTGCCAATCTGTATCCAGAAATAGAATTTAAATTATTATTTGTCAACTGTTCTGTGTTTATGATGTTTTTAGGTATATTATATCAGTCAATCAGTTATTGATTATGAGTCATGCAATTCTGGTGCAGTGGACCAGTGGGCATGTACCCTCTATTTTGAGAAAGTTAAGCTTAGAAAGGGATGTGAGGGTGGCCTAGGAATGAAAAGAAAAACTTACTGGTCTAAGTAAAAAATACTGGGATTTTCACAAATTACATAATGAATCTTCAAATACATTTAGACATTCTTCTAAGTTGTGCATTTTAGCCTCTGTTGTACTAAAATAGGCATGTGCTAAGTCAGCCTAACATATCAAATCCAAAGCTTTTCTGATTTAAATGCTTCATTTCATTTAAACTTATTCTTGGCCTAAATATCTAATATCTGAGAATCTCTGTATCATCATATTAAAATTGACTGAATTTCAGTAAATGTAATGTTATATGTTCACTTGGATTAAGAATTTAATGAGGGCTGGGGATGTGGCTCAAGTGGTAGCGCGCTCGCCTGGCATGCGTGCGGCCCGGGTTCGATCCTCAGCACCACATACAAACAAAGATGTTGTGTCCGCCGATAACTAAAAAATAAATATTAAAATTCTCTCTCTCTCCCCCTCTCTCTCTCACTCTCTCTTTAAAAAAAAAAAGAATTTAATGAGCGGGGTGCAATGGTGCATGCCTGTAATCCCAGTGGCTCAGGAGGCTGAGGCAGGAGGATCATGGGTTCAAAGCCACCATTAGCAACTTAGTGAAGCGCTAAGCAAATCAGAGAGACCCTTTCTCTAAATAAAATATTAAAAGGTATGGGGATGTGACTCAGTGGTTATGTGCCCCTGAGTTCAATCCCCAATACCCATTCCCAGGTCTCTGTTTGACATCTCTTCAATTTAATGTTCCTCACCTCTTTGCAAGAAGTTCCCTTTCATTATGAAAGTAGAGTTATTACCATAGCATATCATCCCTGAAGTTTGAAGTAATTGGTAGTTTTGAGGGAGAAATAAAAGTATAGTAATAGCCTAGCAATTATTATGGCAATAACAGTATTTTTAACCTAGAGACCTAAGGTCATCATCAAAATACACACCTGGAAAAAAAAAATCTTCATGTATTCACAAAGACAAAGATATTTTGAAGCATACTATGAACTAAATATCTCAAAAACACCCCAAGGCCTTAGACACCAATGTTTGGGGCACTGAGCCAATTCAAAAAAGCACCTTCATTTCTGCCAATACCTGGAAGCAAAATTTTAAACCATCAGACTTACCTTCTTGGCATTCTGGGGTATTGACTTGTAATTCTCTTTCAAATTAGCTTCCATCCATGTCCTTTTCTCTCCCAATAAACTCCCCCCCACACCTTTTTTTTTTTTTTTAATGGCAGTGCTAGGAGCCTGGTGCACATCAAGAGCAATGGCTTACCCACTGAGCTATATACTCCCAGACCCTGTCTTGACTTTTTTAAAGTAAACCATGAGTATCAAAATGGTATAATAAAAAAATGAGAATGATGAGTGTTAGAATCAGCTAGATCTAAGTTCAAATCCTAATTCTCCTATCAGCTGGTGTCTTCATGTAATGTTGAGCAAGTCAGAGCTGAATACTGTGTAAGCCTCATGAGACCAGGAATTCATTGTTATTCATTGTTATTGTTTTGTATACCAGCCACACTACCAGGAAGAGTGCTTGGTATACAGTAACCTAACTATATGACCATCTATGAATTACTGAATAACTCCATTCCTCTGTTACATTATATGTAAACTAAGGATGATAACAGAATCCAAATTTTATGGTTTGTGAGAACTAAATGATATACTCAACAAATATTATCTGTAATAATTATAGCTTCTTGTAAAGCTACATACACTTAATTATATACTCTGCAACTTGCATAGAGAATTGCTTCTAGAGTGTGTCAGTGAGCTGAATAACAAATCTTTATATAATTAATTCACATAAATGGATATTGGGTATATATTTTAATTTCTTTAAAATGATGGAAATCAGAACACATTAAGCATGATACCTCAAGTATACACACAATGACAGGATAACAGGATGTGATATGAAAGCCAGAAATTATTTGAACAATAACAGGATAAATATTACAAATTCAGTGTTTTCAAGTAGTATTTAGCAGAGATGAAACTGTTCTTTTTTTTAAAGAGTCCATTATGAGTTGAAATTCACTGATTCTATTCAATACTCATATTTCTCTGCGGCTGAAGATGCCATTTAATCTGGATGAGACAAAGGAAAATGAAAAGAAGGGAGGGCGAAGGGAAGAAGAAAGACAGTAGAATGAATGGGACAATACTTTCTTAGCTTTGTATTTGAATACACAACCAGGGTAACAACACATCATGTACAATCACAAGAGTGGGGTCCTAAGTAGAATAAGTTTTATTCTATGTATGTATAATTTGCCAAAATATATTCTACTGTCATGTATAACTAAAAAGAACAGCAACAACAAAAATAGTTGCACTTACACATAGCTGCATAAACTCAGAAAAAAATAAAACACGTCAAGTTGCCACAAGAAAAATGAGTATTTTCTGGCCTCCTAAAACAATATGAAGTTTAAAAAATCCTGGCTTTCATGATATGTAACTTCAAACTTAAGGTCTGTTAAGTGTATGGGAATTGAATGGATTCATATTAATAATGCAACTTTAATCTGAAAATAGTAATTCTGTGACTAAAAGCATATATAATGAAATATCATGGAAAAGTAAGAGGTAGGTTGAGGTTGCATCCAATTTATTATGAAATTAAACATAGGGCCAGTGATATTTTTTCTTAAATAATGTATGATTTGCTATGCTTTTGGTTAATGACTATAAATGCTTTCTTTGACATTTTTATTTGGTATCTACAAATCCTTGGTGAAGTGTCAGTTCAGATCTCTTGCTCATTTTTTTATTAGGAGTTTATTTTTCTTGAGTTTTGAGAGTTCTTTATCCATTCTATATACAAATTCTCATTGGAAATGTTATCATTGAGTATTCTCTACCATTCTGTGTCTTTCCTTTCAATGACTCAAATTCAAAGAGCAGAAGTTTTTGATTTTGAGGAAGTTCAATTTAGCCATTATTTTTATGGTTCATAATTTTTAATGTCTTAGCTAAGTAAGAACTATTAGCCCAAACCCTATGTTGTGAGGATTTTATCCTGTTTTCTTCTAGAAGTTTAGTAGTTTGTATTTTATATTTATCTCTATATTCCATTTTGAGTTAATTTTCATAAGGTGTGAAATACGAATTGAGATTCATTTTTTTTAAACATATGAATGTCCAATATTTTAAGCAACATCTGTGAAAATGACTACTTTCTCCATTGAAATAACTTTGCCAGATTCGGTCAATTTCTGAATCTTTTATTCTGATCCATTCATATATGCATTTACCTTTCCTAAATACCATTCTTTATGATTACTATAGCTTGACTATAAGTCCTCAAAGGAAGTATTATACATTTCTCAATTTTGCTTTCTTCAAAATTGTTTTGACTATCATAATTCCTGTGCCTTCCCATATACACTTTAAAATCAACTTGTTGCTTTTTACAAAATAGTGCTAGTATTTTTATTGGAATTGTATTGAATCTACAGATCATTTGAGGGAGAACTGATGTCTTAAGAATATTGATTTTTCCAATTCACAATCAGGATATATTTCTCCATTTATTTGGATCTTCTTTTATTTCTTCAGTGTTTTGGAGTTTTCAGTGTATAACTCCATCACCTATTTTGGTAGATTCGCACCTACTATTTGCATGGACTTTGATCATATTATAAATAGTGCCCTTTAATTTTGCCTTCCAATTTCCTTTGCTAGTTTATAGAAGTACAATTTGTGTATACAAGCTATGAGCTCTTCTGACTTGCTAAACACTTATTAGTTATTCTAGTTATGTGAGAACACATTTTGCAGTCTTAACTTTTTTTTTTTTTTTTTTTTTTTTTTTTTTTTTTTTTAGGTGTGGGTGCTGGGGATTGAACTCAGGGGCACTCAACCACTGTGCCACATCCCCAGCCCTATTTTGTATTTTATTTAGAGACAAGGTCTCATTGAGTTGTTTAGTGCCTCGTTTTTGCTGAGGCTGGCTTTTAACTCATGATCCTTCTGCCTCAGCCTCCCGAGCTGCTGGGGTTCCAGGCTGCACCACCATGCCCAGCTGTCCTAAAAGTTTTAATTTTTTATGTTTACTTCTTTTTTTGCCATTGAGAATTTTCATATTTCCATTAATTTCTATTCATGGAAGGCATGGTCTGAGATTTGGATGATTGTTCAAATATATTTAATTTTTTGAAGCTTTTCTATGCTTTTTGGGATATGTTGTTTTTATGTATCTTAGAATTGAGACTGATACCTATTTAGGTCCTTATACAGAATTAAGAAAACCTTTCTTCAGCTCTCTACTTCACAGGATTCCCTCCCATAATTTGTGGCCCACAAAGGCCTCCTTTCCTGGTCCACTGGCCAAAAAGAAAGTTATCAGGTTTTTGTTTGTTTGTTTTCAAAAATTTGGTGCATGTGCTATCAAAGCGTAACTCTGACTAGAGTCTTCCCTCTGTTCAAAGCTAGGAGAGAAAAAATGGAGGAAAAAGAGCTATTTCCCCTACATTAGGGGGCCTACAGAGTGCCCTTTGTTAACTCTGTCCAGAAAGACTGAGTTTTAGCCACTTCTGCACAACCACCATGCAGCTATGTGACAGTCCTGCCCTCCAGGAAAGGCTACTGGAAAAAAGAGAGAGAGAAAAAATTAAAACCCCATTACCATAAAGGTTACATCTGTAAATTTTTATTTGTCTCCCTATTTGCCTTTTTTTTTTTTTTTAGTTATAGTAGTTGTTTTGATTTTTTTCCCCAGAATTATTGATTAAATACACCAGAAGAGACAATTTTTAGCATGCTTACTCTGTTTTTAGAGCTTACATTATTAACCTTAATTTCAAATGTTCCTAGATTTGTAGGGGCACCATTAAGTTAGATCCTGTGTCTTTTTGAAATCTTCCTGTTACTCTTTGAGTACTTTCTTACTTTTTAGCCCAAAAGATGCTCTAGTCTTCGGTTATAATTTTCCTGCCCCATCTTTGGAATTGAAGCCAGAATAGACAGGCAGTCAGTATAGATAGGTAAATCAAGTCAGGTCTATCAAGGAGGCCAATTTGAGTGAGTTCTGGAAGTTGGAGACTGCCCCTGAGGGACTGAAATGTTAATTCCTGGGATCCCTGCATCCAATCTTATCAAGAATCTGCCTCTGCTCCAATTTATTCTTGAGGTAACAAGTCCCAGGGATTGTCCCTCCCTATGGGGAGCTATAAAGATGTTAATTAATGTGTAAGGAGCTGCTCCATCCAGCCCTTCCCCCATCCTTTTGCTTCTTGCCTTTAGGCCATCCCACTGAGCTTTACAGTGCCCAGTCACCAATGCAGGAAGGAGAGAGATATGGGGAAGAGGGCAGGAGTACAAAGGAATCCTAGGTCATATAAAAAGGGCAGAACACCTGGTTTCTTGGGATAGTAGGATATCAGCTATGGCCCCCTTCTCCCTTCCGGGCGAAGTCTATGTTACCCTTTTTTAAATAAACCCTGCTTTATATGCTTGCCTAGGCGTACTTCAACATGGTAACCGGTGGTATCAGAATTAGCCTTTTCTCCAAGGACTCCCTGTTCCTGTTTGTGCTCATTTAATTTATGTAACATTGTTCTGAGCACAGGAGTGAAAATGTAACAATGGTCCCTTCACCTTCTGAATGTAGCCCTCATTGCTCTAGGGCTTATTTAAAAAAAAAAAAATGTTTTTTTTTTTTTTCTTTTCTTCCTTCTCTGTTCTCTGTAACAAGATCAGGGAGACAGTGTTATCTTTTCTTCCCCTAGTTAATTACCCTTGAACACAGCCACTACAGGAAGGAGAGGCCTGCTGAGGATGTGCAAAGTGAATAACTCCCAAATTAACAAATGAATCCTAACAGCCTTCAGGAAGCCTTGGGGCCCCCATACCAGAGCACACCTGGAATGTAACCCTTGAAGTTCCTTTAAAAGCTCCCTGTCCCTCCAGATTTGGAGTCCAGATGGAGTCCCCTGAGTTTCTGAGCAATAAAACTTCTTTTCTTTTCTGAGCAATAAAACTTTTTTCCTTTTTTCTCAAAACTGTGACCTCATTATTAATTTGGCATTGATTGGCATTGGGGACAGAGACTGAGCTTTCAGTTACAGAAAGAGCCCCAAGCGCGCTGGAATGAATGGATCCCCAATAAATCCCCTTCTGCAATTGCATGAGTCAGTCTCTTGGTGGTCTCTTCCTCCAACGCTTCGCTGGACCCTTACAATACAACAACATGCAGTAGGAGACTGAAATATAACTCAGTGTGATTTCTTAGTTTTGTACTTGAAGATAATTATGGGGCTGGGGATACAGCTCAGTCATAGAGTGCTTGCCTCACATGCACAAGGCCCTGGGTTCAATCTCCAGCACCTCAAATAAATAAATAAAGATAATTATGAATTTGAATATTCTCCAGACTTGGTGGTGGTACTCTGTAGTTTTATTTGTTCTTCTTGCTGTTCTTCATGGCAGGTAGATGTGTTATAAGATTTGTATTTATGCTAATGTCATTATTTGGCCCTCCACATATTATTTTTTAAGGGAGAAATTTGCAAAATGGAACAAACACCATAGGACAAAGTATACCTTCTAAATCACAGTTTTGTTTCATTTAAATCACCATTTCTTACTTAATTTTGGAGCTGTAGAGCGGAAAAATGCCCTCTGAGCAGGTCAAATAGGGATGCTTTGAAGATAATGTATGATTGAAATAGCAAAAATAAGAAAAGCCCATTTTCCAAGAATACTTTATAAAATACCTATTAAGATAATACATTTCCACTCTATATTCTGTGTATTTAGAACAGGCTAATTCAACTTTAGGTTTCACAAGAGATGATTTTTATAGGCCTGCTGAAATTCTTTTTTAGAATTTGAGAACTTTTAATAATATTCTTTCTAGTCTAGTTCCTTTAGAAACTCCAGGGGATGGGAAGTCTATTTTACTCCTTTGTAAGATGAACATATCAGCAATTAAATTCAAATCAGGTTCTCCAGCTTTTTAATAAAGATATTTATAGAGAGGTGAGTATAGTGTTGTGCTTCTAGGGTACCTGCTACTCAGGAGGCTGAGACAGAAGCAGGATCCTTGAGCCTAGAGGTTCAAGGCCAGCCTGGACAATATAACAAGGTCCTATCTTTTTTTTAAAAAAAAAATTATTTTTAAAAAATTTGTAGAATTGTATGTAATTTTGATGGTTTATCATAAATATTAGCCAAATCAGCTGAGGTGGTGCATATCTAAAATCCCAGAGGGAGGATCACAAGTCTGAGGCCAGCCTGGGCAACTTAGCAAGACCCTGTCTCAAAATAAAAAAAAAAAAAAAAAAAAAGAGAGAGAGAGAGAAAAAAAAGACTGGGGATGTAGTTCAGTAGTAAAATGCCATTAAGTGCAATCCCTAGTACCAAAGATAAATATTAGCCAAAGAACAAAACTTAGGTTACCATGAACACAACAAAGAGATGGCAGAAAAATCAAAAGAAAAATTTGAAGCCTCTCTAAAATCAACATACTAAAATACTCAATGCCTTAATTTTTATGGTGATGACGTGAACTTGATCTATATACTTACTAAATAATTTTGTTACCCCTGTCTGCTTGTACAAACAAGAATTATAGACTTTGTGAAGAAGAAGAAAAAGAATTGCTATTGCTAAATAACTATTTCGGGTTAAACACTTAGTGTGTCAACATTTTAAAAGATCACTCAGGGCTACAGGGAAGCTCAGTGGTAGAACACTTGCTTAGCAGACATGAGGCCCTCAGTAATAGCCCCAGCACTGCCAAAAAAAAAAAAGATTATTTTAAAAATATTTTTTGAAGAAGATGTGACTGTTTTTCTTTTCTTTCTTTCTTTTTTTAATTAGAGATGGTACTTACGGTTTGTGTACTGTCCAAAGCACAGGTGTGGAGGATATTTCTATCATTGTCCCATTGTGTACATTGTAAGGCAAATATTCATTTATATTTACAAATGACATTGAAGAATAGAGCATCTATGCATAATTTTACTATGTTATACAATGTCTGTTTTGTTTTTTGGAAACAACTCTACTACTGATTTAATAAATCTAAATACACACAACCAATTCCTTGTGTCAGGTTTCCAAATGTCACAGGTAAAATAAATAACTATATCCATGTTTACTATGCTACTTGGCACACATTTATACAATTAGACTTAAAAACTAATAGATTAAGAAACTAATTTTAATTAGATTAAAAAACGAATAGAACTGGACTTACCATAGAGGATTGCAAGCAGAGACAGTGGCATGACAAGTAGTCCCACTAGCATATCAGCAATGGCTAGGGACATTAAGAAGTAATTGGTGGCATTGTGCAGTTTCTTTTCCATGCTAACTGCCATGATCACGAGAATGTTGCCACCTATTGTCATGATTATTATCACCACGATTGAAATTGCTGGCCAATTTTGTACCCCGTCTGGGAATTTAAAGCGTCCACCATCGGAGGTATTGAAAATGTCAGTTACTATGGCTGCCACTGGACTTACAGAAATATCAAATTGCCAAACCAGAAGGCCAACCAGGTGCACACTGAAAATTAAAAAGAAAAAAAAAAAAACCTCAATCAGTACATATTGTATTGCTTACATATGGATTACATATATATAATATATACTCATATATATACTTATATATATTGCTTGTGTATATATTTCTTAAACAAAATAATTGCTTCTCCTTCAACATCCATGATGATGAGGATTTCTGCCCTCTTAATGAAACCTCTGTGTCTTTCTATCCAAAGGATAGTTTTACGGAGTAACTACTGAGTTAAGCACTTAGTTTATTGAAATACATATAGATAACTCATTTAATTTCATATAACAACTACATGAGCTCAGTACTGATTTATATCCATTAGTAGATGAGAAGACTGAGGTTAAAAGAGGTTAAGTAACTTTCTCAAGCCAATTTAGCCAGTAAATGGCAGGCCAGGGCCCATTGCAGGTCTTACTGATTTCAAACACTTTTAAACTTTTACTGCAATCCAAAACCACAGTATTATTTGATTTATAATGATGATTTACTCTTTATATTTTGTAAAATTATTTTTTTATATATTTTTTAAGGCAGCTGATAAGGGAATGAAGGGAGATTTTCTTAAAGGATCCAGTAACTGACAAGAAAATTGAAAGTTGCCTTTTTTTGATCCAAAGTTAAGAAGGAATAAGTTGTCATCAGATCAACTTCAGGAAGATATTCTAAAGAGGCACAGTAAACTGGTGGCATAGGACTGTAATCCCAGTGATTTGGGAGGCAAAGTCAGGAGGATTGTTAATTTAAGGCCAGCCCCTCAGTAATTTAGTGAAACTCTATCTCAAAATAAGAAATAAAAAAAGGGATGGGGGTGTAGCTAAGTGTAATGTTCCCCTGTGTTCAATCTCTTGAAAGAAAGAAAGAGATAGAAAAGAGGTACAATGAATTTTGAGGATAGTACATGTTGATTTTTTTTTTTTAGAACTCTCCCTATCTGCTCACATTTGCAAAATGACTGTATGTGGGTCAACAATCCTATTTCGTATCCAAACTACTTCTCATGCACTTCTGATTGTTGACCAACATACAGTTCAGGCAATTAAGGCCAGCCTGGGTAACACAGCAAGATCTCATCTCTCAAACAAAAAAATATGTGTTATAGTTAAACTGTGATTGATATACATAAAAATTATTGAAATGATGAACCAAATAAATAGAAAGAAGTTATTTGCTCTCAGCTTTAATTACTCTGTCATTGTATTTAGCATGTGGCCAATGTCCTGGTCATATGACCTCTAGGATTTTTTCGACCAGTCACTTAACCTTTCAAAATTTCAATTTCCTCATCTGTACAAGGATGGTCTCTATCACAGGTGATTGTAAAAATTAAATGATATAATATATGTAAAATCCTGAAAACACTACATGTGTCATAATAGGACCTCAATAAACATTAAGGTTTACCTTGTTTCTGCTTTCAAACTGGGATTTTTGTTTTTGTTTTTGTTGGTACTGGGGATTAAACCCAGGACATTGCACATTACTAACCCTACATTCTACTACTGAGCTATATACCTCCAGCCTGTCTTCAATCATAAAGGTATTTTATGGTTGCTATATATCCACTCATCTATATCAAAATTTGCCCAAAATTTGTCTTTATTTTATTTCAAGATGACATATACCTATGCATAACTGGGCTCAGATGATTTTTATTTATTTTATCATTGTATTGTATTGTATTTTGGTGCTCAAGAACTGAACCCAGGAATTTGTGTATGCTTAAGCACACACTCTACCACAGAGCTACACCACCACCCCCTTCAGACAGTGATTTTAAAGCCAGTGTCTTTTCTGGCCTAGCTGATGAAATACCTGCCCTACTGAATTAATTTTTTTTTCTCATTCCAATTAGCTAATGATCATGTCAAGTAGTCTCATGTGAAGTTGTGCTCAAATAATATGCTATATACTCAGTTGTCAGTTGTAGAACCACAAATATATGTATCCTTAAACCCAGAAAAATAAGGTCCCAGGAAAATATAAAGTCCAACTTCAAATATTCAAAGTCAATTTAAAACCATCTAATATTTTCACGTCTCTAAAAATGGTAGAGGAGTACAGGACAAAATTGTACATAACAAAATTGAACATGAAACAAACCACATTTAATTATATTAATTTTGTAATTTGAATATCTTAGAATTGGGGGGTTGAAAAATACTTTAAGTGGTTGTCTTGCCTATCTCTACTGATCAAAAAATATTTTTCTTTTATATTAAAGAGTCCATGAAAGAAATACTGAATTACTGAGAAGTCATATAGAATTTAAATCTATCTGCTCTACACATTACAAAATAAATTGATGGTGCTGGAATAGATTTTGAAAGAACATTTACTTCAGTTTCCTGGTTTCAATTAAATTCAGTTCAATAAAGTCTTTTTGAGCACCACTTATAGTCAAGGTTTTATGGTTTTTGTTGCACTTCCATCCTGTTTCTATAGTTTTATAATCAAGAATTGGCTTTATTATAATTAAACCTAATTTTTAATACTTATATGCTTAGTGAAATATATAAAGTCCTTCTACAAAGAAGAAATAATTTAGGTTTTGCTCCTTCACTTACGCTAAATGTTATTAAGCTCACAGGAATCTCATAAAATATGTATTCAACATCATAATTTCTCTCTGAACAATGCAAATAATTTACTCATTGCTACTAAAATTTTAATGAAAATGTAATTTTACACTTAGTAGATAAAAAGATAATTTCTAAGTCTGCATACATTTTAAATCTACTGAGCTTTGGCATGACATATGACAATGGAGTTTAATAGAAGAGATGAATGATCTCCTGTTTCTCTCAAGAGAACAGAAAAAATTGTATATAAATTTTTAAATTTCATAGTAGAATACTTTTAAGGCAGCCCTACATTTTAGCATATGGTTTTAGATACTCAGTTGGTATAGACTCAGAGAGGAGGAAGATTTGTTCTTTCATTTTCCTTTTTTTTTAAGGGCTTGAACCCAGGGGCATTTAACTTCTTTTTTTCCTCTTCTTTATCACTGTTTTTCATCTTTTCCTTTCTCTATTGTCTGCTCTAATTCTCTTGGAATCATGCATACTTGAGACTATCATCACTGTAATGCCATCTGAGATGGTCTACAATGTCCATATTCTAGAAGATCCATGCTGATTTTTTTTTAATTTGTAGTGGTAGATGGACAGCATGCCTTTGTTTTATTTATTTTTTTATATGTGATGCTAAGGATCGAACCCAGTGCCTCACACATGCTAGGCAAGTGTTCTGCCATTGAGCCCCAGCCTCAGCCCACCATGCTGATGGGTTTTTATAGGATATGGTAAACTTTTCCCTGGGCCAGCTCCTTTACAGGAATCATAAAGGAGATCATGTAGACACAAGGAGCTTCTCAAAGGTATTGCTCAGAACTGACACAGGTTTGGATCTCTTTTACTGTGCCCGTTTCCTCACAGAATAGATTTTGGTTAGATCAAATTTAGAATGGCTTTGTTCTCAAATCTGATTCTTCATTTACCCCTCTTATGTTGCATTCTATATACTTCACTACTGGGATTATATCAAGAATTCCCTGGATGGTGCTGTTTTTTTCTGTCCAGCTACATCCCCCAACCCTTAACCCTAACTTCTGACCTTTATTTTTGCAGTTTTATTCTTCACAAAATCAGATACTTATAAAGGTATTTTATTTTCTTGACTGCTCAGGTCATTCAGGAAGAAAAAGGAAAGAACCTTCCTCCTTTCTAAGTTTTATCCATGGAGAAACCAATCATGACACTTGAGATGATTTGAATTGAGAGCATCATCACCATATTATTTATTTGAGGACATGAACTCCAATATTTGATGAGAACCCAAATTATTGTCTTTCTCCATTTATTATATTTAAGTAGGAAACACCCATAATATTAATCTTTTGATGTACAAGTCATTTACACACATTGAGTCAGATATTGCTGAGTGGTCACACAGAAGCATTTTTAACATCTTTAAGAAAGCTATTATAAAAGTTAATTTTATTTAAAAAATAAGTAATAGCATCCTTACAGGAACGAGTGCACCGCGTTCCTTAGGTTCACCATGATTGCTTCGGTCTTTTAGCAACCACAGTTTAAAATTGAGGAGAAGAAATTAGAAGACTGTATTTATCATCTTCTCCTTTCTGGGGAGAGAAAAGAAAAGAAAAAGAAAAAAGATTATTAGTTAAAAGTCCAAAGAACTTGTACAATAACCAAATAAATTTAAATACACTTATTTAGTAATTAAAAAAACAGTCAACACTTAATTTAGGAAACAGGTAAACATGTTATATTGGAAGTGATAAAGAATGGAAAAGAGTAGATTTTTAATTTATTTATCATTACACAACAATCACAATTTTTCTAAAATTTCTTGTATAAACTTTATTTATATGAGGCTCTATTAAATCTTCTTCTGTTGGAGTACATATAGCTTCAAATCAATGTCTTGAGAAAGGAATTAAGAACATATCCTTGAATTGCAAAGCAATGGGAGAATGTATAATGTATAATTAATTAGCATGTCTGAAAGATAAAGGTTTTTTTTGTTATAATAACATGGAAAATAAGACAAATTTTAAAAGTTTTTATAAAGTAAACACATTTTGTACAACATTTCTAGTTTTCTTTTCCTTCAAAGAGAAGCATTCTGCATTTACATGGAAAGTTCTATTTATACTTGTGCATTAACCATCAATGCTCTCCAGAGGGCAGCAACAACAGGTTTATGCCAAAATAAACGAATTGATCAAGTTTACTATATTAAATATAGCAACAGTCCTATGAACTAAACAGTTAGTAGCCAATAGTCATTATGTCACCATCAGAGCGTATGTAGTAATATTGAAAATTGCAAACAAAGGGTCAGTTGCACTAATGATTGAAGCAAAAAATCTCTAGTTTCTTTTGTGGAAAGAAATGAATTCAAGACCAATGTAACTCCACATCATGTATGACCACAAAAATGGGAAGTTAGACTCCATGTATGTGTGATACGTCAAAATTCTTTCTACTGTCATGTATAACTAAAAAGAACAAATAAAAAAAATTTTAAAAAGGTGTGATAAGGTGGTGGGGGCAGTAGGGAAGGATGGCATTACCTTAGATTAGTTAGAGGGAAGTGATAGGAGGGGAGGGGAGGGGATGTGGGGATAGGAAAGATAGTAGAATGAAACCAACATTATTACTGTATGTATATATGTGACTACATGACCAATATGATTCTGCAACATGTACACTCAGAAAAATGAGAAATTATATCGCATCTATGTATATCAAAGTGCATAAATGCATTCTACTGTCATGTTTAACTAATTAAAACAAATAAAAAATTTAAAAAAGATATGATAATACATCTTCCAAGATAATCAAGAAAGAAACATGAAATTCAAATGTCTTACCAAAGAATTTCTTATAGGCTATTTTCAAAGTTATATGTTGTATCATACAACCCAACTGAATAGTTACATAGTGAATTATTCATCACTTGGTACTGTGATGAATTTTGGTCAAGAGTGGACCAAAAGCAAATTTGCTGAGAATCTCTAGGGCTCTCCTTGTGAAAATGCATCTTTATGGAGTGGAACCTGTCACTATCAATCCTTACCTCAACGTTGAAGAAATACGCATTGTGAATTCTAGTGACTAACATGGAGACACTTTGGTTTTTCTGCTTAGAAATTTCTAACTGGGAATAGTGTGGTTAAATCTCTGTTCTCTATTTTGAATTTTCTCTATTTTCTATTTAGGATTTTGATTACATGCTCTTCCCACACCAGATATCTAACTATATTCCTTTCTGGGATTATAAAGCTATTCTAAGAGTCAGGACTGTGATGCTAAATTTGCACGCACTCAGCTGTCAATGAGAATTTTGGGGTATGTGTGTGTGAGAGACAGAGACAAAGAGATAGAGAGTTGAATACTGAGAACGTGGCATATCAGTGAAAATCATCCATTTTGTCTAGTTTGCAAATGTTTTCAAGGCGTATGAATGAAAATATGTCTTGATAATCTTTCTTTGGTGTTTTCTACCTCCTTTCAGAAATTTGGAAGTAAAATTTCACTAGCACAAACTGCATCTCCCTATGTTTCCCATCTCATTTAAAGAGCACTGTTTTTCTAATCATTTTAGCTATCAATGTAATGTTTTTCTCTCATCTTTATCTCTCAGCATTCACTTTTCAGTTCTGTTAGTACTACTACAAAGAAATCTATCTCAAAACCATCCCCTAGTACAGCAAATACATAAAATATGGCCTCCCAGTATTTAGGAACTCAAAATATTTTGTGGAAGTAAGTGATATCAGTCAGACTGTTAGGCCATTTTTGGCCCATAAAATCCTGCCAGACAATACATAAATCCTTTTTTTCTGGAAGGCCTGGAACTAAGTAATAGAAGAACTGGTAAGGAAGGAAGACCAATAAATATCAATATTCTTTACCCTTTTTCTTTTTAGCTCTCAAAAAAAAATATCTAACTCCTTCTCTTTTCCTAATGCTAAAGTCATGAAATGGTTTTTGATATTTATTTTTGAGGTATCCAAAAGGGTTCAAAGATTGAGTAAAATATTCTGTGTGTTAATGCACTGTAACAAAACAATTGAAATTGTATTTTCCATAGCTTGATATGATAATCATCTCATTAAACAAAGTATTATTATCCATATTCTCAGCCATGGTAGAATCCTATTATTGTTACTCAAAATATTATATTGTCTTAAAAATTAACCAACTAATTGATGCTTTTTACATTTTCCTGGGAAATATAGACAAGATTAAATAGATTAAAGATTAAATAGCAAATATTTATTTTTCTAAGTGTCAATTTCATTAATTAAGAGCAAATAATAATCACAAAAGTCTATTATGTACACAGATATCCAATTTACTAATAAAAATGTTTTTCTTTTATATTAAAGTTTGTATTCTCTTATTTATTTCATTTTAAAAAGATTTTTTTTGGGGGTAGAACCAAAGATCAAACCTAGGACCTTGCTCATGCTAGGTAAATGCTCTACCACTGAGCTACCACCCCAGCTGCAAATTTGCCTTTTTTAAAAAGTTGATGCAACCTGACAGAAAATGCTTCTGAACTGATTGTAAAAGTTTAGGAATATAATATGACAGGAATAAATTATATAAACTATGTAACATAAATTATGCTTTCTTATATATTTCCCCAAATAACTAGGTCAGTATGATATTTTGCATTGAGAAATGTTCTGTAAGTAATTCTACAAAAAGGGAAAGGGATGAAAAAATCTTGTAAGCCTTGGATAAGGTCTATTAATAAGTGAAATAAAAAACCACTGTAAACTTTCTGATCTGCATACCTCTCAGACTCCAGTCTTTCATAATGGAACTCTCAGAGTTGTACAAACCTAAAAAGAATACCTATATTAAGTTTGAGGAAAATCTGAATTTTATAAAATGAAAAAAAAAATCACTTGTGAGAGAATTGACTAATTTTTTAGTGAGAATTTAGAGGACTCATATAGAAACTGACTCCGTGGTAGAGTGCTTGCCTAGCATAAGGATGTGGTTAAATACCCCCAGGTTCAATCCCTAGGCCCAAAGTCAAGAGATCCTATGTAGGATAAAGGAAGAACTATTATTTTGTCTAAATTGTCTCTGGAGAGGATAAAAGTTTATGACTTTCCTGAAAACCCTGAACATTTTTACCTTTACCTTTGCCCCACTTTGGTATTGAAGAAATATTGGGCATGTTTCGATCATACTTTATTTTTAAAAGTTATATATAATTTATATATATATATATGTATATATATTTGATAGACTTTTATTTTGTTTATTTCTATGTGGTGCTGAGAATTGCACTCAATTCCTCACACTCTTGCTAGGCAAGTGCTCTACCACTGAGCTACAACCCCAGCCCCCACATTTTCTGTCCTTAAACTGTTTTTTAGTCATTCTTACCCAGACCTGGACAAACATAATATTAAATTGTTTAAATAGAAAGTGTCAGCATTTTTACTGATGCTTTAACAAAAATTGGACAATATGGACTAACCCATGAAAGATAGAGTTTACACTAGATTTCTAGAAATTCCATGAGTTCATGTTAGTGATGTGGCAGATTATTTTCTATCATACTGAAGAGACTAATTCTGAACATGTAGTCAACAGAAGATTCCTGGCTGGCTTTTTATAATAAAGCATTTAAGAATTTGATATGTAATATTACATATAAAAGAGGGGCTTTTGTCAGTTTTCCCCATTCAGAAATTATGAACTCATAATTAAAAAATTTTCCCTCTAGATATTATACCCATTGAGCTTTCAGCAGATGGCTATATGAAAAATGAATTAGTCACAAATGTTCAGAATAGTCCTGGGAAGATAATGTTAATACAGCATAGATTTATGATAAGTTTGAAAATACTCTTCTAATTCAAAAATTATCCTTGGGACTAATGAATATTTCAAGAATGTTCCTTTCCATTTCAAATGTACTCTAGAGATTATCTCACAAAAAAACAGATTTGTCATAGTAAAAACTCACCTTTGCCAAATATAATCAAATCAGATAACTATTTATGATTTTGGTGGAAATTTTCCTGATTATTATTATTATCATTTAATATTTTTTAGTTGTAGATGGACACAATACCTTTATTTTATTTATTTATTTATTTTTATGTGGTGCTGAGGATTGAACCCAGTGCCTCACAGGTGCTAGGCAAGTGTTCTACCACTGAGCCCCAGCCCCAGCCCCTTTCCTGGTTATTCTAACCAATGAAATTAAAGACTGTTCATCCACCAGTAAACATGGGATCTTCCAAAGTGGTAAATACATTTGGAAATATATTCTCTAAAGTAAAATAAAATTTAAGCTTCTCATCTTCAATTAAAAGGTCTTAATGTATTCTACAATTGTGAATTTGCAGAACTCCCAGGGCTGAAAAATTAGAAGTGATTAAATAATCTAGTGCCTTGTCTTTAGACAGGTCTACATTTAAGCCACTTCAAAAAGTTTGACAACTGATATTCTCTTTAGAACAATCTTAAGGAATGGCAATTTCATAACCTTCCATGGTTCAGCCATCTGCTTTCTCAGAAAATATTATTTGGTCGCCAAAAAGCCTCAGGCTAATAGACTGCAATGGAAATAATTAGTTCTAAGTCAAGTACAAGATCTATACCACATTATATTACCATACTAGCAGGTAAGTTATTGTACTTTTGCTTGACTTGCTCCAGAATGCAGTGTTTTGGACTTAAATAAAACTGGACACTTCTCCCAATGGTATACCATTGGGAAATCTAACAGTTCTCAATATGCAGTTTCATTTCTGTGGTCTTACAATTTCTTATCCGGACTGCAGGGAGCATAAACTGGCTGGGACTCTGAGTCTCTCCTAGACAGTTCCTTAGCTCCCATAATAATAAGGTATTATTCAATTTGAGGTAACTCTGGTGCTCATACTTTCTCTCTCTCTCTCTCTCTCTCTCTCTCTCTCTCTCTCTCTCTCTCTCTCTTTCTTTCTTCTTTTTTGGTACCAGGGATTGAATCCAGTAGTGTTTAACCACTGAGCAACATCCTCAGCCCTTTTTTATATTTTATTTTGAGACAGGGTCTCCCTAAGTTGCTTAGGGTCCCCCTAAGTTGCTGAGGCTAACCTGGAACTTGTGATCCTCCTACCTCAGCCTCCTCAACTGATACTTTCACCCCCTCTCTCTTCTCCAAATAATGCAAGTGGTTGTTGAGACAAATGTAACTATTCCTCTTATGCTTGGAATGAAAAAGAAACACATTCTCCTGATTTGTATTTTCTAAATGCTTCTGCTTGACTTATTTTGTGAGGCTTTATTTTTGTGTGTTTTTACAATGCTAGACATGGAAATCAGGGCCTCAAGCATACTAAACAAGTAATCTATCACTGAGTTGCACCCCCAACCCCTCTTGAAAGGGATTATTGCTAAAATGAGTGAGACTTAATGAGACAGTTAACTCGTAAAATCTACAGTGGATAAGATCCTAGGTTTTACACAGCTAGATCTATTCCATTTACCTAAAATAGCACTGCAAAGAGGAACAGCTTCTAAGTTACAGAGTTAATGTAGCTATTGCAAATTATTCCATGATTGTAGTAAACACAGTAGAAAATCTGTCTTAGTGGGCAGCACGCCCAGCAATTTGAAGATGCTTTCTCCATAGGTGGTAGTAGAACTATCCCTGAATTATCTCAGCATAAGTAGCCAAATAGCAGAGTAAACTGAAGACTTTTCAAGAGCTGAGTTAATGGGGAACCCATATGTTACATTTCTGTGTTGGAGACCAACTCCAAATGATTTGCGCGACTGAAAACTGTAAACCGTACTTTCATGTATTTGAGTATTGCCCATTATAGTTAGGTGCTACCCAAGAGCTGAGCATGTGATAATAAACAAGGGAGATAAGGGGCCTGCTCACATGGGGCTTACATTCTAGTAGGAGAAACAAGCAATAAACATGTAAACAAATAGGTAGGGTAATCTTAGTGATAGTTGTTGTGAATAAAATGAAATTGCACAATGGAATCAAGAACAATGGGAGAAAAACATTAGCTAGACCTATAATACATGTAGCCATAGCTTGAGAATATACATATACATATACATATATGTATATATATATTATCTACTGGGGATTGAACCCAGGAGTGATCAACCACTGAGCCATAACCCAGCCCTTTTTTGTATTTTATTTAGAGACCAGGGTCTCACTGAGTTGATTAGGACTTCCCTAAATTGCTGTGTCTGGCTTTGAACTGGAGATCCTCCTTCCTCAGCCTCCCGAGCCTCTGGGATTACAGGTGCGCACTATAGCGACTTGCTGAGGCCATATATTTTTAAAATATCATGATATGTGAAAAACATTAGCAGGCTCTTGTGAGCTAAAATTGTTATTTAAAAAATTGTTATTTTATACTGGTGAGGTAGGCACATGACAAGGGACACCAATGGAATAGTTTAAAATTTTCTGTTCGTTGGATTTTATTTTTGCAAGCGAGAAAAATAATACCATCTTTATCTTTTGCCAAGACATTTACATTCAATTTAGCTGCATACTAAAATGCATTACCATTCCCATTTACAAAAGCATCTCCTCTCCCACAGGTAACTTTCACTTCACAATTCATTGGATTAAGAGATCACGAACTAGGGGCGATCTAGCAAACATTTCCTTTAGGGTTGTAGAGGGTTCCAGTTGAGCCGCAAGAAGCGAAAAATTCAATCAGTTGCCCGGATGTATTTATTGCCAAATAACTGGGTACTTGGATACATCTGGACAGCCGAATGAACTCTTAACTCCTCATTTCTCCCACAGCTCTTCATTTGACAGCTTCAGAAAGTCCTATATAAAGGGGAGAGAAACAAACAAAAAAGCCACGACGGAGCTGAAAGATCAGTGTTTCTGCTTTTGCTGTCCCACCTGAAAAAAGAACCATCCCTGCCATTGTTTTATGACTTATTACTATAAAATGTATATGATTCTCAAAAATTCAATAAGCCTGTCAATAACAGGTTAATAATGCAAAATTAAAATATGTCACTAATACAGAAAATGGACTTAAAATGAAAATGAATTAATTTGTATAATTGATAATTTCAGTAATGCCTAATTCATTCTAGTATCAATCAGCACTTTAGATATTTAATATGTGTAGGGTAGCATGTAGGTCATTAGGCTGGGTCCTGGGAGGTATGGATTTTAGTTCTGACTCTATCATTGGTTGATTTGTGGCTTAGAATAAGTGGCTAAACCTCTCCTGGGTCTCAGGGTTTTTATCCATGATATTGAGGGTTCACAATAGGAGACCTCTACCCTACCCCTTCTTGCTCTGAATTCCTGTGAACTTTTTAAAATAAATATTTGACATTATTATGTATTATTTTACAAAGAAAATACTTCCAAATAGCTAAGTTTAGCTATAATTAGATTCTACTTGTTACTGTCAATTATACATATATATATATATATATATATATGTATATATATGTATATATATATATATATATGTACATATATATATATATATATACATACATATATGTGTGTGTGTGTGTGTGTGTGTGTGTATTAGTTGTAGATGGACACAATATCTTTATTTTATTTATTTTTATGTAGTGTCAACAATTGAACCCAGTGCCTCACAAGTGTTTAGAGGAGTACTCTGCCACTGAGCCACAACCCCAGACTCTGAAAAAAACCTCTCAATTTGAAAGTAGTAAGAAAGTGACATTTGAGTATTTTCATAATAGCCTATATATCTCTCAAATAAGTATGCATGCATTCTGTACCATGTCTTCTTTCTACTTCCTTCAAAGAATCACAAATACATGTCTCATTTTGTTGTTGTTGTTTACTGGGGATTGAACCAAAGGATGCTGAAATAGAACCCCTTTTCATTTTTTATTTGTTTATTTTGAAACAGGGTCTCACTAAGTTGCTTAGGGCCTAAGTTCCTATAAGGCTGGCCTTGAACTGACAATCCTCCTGCCTTAGCTTCTAAAGTCATTGGGATTACAGGTGTGCAAGTGCTCTGCCTCTGAGCCCCAGCCCCAGCCCACCATGCTGATGTTTTTTTTTTTTTTTTTGTTTTTTTTTTTTTTTTTAATAGGATATGGTAAACTTTTCCCTGGGACAGCTCCTTTACAGGAATCATAAATGAGATTATGTAGACACAAGGAGCTTCTCAAAGGTATTGCTAATTGACACAGCTTTGGATCTCTTTTTCTGTGCCCCTTTCCTCAAGGATAGATTTTGGTTAGAACAAATTTAGAATGGCTTTATTCTTGAATCTGATTCTGGCTCATGTCTCATTCTTTTTTTCTTTTTTTCCTTTTTAGATGTAGATGAACACAATACCTTTAATGATTAATTAATTAATTAATTAATTTTTGTGTGGTGCTGAGGATTGAACCCAGTGCCTCACATATTTTACGCAAGCACTCTGCCACTGAACTACAGCCCTAACCCTCAGGTCTCATTCTTAATATCTATATATACACACACACACATTTAGTTGTAGTTGGACACAATACCTTTACTTTATTTATTTATTTTTATGTGGTGCTGAGGATCGGACCCAGCACCTTGCACATGCACCTAGAGTGCTCTACCACTGAGCCACAACCCCAGCCCTCATGTTTCATTCTTAATGTTAGAACACCCTCATATAACTTGTAAAAGGCCCTGGGTTTGATTCCACAACAAACAAACAAACAAACCTCACACAGACTCACAAAAATTTAAGATGAAATTATCTATTTGTTTTTTTCTAATTAAAAAAAATCTTATGCCTAAAATACCTACAGAAAAGTGAAGTATAAGAAGTAATGGCCAACTTTGTGGCTGTCTGAAGCTCAACTTCAGCACCTGTGTATGCCCTTGTGTTCTCATCTGCCTTTTTTTTTTAAATAGGGAAAAATAGTACTTCAGCATGACAATTTTGAAAATTCTCTGTTTCTTGCACCAGTCCATAAATTTCAAATCAGTGTCAACATTTAAAGAAACATGTATACTTATTTTATAACTCCCTTCAGTGTGATTTAAGCTAAACTATCAGAGTACAAATGATACATAATATATTTTCACTTTTTAAATTTTCTAGCTACTTTCATAGAGAATTCGGCTAATTCTTCTTCCAGAGTACTTCCAGTACAACTCAATTTACAAATAAAACCTGTCAAGAAGTTCAAAGCAATACAAATCCTCAAGTTCTTTTGTTCATGACTTCAAAGTGTATGTGTGTGTGTTTTTGTGTTTATATGAATATGTGTGCATGTGTATGTGTGTTGGGGAGTGTGGAATGAAAAGAAAGGTGAATTTTATTATTGCTGTCTTCCAAATCTTCATAATCTCCTAAATTGAAATCATTTTGCAATGATCCAAAGCCCTTTGGGGGATTGAATTTATTCATTCTTGTTTATCAAATGGGAGAACTAACCTACCTAATACTAAAAATCTGTGGAGCCAAGCACAGTGGCACATGCCTGTAATCCCACCAGCTTGGGAGGCTGAGGCAGGAGGATTGCAAGTTCAAAGCCAGCCTCAGCAAAAGTGAGGTGCTAATAAGCAACTCAGTGAGACCCTGTCTCTAAATAAAATACAAAATAGGGCTGGGGATATGGCTCAGTGGTCGAGTGCCCCTGAGTTCAATCCCCAGTACCACCCCCCAAAAAAAATCAAATCAAAATTTTAGGAAAAAAATAACCTGTTTATAAATATCAGATACTTCATAAAAGCAACAACTTTTACATCTCACTATGACATTATTCTATCCATTGTCAGTCACCATTATTTCACCTACCGGAGCTCAGTAGAGATGTGGTCTCCTATCACATAGACTCATTCTAACATATAGATTAACTATAAGGGGCTGGGGATATAGCTGAGTTTGTAAAGTGCTTGCTTTGCATGCACAAGGTCCTGGGTTCAATCCCCAGCACCAAAAAAAAAAAAAAAAAAAAATCAGCTGTAATAAATTTGCTAAGATGTCAATATGTTCTACTGTTTCATCCAAAGTTAATTTTTTAAAAAAATTAAATGTTTTTTTCTGAGAGAATTGAAAAAATTTGAATATGAGCCAGCATATTAAATAATATTAAGGAATCATTTATAAAATTGTTAGGTGTAATAATTAAACTGTGGTTTTTAAATTTTTTTAAAATTAGAGCTTTATAGTTATACATAATAGTTGGGTTTATCCCTACAAACTCATAGGTGCATGAAATTCAATTTCAGTTCCTGATCTCTCCTTCAGTTTCCCCTTTTCTTCCCCTTTCTCCCTCCCACCCTCCCTTACCTGCTTTTTTTTTTTTTTAAGTGGTGCTGGGGATTGAACCCAGGGCATTGTGCATGCAAGGCAAGTACTCTACCAACTGAGCCATATCCCCAGCCCCCTCACCTAGTTTTAACAGAAACTCATTTTACAGAATTGTGAGGTTCAAAGTATTTAAGATATATATCTTAGTAATTTACAAGGTTAATATCTAAAAGAACATTTGGGAGATTATTAAAAAAAACAGCGTGTTAAGGAAAACAATATCAGTAGAATTTATGTTTTCATCACACATTTATTTAATGCCTACTATGTGCCTGGCAATATTCCAGTCACTTGAAATATGCCAATGAGTAAAGGAAAGACCTTTCCCATGTAGAGGTTGTACTATTGTTTTTTCATTATTAATTTTTTTAAGTGAGAAGTCACTGAAAAATAAATTATTATAATTTATAAATGTTTTCAAGATTTTACTCATATTTTCTATACGTAAGGGAATGAAAATTATGTAAACTACTTTTGGCAAATTATCTCAATCTCTAAGGGAAATGCCTAACATATTTGTGATTTTATATTCACTACTTCTCTGTTCAATCTTAATTTTTTTTCTACCGTCTGCTGGGATTGGAACTCTAAAACAAAATCAGTTGTTATTGCATTACTTGTTATTATAAGAAAGATTCCTTGAGTTTTAAAATCTTATTTTAAAGTACTAAAATATTTTGTTCCAAATTAAAGCCATCTGCATAGAGAAACAACTAAAGGAAAGCTGAAAATAGAAGAGTTGGCAATATAGTGCCTTCATAACCAATTATATTACGTATACATAATATATATGTAAACATTTCAAAAACTACAGATTTCACAAAACATCTGCTACTCAGAGAAAGCTAGAAATTATTCTAAATAGTCATTGTAATTAACTTGCCAAATATTGGGAAGTTATACTCCTGAATCAAGCACCCAGCTCATACCAATATTTACGGAAATGTACTCATTAGTTTCCCACAAAACTTTTTGTCTTGATACCTTGCATTCTGCCAGTAGAGCACCTGTTAGTATAGGACTTTGTAAAATTCGTACCACTGAGCCAGTCATCGTGGTACACCTTGGGAAGTGTTACTATCTAAGATACCATCTGTTGCCCAAAGATAGGTAGGGAGAAGAATAAAAAAATCTTCTTCATGGAGTTGTCCCTGTAGAAACAGGTTAACATGAAAAAGTATATAAAAAGGTAGATGTATAATAATTGCTTACACTGACTAATTTACTACTTTATATATCTTTTCTCATTTTATTTTATTTTTATTTTATTTTTGTACCAGGGATTGAACACAGGGGTGATTAACCCCTGAGCCACATCCTTTTTATTTTTTATTTTGAGACAGGGTCTCACTCGGTTGCTTTTAGTCTGGCTAAGTCGCTGAGGCTGGCTTTGAATCTGCAATCCTTCTGCGTCAGCTTTCCAAACCACTGGGATTACAGAGCGCCAACAGGCCTGGCTTCACTTAATCTTTACTATGACAACAATGCAATACCAGATTAAAAACTAAACTGAGATGTTAAATTACCACATACGGCTAGTAAGTGGCAGAGCCAGATTCCACTTTGGATTTGTTGCACACCTATGTCTATACTGTTTTACTTCACACCACTATCCTTTACAGTGCTTCTTGAATTCCTGTAAAAGAATATAAAATTATCCAAATTGAACATTGTAACTGTCAATTTTTATATCAAATAAGCATACTTTCAGGGAATAAGTTCAAAAGGGGCTATATTTGAACAATCTATCTATAATAAATTCTCTCATAAGACCCTGTGCTTTCCCTTTTTAGCAATGGTGCTAATCTCTGACAATATTGAACTAATATATTTATATATATATATTTATATAAGTATATATATTTATATATATTTATATATGTATTTATATATTATATATAATGTATATTATATTATTATGTTATTATCATCCAACTTCCTGTTTTGATACTTCAAGAAGCTGATCTAGAAGATACAAATGCATTGTCAATGTCCTTATGTTAATTTTTGTCTATGCCAAGATTAGGAGTTAGCCTCTTGTTCTTTTCCAGGTCTGTGATTCTAAGCCTTACTGAAAGCAAAAGGTCTTAAAGGCCACAGATGAGTCTCACTAGTTTGTGCACAACTTCTAATACGGTTGTCTCATGTCCCCTTTATGTGAAAGAAGAAGTGAAGGAAATGTCATAGACTACTCTCTCTATATATCTATATCTATGTCTATGTCTATATCTATATCTATATACCTATATATAAATAGCATGGAGATAATCCTATCAATGAATATTCCTAAATTATTATTTTCATATAGCTTTTAAATTTATCATAATTGACTTAGTTGTGTATATATGTGTATATATACACACATTTGTGTGTGTGTGTGTGTGTGTGTGTGTAGAATCGAACCTAAGAGCACTTAACCACTGAGATACATCCCCAGCCCTTTTTATTTCTTATTTTGAAGCAGGGTCTCACAAAGTGGGTTAAATTGCTGAGGCTCTCTTCGAATTTGGGATCTTCCTGCTTCAGCCTTCTGAATTACTGGGATTACAGGCATCTGCCACCATGCCCAGTTAACACTATTCAATGCATTAGAGAGCTACTTTGGAATGCCTTCTGTGCATTCCTTGGCTCTGCAAATATTTAAAGGAGGAGACCTGGCAAAAAAGACCAGGAAGAAAGATTTTTTTTAAAGGAAGAAGAGGAGGAAGAAGAGAAGGAAGAAGTGAACAGAAGGAAGGACGGCAAAAGAACTTGTCCTCCAATCTGTATTAATTTCTACATGTCTGGAAGCCCCACATGGTTATATTATACGAGCTGTCCAGGGACAAACTCTGGCAGGAATAAGCTGGCAGGACTATTCTCAAACATAAGTTGTTTATGTAAAAACTTTTTAAAATCTCACAGTTGATTTCATGAGCATTTAATTTACCCACAACAATAGCACCAGGACAAAGTGATTTTAGGTACAATTAACACTTCTATAACTAGAGCAAATATTTAAAGAAGGAAATTTTGTTCAGTAGAAAAAATATACTAGTTTATTTATCCAAACAAATAGCATGGAGATAATCCTATCAACCAATATTCCTAGATTATTATTTTCATATAGCTTATAAATTTATCATAATTGACTTAGTCGTAGGCAGAACAAAACCCTTAGGGTTTTAAGTAGCAATGAAAGATAGCTTTTAGTGTCGACCCTCTAGGATTAACCCAAGTGATTCAAATGTTGATATTGCCTTTGATGTTACTAACATTGTCAGTTATACTAATTGCTTTGGAAGAACCTTCTTTGAAAGTTGCCAAATAATGCCTTTTTCCTGTAAGCCATATAGTTAAGCACCCATTGAAAGGCATTTTTTTTGTCCATTATATATAAAGCTGAATAATACCAAAACTTTTGAGTCAAGAAACAAACATGTTTTTGTTTTGTTTTTTGACACTCAGGGTTGAACCCGGTATGCTTGACCACCGGGCCACATCCCCAGCCCTTTTTATTTTTCATTTTCAGACAGGGTCTTTCTAAGTTGCTTAGGGCCTCACTAAGTTGCTGAGGCTGGTTTTAAACTTGCTTCGGCCTGTGGAGTTGTTAGGATTACAGGCAAGTGTCCCCATGCTGGGCAAACATTATGTTTTTAAATCTTCAAGATAAGGTACATGCAGTAATTGAATAAGTTGGCTTCAACTGTTATTACAGGATGAAATAAGCATGTTGCACTTGAATAAGTAGATAGAGCTTTGAGGTGCAAGCATGGAGAGTTGAGTTTATCTTACTTCTTAACTATGTATCTTTGCGTGACTTATTTAATTCTTTCTGTACCTTTGTTTAATCTGGTGCATGACCCAATAGTTGATATATGTGAAATTGCTGTGTAAAAATCTAAAGTATTGACAGATGTTAAAATAAAGAAATATGTTGACTTCATAAGTAAATGGATTTTCTGAAATTCATCCAAAGAATTACCTGCTTACTTTGAAATCATATTTAAAGTAACATGATTAGGTATTAAGACATTTTAGTCATATCGACTACTTACAATTCAAATAAGATAGATAGATAACTTTATCCTCACACAGAGTTAAGCACCAAACCCAGAGCCTTGTGTGTGCTAGGCAAATGCTCTGCCACAGAACTGAATACACAACCCCTAAGTATATTCTTCTTTTTTGGGGGGGTGGGGGTTACTAGGGCTGAACTCAGGGGCACTCCACCACTGAGCCACATCCCCAGCTCTATTTCGTATTTTATTTAGAGACAGGGTCTCACTCAGTTGCTTAGTGCCTCACTTTTGCTGAAGTTGGCTTTGAACTCGTGATCCTCCCGCCTTAGTCTCCGGAGTTGCTGGGATTACAGGTGTGCACCACAGCGCCCGGCTCCTAAATATATTCTTAATGAAACGAATTTACAACAAAAATTTATTTTACCTAGATTTTTTTTAACTTGAAATTTGTCTTCATTAAAGAATGGAAGCATTTCTCTAAATACTATGATATTAAAAACAATGGAAAGTTAACATCAACTGCCTATGTACTGAAATAAAATTGAAATTAATAGAGTTTCCACAATATTCATATGAGAAGGAGTTGCAAATACCCTGAGAAATTATATGGAAGGAAAGTCTCTCAAGTCACGAATTGCAGCATCAGAATAAACGGCCTGAGAAAGGGGAAACTACTTCTTATAGTGAAGAAAGAGCACATTCAACCTAAATCCACTCTCCAATAAGCTCCATTTTTTAATAGGGCGCATTCTAATGGTCCTAACCTGAAATCTACAACTTTTGGCAATGTAGTAAAGAAAAGATAATAACCAATCACAGTGCTCTGCTAAACAAGCGCATGCTTTCAAATCGATGGGTCTTTTCTATAGTTTTTAAAGTGATGTTTAGATCTTTAGGGTTTATAATCTCATCAACATGATGCAGTTAAAACAGTTTCATAATATTTGTTTTTAATCTAAATGTTGGCAATGATATTGTGAATAGAAATTTCTTTAAGAAGTTCATATCTGTTACCATTTTCTAAGCAGACACATAGTATACACTCAAAAGTAGCTCTTGAATTCCACTGAGATAAAATTATAAGAATAAATAATTAATAGAATTTTTTTCTGGGTTGAAGTTAAGAGGGCTGGCTGGTAGACATTGACACTTTGTAGTCACTCTCTCTGTATAATAGCAACTGAAATCCTTTGTTTGGTTCTGTCGTTTTTAATAAAATCATTTTTTAATACATATATACTTTTTAGATGTCCATGGACTATTTATTTATTTGTTCATTTATGGTGTAAAGAATTAGACCCAGTGCCTCTCACATGCTAGGCAAGCACTCTACCACTGAACCACAACCCAGCCCTCTAATAAAATATTTTTTTAAACACCTGGACAAATCTTCTACTCTTTCCAGGAGTGGTGGTGCTTCCCTGTAATCCCAGCGACTTGGGATGCTGAGGCAGGTGGATGGCAAATTTTAGGTCAGACTAGGCAATTTAGCAAGATCCTGTCTCAAAATTAACAAATAAAAAGGGATGGGGATGTAGCTTAGTGGTAGGGTGCTCCTGGGTTCAATTCCCAATATCAAAAACAAAACAAAACAAAAAACAAACATTGGTCATTCTCATCTTTTGTCAGACTAATCCCTAACATATTTGATGCTCCTGTAAATCACATTTATACTTTTAATTTTAATTTTATATTATTCATTTCTAAAATAGAGATAAATACAATTGATTTTTGTAAGTTGATCATACATTTTGTAACATGCTTTTTGCAAATAAACAGTTTTACTTCTTCCTTTAAAAACAGCAAAAATTATAGTCTTATTTTTAAAAACATATTAAATTTTAAGTTATTACCCTGTAATATTTTTATTTTATAAAATTATACCAACTATTATGTGATTATTTAGTTATTCTTTTTCTCTTGATTGAATTACCAAAAGCAATAGATTGCATTTTAGGATGGTACTACAATCTAGCTGATTATGAAAAGGATAAAGCTAACTGGAGAGTGGATTTATGCAATCTTATTTTTATACATTTTTTTTTTGCTCTTGAATTTTGAAATGAGCATTAAAAAGTCAAATACCTGTGCCATTTTTACTTTTAAGTTCAGAAAAATCAAGACAAGCAAGTGTGAAAGAAATGAGCATGTTAAATCCATTTAAAGCCTTCATATTGAGTCAAAGCCCATCATGAAAACATCCCTGAGGTTTCTATTTCAGCAAGGCATTTGCTATTCCAATAAAATAACAAAAATAAAATGAAGATCCAGTGAATTAGGGAAAATCTATTATGTCCATCAAACTTTAGAACATGATAAAAAGCATTTTTATTGATAAAGGCAGGTGGAATTACATGTCTTCATATCGATTCATAATGATTTAGGGTAACATGTCAGCCTTATTTACATTTAAGTGTATCATATTTCACTTAAAGGAATAATCCAATGCTTCTTATACTAGTTATGCTATTATAAGAGAAAAGTATATGAATAAGTACAAAATCACCTGCCAGTACAAACTACTAGAGTGAAATGGAGATATATTTATTATGCTTATATTATATATTCTTTCAAGTCTGTAGACTCATGACCTCCTTGCCAAGCAATTCATAACTGAATCATAAGGAGTGCAATATAGCAATGTCTGTGGCAGCAACCTTGGACTTTAATGAGGGAAATGGCAGTCGTATAAAATCAGATGGATCACAGAAAATAGAGATGCAAGAAAGGACACATTGGCTAGAAGCTGCTATTTCATTTCCTCCATAAAAATTATTAGTACAGGAAATTTTAAAAAAATCAACACTTTCACTTTATGTAGAGGTAGACTTTCAAAGTACACCCATGTGTGTTGTCTTCCATTAAATTGATATTAATCAGCATGACAAAGGGGATTTTTCTTTGCCTTGGTACCCTTTGAGTGAAAGCTCATACATACCTAAATATTAACAAGGTGTCTAACAGAAATACTTGATGAGGATAATAGAAAATAACCCATTACTCATATTCATTGTTAATTTATTAAATAAACCCTAATGGAGAGCCTTCCATGTGACAAGCACTGTGCTAAGTACTAGATACACGATGAAAGACAAAATTGACCTTCTCCTTTCTTTGAGTGGAGAATAAATCTAGTGTGTATAACAGGACTTATATAAATAAATATATATATAATATAATATAAATATTATATATAGTATATATAATATAAATAATAACATAATAATATAATATACACTATATATAATATATAAATACATATATAAATATATATACTTATATAAATATATATAAATATATTAGTTCAATATTGTCAGAGATTAGCACCATTGCTAAAAAAGGAAAGCACAGGGTCTTATGAGAGAATTTATTATAGATAGATTGCTCAAATATAGCTTATTTGGGTTCTTAACATTTAACTGGGATCCAAAGAATGTGTGCTATGACAGTTTTTCATCAGCCTACAGGTTTGGGGGAAAAACTGTATTTGAGTCCTAAGTCCAGCATATACAAAGCTATGTTGGTGCTATACTTAAGCAATGAGTATAGTTAAAAAAAAAAGTCAAAATTTAAAGAAAAAAACTATAATAAATATTTCTAAGAGAAAACCAGTGGACAGTAAACATTCTGAACTTTACCACATTAATATTTGTTTTATTGTTGAACAATAACAAGAACACATAGGACAGCTGAGATAAAACTGTAGTCCTTAATAAATAAATAGACTTCCCTTCTGTGGCCACCTTTCATTTAGGCAATACACATTTTAGAGCTGCCATCTAGTGACTACCATAATAACTACTACAAAAGGTCATTTATATTGGTGGACATTGTGATGGTTTTTTACACAAAATAAAATGCTTTATCCAAGGTGCAAATTGAATTCCTGAGCCTCTTTCACATTAACTATCACAAAGACACTGATGTGAAAGGCAGAACTGGAGAAGTTAGTATTAAAAGTAACAGATAACTCATTTCAAATGTGATCTCATCCCCATTTTGATAATCACTTTTGTAGAACATCAAAAATTATACATGGATTTCCAAAAAGGGGAACAAAAGTGACTGTCTTCCCAATCTGCTTAGAACAAAACAAAACAGCCAATCACGGTGGTACACACTTGTAATCCTAGCAGCTGGGGAGGCTGAGGCAGGAGTATCTCCAGTTCAAAGCCCCCGGCCCCAAACAAAAAAACAAAACAAAAAACAGTAGGTTTTGCCATAAAGTTTGTGGGTTAAATTAATCTTTTCTTGTGATAAAATGGAAGAAAATTGAAAATAGCATCATTCATTGTACAAAGAATAAATATCAATTGTGAAAACCTAATTTCAGCATGTGCGTCTGTGTGTGCTGAGTTGCAAAGTACAATGTATTTTAATGCTGCCAATCAAAAGAATGTGAAAGGTACTGAAAAGTTTTCCCTGATTATGGGTTAGTATGGAGGGCAAAATTCTAAGAAGGATCTCCAATGACCCTCACCCTTCTATAATCCTCTCCCCTTTGAATGTGAGTAGAATATGCAAATATGAGAGATCACTCCTGTAAGTTTGTTCCTCCATATGGCCAAAGGGGTTATCCAGAGGAACCTAATCTCATCCTTTTATCCCTTTAAAAGCAGGTTATTTTCTCAGGTTTATAAACTGGGAAGGGATCAGAGCGAAGTGAAACATGAAAAGACTTCTACGTGCAGTTGGGGGTTTTGAAGATAGAGGTACATGTGAGAAGGAACATGGGCTGGAGCTAAAAGCAGTGATCTACAGCTGAACCAATGACAAGAAAATAGGAACTTGAGTCCTACAACTCTAAGGTACGGATCCTGCCCATGACTTGATTTATCATGAAGGCAGATTTTTCTCTAGAGCCTCTCAATAAGAGATAGGTCCAGCTGATACCTTAACTTCAGCCTTGTTAAGACCCAGGACTTCTGACCTTCAGAACAGTGAGCTAATCAATTGGTCTTTTTAAGTCACTAGGTTGTCAGTAATTTGTTACCTAGCAATGGAAAACAAATACTGTTAATCCATACAGTTAATACAGATCTAAGAAAAGGCATGAGGAAGAGGGTAAAGTAAAAAGTAGAGTCTCAGCAAAATGACTAGTTGAAAGCAGAGATGAAGAACAAAAGAATTTCAGGATATAGCAGGTGAAGCCTTGATCAAATATAGCTTATTCTTTCTGTGAGGTAAAACTATTTTTTCGTTGTGATGAAATAATTTACATTTCAACTGGTTTAATTTCTTTTTTTCTAGTATTTTCCTAAATACAAATGTGAGATTTAGGTTCCAAATTTTCTAAACATATTTTCTGAAGGATAAAGATGTTTGAGAAGGAATTAGAAGTTGCACATTGCACCAATTCATCTTAATAGAAAAGCTTTATTGGATTTGAATAAGCATGAATAGGAATTGAATTAAATTTATGCAAAAAAGCAGAAGACACTTTATGTGGACTGATGTAGACTAATAAATCAAGTGATCAAGTCAGTACAATTGTTAGATTGGTGACACAGAAGAAAATGGAAACATTGAAAAGTTCTGCTTGCTTAATATACAGAATCAGGTAAAACACTGATGGATCAAAAGCAAATAGATGGGAAATTTATCCTATAATGCACAGATTGAAATTCCTCTGAGACTTTGGATAATGAATATAACCTGCTTAAGCAAAGCTTTGAGAAATCAAAACCCCAAGCTGTCAGATAATGAACAGGAAATTTTTGGAATAGTCTATAATTGTTATTGAGACACGGAGGCAATTAAAATCTTCAATGCGAAGAAAGGCAAAGAGATGATGGCTTCCCACGAGAATGCCCTAAAATTTTAAACATCTCTTGTGATCTAAACTGCTCAAAGAACAAGCAGGATTATTAAGTTTTTAAATTCTTTTCCTGCAGTGTTACTTCATAGAAATCTATTAATAAACAACAATGAACATTATTTTCTTCATTTTAGAATTTATGCAATAAAGAGCCCCATAGAATTAATAACCTAAGAAGAAAGCAGAAGAAAGATGAATAAGAAGTATGATCCACATTGTTTGTTTCAATCAATGATTATCAAATCCTTTTCCTGTTACTGTGTTATAAATCTTTAACAGAGTCTAAGACAATAAAAATAAAACTGCTTTCAACAGGTTTGATAGATGAAAAAACTAAAAAGCCTGTCATCTGTGTGTATACTTTCATTCAGTTTTGCTCTTTAAACTTCTATTTGTGTCCATCTTTGTGGTCTTTCTTAGCTGAACAAAAACCATTTCCAAGTTTTTAATCTTATTTTTCATATGTATAGATGAACGCTCCATTTAATTTCATGATTTTAAGTACCATACCTAAGACTTCCTTTGTTTCTACAAATAGATTTTGACTTCTCAGTAAATTTGAAGCATCCTCTTAGTATGGGCTATGGAATAGACATAGATTTTATTTCCAAGTAGGGGTAGAAGGAAGAAGTTAAAGCAGATACAACTATAGCCTAGAACTATGTTGCAAGGGATGATGGGTGACCTGACAATTATAGTTAATAAGAGGCACCAGCAAATGAAATTTGACTGCAGCCTTTAGTAAATGGGTATATTCTTTCTCTCTCTCTCTCTCTCTCTCTCTCTCTCTCTCTCTCTCTCTCTCTCTCTCTCCCCCTCTCCCTCTCTCCCTGATATGCTGAGGTTATGGTCTTGTCTGAAGTCAGGGAGAAAGACTAATGCCTATGTAGTCCTGTTCAATACTGTCAAAAGCATGCTCATTTATGACTTTAAAAAATTGACTTTCGTATTGAAAACATACTACTTGAACAAAACTGTTTCATTAGTGACATTCATTTCCTAGTGTGAATATATGATTCCTGCTATTAATGAAAAGAAGAAAACTTGTTAAATTCAATCTTAAGATATAATTAAGTGGGGAGCATAACATTAAGCTCCACTGCAACTCATCATTATTGTTATTGGGGTGCATTTATATGGCACTTCACATTTGCGGTTTGAAGGATAAACGACCTCATATTAACTCTCCTACTGAGTTTGGGGAGTCAGGGTGAGCATATAACTCAATTGTTCAATTAACCAAGTGAAAAGCTTACAAAACCTCAAAGGAATTATTTGCTCATTGTAGCTATAATTTGCACAGCACTTGTAGTTCCCACCTAACATTTGCTACTGAATAGGAGAAAAATGAAATTAATTTTTATAATTCTGCTATTAAAAATTCATAGTTCTTCAAAATGTTTCAGTGAATAAAGATTACAGTGCTTGGAATTACAGAATAAATTTTTAAAATGAATTTGTAGTATTTATTACAATGAATTTGTAAAGGTAAAGAAAGAGAAACATGACGAAGTTGAAGATGAATTTGAGACAGAGAGCTGATTACTTAGGAAATGCAGATATTCAACCTTAGGAAAGTTTTTTGTTCTCTGTTGTTTCTTGTCCTTACACATAATTAAACATTTTAAACCTCCCAATCCAACCCTCATCTAAGGGGTCTGAATCAATAGTATCAAAAATAAAGCAAACACTGCCCCCCACTGTTAAACTTATATTTTCATCATATAAGAATGATCTGTTTTGCCTGGTGCGGTGTTGCACGCCTGTAATCCCAGTAGCTCAGGAGGCTGAGATAGGAGGATCGTGAGTTCAAAGCCAGCCTCAGCAACGGCGAGGTGCTAAGCAACTCAGTGAGACCCTGTCTCTAAAATAAAAAAAAAGACAAAATATGGCTGGGGATGTGACTCAGTGGTTGAGTACCCCTGAGTTCAATTCCTGGTACCAAAAAGAAAATTCATTATGATTAAATGGGACTAAAAAAGTAAAGAAATAAAGTAATAGACAAAATATCTGGTAGATTCCTTACTTACAAAGATGATTCTCAGAATAATAAGAGTAATGAGACATTGCCTAGCATGCACAAGGCCCTGGGTTCAATCCCCAGGACCACCACCAAAAAAAAAAAAAAGTAATGAGACAAATATGAAGGCCATGCTTTGGGTTGAAATAAAACAGAGAGTCAAAACAAACTAGATTCTTTCTCAACTCCAAAAACATGGTTCATTAAGGCTTTGCTAATAATCAGGAGATGTAGCATTTAGAGATATGAAATTATTGCTTAAAAGCAGTACAGTTATTTGTATCATTTCTTCCATTTTTCCTCACATAAGCTTAGTCCACCATAAAAAGAAGAAATTTTGTTAACAGCTTAAAATTAAACATACAGTTTACTGAATACCCCAAGATATCAGAAAATTTGTAATGATGTGCCTACGTCACAGATGTTATCAGTTCCAGAATGATAACATCTTCCTAGGAAGCTGCTGAAGCAAAGAAAAAGTAATAAATGGTATTTTTACTAAATATTAGTTTCATAAAAAGGTCACAGGAAAGTTTTAAAATAATTTTTCTATTCAGAAAAGACATATTTGGCTCTGATAATATCACATTTGTATGCTTATATAGAATTATGGTTAATGCTGACTTTGTGGTGAATATGATACATATAATTAAATTTTTCTGCAAAGCAGACACATTCTTCTAGCTGAGCTGAAATTCTGGTATTCTTCTTAGAGAAAACTATTAGGGGGTCAACACTCTTTTATTAAGAGGAGAATTCCTTTTATCCAAAAGAACTAAAATCAGCATACTATAGTGAAAGTGGCACATCAATGTTCATAGCAGCACAAATCATAATAGCCAAGTTATGGTACCAGTCCAGGCGCCAGTCAAGAGACAAGTGGATAAAGAACATGTGGTGTATATATATATAGTGGAGTTTTACTCAGGTATAAAGAAGAAGGAAATTATAACATTTGCTGGCAAATGGATGGAACTGGAAAACACCATGCTAGGTGAAATAAGAAAGTCAAGGGTCTAACACTTTCTCTCATGTGTGAAAACTAGAGCAAAATAAGAAGAAAAAAATGAGGAGGTGGGGGAGGGGTCCCATGAAAACGGAAGTGCTGGGGACTGAAACGGAGCAAATTGTATTTCATACATGTATTTTTATGACAAAATGAGTCTTAATATTATGTGTAACTATAGTGCACTAATAAAAACATTTTATAAAAAGAGGAGCATTCTTTACCTATATTCTAGAGGAAAATCCAAAGTATACCTCTAATCTAGACTCTTGAGTTAGAAGATTGAACATTTTATTAATATTGAATATTCTACTGACTTTATTATAAAAAACCTCACAGTAGTCTTTCTCACTGGGAAGACACTACCACTCAGATGAAGGACATTCTTTGGAAAGTTTTGAGAATTCATAAATATTGAAAAAATGCAAATTCTAGAAATATGCGTTACATACATATGTCCAAAGACAATCTTGGATAATCGAAAGAAATTTTGCTTATTCAGTGCCAAATAAATACTACAGCTATACAAAAACCAATTCATTTAATGGAAAGAAAAATCTTCCAAACAACTGTGATTTTATTTCATGATGGAAATTTTTAGACCATTGATAAACATTGCAAGAGAGATATGTTGAATGCAATCACAACTGACAGAGAAAGAAAACTGCATTTGTTGAGAAAATGAATTCTTTCAAAGAGTAGCAAATTATTACATCTAAAATTAATCACTTTGCTGACTACATTATTTCCAATCTGTGTATTTCACATAAATCACCTTGAGTTGGCTGTTGTTTGTGAAGTGATTCATTTGGGAGATGGCTTAAAAGAAATGAAAAGGGAATGAAAATAAATTTACAATGACTAGGTTAGACTAGGTTTATAAAACAACAAAATAGATGATGTAATTAAGTATGCAAAATGGTGTTTAGTGAGAAACAATATGTCCCCTGATGTGTCTGAATATTTTTTGTTGGACACTCCTGCACTAAAACTGTCCAATAAATATTTAGTTGTGAAATAAAATGAACAGGGCTTGGAAAACACACAATCCATATAGTACACAAGCAGACGGATTTATTTCAGGGTGTTCATAGTAGTAAAAGAAAAAAAAAATCTATGGAAAAAATATCCGGATTACACTACATGGAAATTAGTAATAAAGAGAAGCTAAGAAAAAAATTATGGAATAGAATTTTTTCTTCCTCAAACTTTCAAGAGTGAAGGAAAATAAATAATTTTATTAATTATTTTATTTTTTAAAAATAAACAACATTATCTTACCATGGAAATGACAAGGGAGAAGACTTCAAAATTTGAGGTAAGAAGATCCCAAAATATTCCTTGCTAAAATTTTAATACAAGAAAAAAAAGTATTCACATTTGATTGGTAATTATAATCATGTGTTGACACAAAATAACATTTTTTTCTTTTCTTTCTTTTTAAAGTGAGAGGAGAGAGAGAGAGAGAGAGAGAGAGAGAGAGAGAGAGAGAGAGAGAGAGAGAACTTTTTGATATTTATTTTTCAGTTTTTGGCGGACACAACATCTTTGTTTGTACGTGGTGCTGAGGATCGAACCCGGGCCGCACGCATGCCAGGTGAACACGCTACCGCTTGAGCCACATCCCCAGCCCCACATTTTTTTTTCTTGACTAGAGTTTTACTTATTTGCTTAGCTTTTCATGGGTAGAAAAAAATATATAAATTTCACACATAAGTTATTGCAAACTGCACAACAGAATGATATGTCCTTATTATGGTTCTTATTCCTCCTTGTTTTTATTTTTAATTGGAACATCTTTTACTCTTACGGGCAACTTCAAACATTCATCTTAGTAGCTCATGTTGAGGGAAAAAAGGACTAATTGACAAAAATGAATAACTAAAACATTTAACTATTTTAGTTTATCAAATTGTAACTAAATATTTTGAGGAGTTCATCCTAATTCTTCTGGCACTTCCACCCTGATTCAAGTCAGGCTGGCACTAAAAAGGGAGTTAACTTGGGGCTACAATAAATGGGAACTTGCTATCTCTGCTAGATTTTTGCCATCTTGAATATGAAAGAATCGCATATCTCAAGATTAGGTAATCATTCCTGGTCTTCCTATGGCATTCATTCTGTGGTTATCTTTTGGGTCTAGTGATCATCCTTAGTTCCCTAAATTTCTTCTACATTCCACCTGAAATATTTGTCTTCTAGGTCAGCAGATCTCAGTTGGAGATGATTTTGCCCTTGGGGGACATTTAGCAATGTCTAGACAATTTTGCTTGCCATAATTGAAATGTCATTGCTAATGGCATTTGGTGGATAAAGGCCATGAATGCTGTGAAACAACCTACAGTGCACAGGACAGCCCGCCACAACAGACATATAATGCCCAGAAATGTCAGTAGTGCCAAGGTTCTGGTTTAGTTATACTTTGCCGGTGACCTAAGGACTTTTTATTTATTATAATTCTTTATTGAGGGATCTGCAGTGTCTGTACTGATTAGATGATTCACATGTGTCAGATCTTTGTAATCATCTTTTTAGAATCATCTTTTAGCCAGGGGCACACACTTATAGTTCTAGATGCTTGGGAGGCTGAGGTAGGAGGATCACTTGAGTCCAGGGGTTTGAGGTGAGACTGGGCAACATAGACTTTCTTTTTAAAGAGGTGGGGGGGGATTGACTGGGGGTGAAGCTCAGTGATAGAGCATCTACTTAGCAGACTCTGAGTTCCATCCCCAGCAATAAACAAACAAAACAGGAAGTACAGGGACATTCTACAGGGACATGACTATACTAGTCATCTGAAGCTTTTTTAATATCCTTAATACGGACATGCTTCTCTTCTCTCTAAACTCTTCTTATCTTTCTTCCATATTTCTTCCTTCTGTCCATCCTTTTTACTTCCCTTTCTATATTCCACTCAGTCCCCTCAATCTTACCTAACAAACATAAAACTCTGAAAAACATGTTTTTTCCCCTTATTTGGCATATGCATGGAAATTTTTATATTTTTGTTATTAATTTAAAAATCAGTTGAAGGAATTCTGCATTTTTTTTTATCTCTAATAACAGAACAACAGGCTGCTTTCTATTCATGTGTGCTTGAGAGCAAGAAATAATCTATCCTACCACTGAACTCCCTTTAGCCCCTTCACATGGTTCTTTTCATATTCTTCCCTCTCTTATTTCTAGGTTTCAAAGTCTCAGTACAGTGCTTTGTATATAGTAAGAATTCAAGAAATATTTGCTGGATGAATTTACTGTAGATACTGGCTTTCAAAAAAGGACTGTGTATTTTGAGATGAAAATGGACTAATAATGGTTTGTATGTGAATTTATTTTTCAAATTTATTTTCTAGGCAGAATGATCATTGATCTTCTCTAGTCCTAACACTAATTCTTATAATACCTATATTATTTAGTACTCAAGAGGCTATTTTGGCCGGAAAATGTAGCTTAGTGGTAAAACGGATGCTTAGCATGTGTGAGGCTCTGGGTTCTATCCCCAACACTGAAAAAACAAAAAACAACTATTTAACATTGAAAAAACAAGTTTCACCAGAAGTTTTAGTTTATGCAAAATATCCCATACTGTAATAGGAGAAAAAAAAAGCAGAGAAAGGAAACTGCAAGAATATATGGAGGTACTGCCTGGTGCAGAAGTGCATGCTTGTAATCCCTGCATCTTGGGAGGCTGAGGCAGGAGGATCTCAAGTTCAAAGCCAGCTTCAGCAATGGCAAGATGCTAAGCTACTCAATGAAACCCCATCTCTAAATAAAATACAAAATAGGGCTGGGGATGTGACTCAGTGGTTGAGTACCCCTGAGTTCAATGCTCAGTACCCTTCACAAAAAAAAAAAAAAGACTATATGGGAGTACTAACTCCTTTCATGATGTCCAAGTCATTTGTATCTAGTTAATAAATGTATACGTGGAAAAGACATCATACTGGATTCCTAAATCTTTTTAATTTTTTTTTTAGTTGTCAATGTACCTTTATTTTTTTTATTTACACGTGGTGTGGAGAATTGAACTCAGTGGCCCACACATGCTAGGCAAGCACTCCACCACTGAGCCACAACCGCAATCCCTAAATCTTTTCATTAGCATGTGGTAAAGTTACTTAAAATTTTTTTAAGAGAAAAAGTGAAGCATTTTTATCCTCTTCACAAGTGTTCATAAGAATTGACATTTTCTATATAGCTGACTATAGAACTAATTGCCTGTAATAGGCCCTGGATTACTTGAAGTCTTATGAAATGAGTAGGTAGAAGTCAGTATTTTAAAAATGTTCTACCTTCTTTTTGGCTACAAAGTGATTATGCTCAGTAACGATATCTAGTGACTATTAAAATTACCTTTTTTTGGAAATAACATATATAACTTATAATTTATCAGATTTTAGAGATGAATTAATTCCTTTTTCTGGGATTGCCTAATAGTCTAACTAAATACTTCTGAAGTACAAAAATACTTTTGGAGAGAAAATTGATAGTAACTTTTCCTGAGAGAGTACTTTCTCTATGAAAATGAAGATAGTAACTTAGGAAAAATATAATATTTCTCTCTTAGGGAAGATTTACAATATTTCCTCATCAGGAAAATAAAGTCTCAACATTGTTCTGTTGTAGCATTTTTCTCTCTTAAATTTCAAGAATTCCAAGCTTGCAGTAATTTTGTCAACAAGATATACAGGTGTTATTTTTGTTCTTTTTCCTAACAAGCAGTAGCTCTCCAGGGCAAACACATTTTATGAAGCAATCTGTTTTTTTTGTATCAATATGTTTGGGGGGAATTTGTTTTATATATGCAAAAATTCCAGATGAAATTGATCAAGTGAATACAAACTATGTCTCTAGCTATCAATGCAGATATTTGATACTAAATTCCCAAAGACAGAACCTGACAGAATAGTTCAGTGAGTATCTTTTGAATGAAGAAAACTATTGAGTAGTCAGCATTTTGTTAAGAATATATATAGAATTAAGGAAATATTTAAGATAAAATCATAACAAAGAAATTTCATATAATTGTTCAAAAAAACTTGCTTTGCCAAAAATAAAGAAATAACAAAAAATAGTTAGATGATAACAAGGTTATCTTTATTTTATTTTATTTTTGGTACTGGGAATTGAATCCAAGAGTTCTTTACCACTGAGCTACATCCCTAGTCCCTTCCATTTAAAAAAAAAAAAATATTTGTTTTAATTAGTTATACATGACAGTAGAATGCATTTATGCACTTTGATATATCATACATAGATGGGATATAATTTCTCATTTTTCTGAGTGTACATGTTGTAGAATCATATTGGTCATGCAGTCACATACATACATAAAGTAATAATGTCTGTTTCATTCTACTATCTTTCCTATCCCCACATCGGCTCCCCTCCCCTCCTACCACTTCCCTCTACCTAATCTAAGGCAACACTATTCTTCCCTAGTGCCCCCCGCCTTATTGTGAATTAGCATCCGCATATTAGAGAAAATATTTGGGCTTTGGTTTTGTGGGATTGGCTTATTTCACTTAGCATGATATTCTCCAACTCCAACAATTTACTGGCCAATGCCATAATATTACTCTTCTTTAAAGATGTGTAATATTCCATTATTTTGAGACAGGGCTTCACTAAATTGCTGAGGTGGCCTCAGACTTGCAATCCTCCTGCCTCAGCCTCCTGAGTCTCTGGGATTACAAGGCATGCACCACTGTGCCTATCTTTAATTTTATACAGAAATCTGTCTAAATTACATTTTATGTCAATCTATAATAATACAAAATAGCTTGATTTCTTAGTCCAGCTGGCTATATCCTTACTACTGTTTTGTCATTTCTAACATTAAACATCAGTCATTTGTTAGTGTGATTTCCATTTTGCCCCTGTCCTGTATAAGACTGAAGAGCACAAGCTCATTTCTAGTTCACAAACATGTGTCTGTCATTGATTTCCTTATAATTAGTATTTCACTGCTAAGAAAAAACTTTTAAGGCAACCAGAGGGAAGCATTCTAATATTTCTTTTAAATAAGATATCTATCTTTCCTATTGTGAGGTTTTTTTTTCTTATACAAAATGGAGTTGATAATAGTGTCAGACTCACAGTGTTGTTATGTAGGCTCTCTATTTATCTCACTGATTGTTTCTTGTGCCATAATAGTCTTATTAAGGAATCTGGGACCTAGTCTGACATGATGGAAATTTGGGCCTACTTTTTCTTCCATTAGGCACAAGTCTCTGGTTTAATTCCTAGGTCCTTGATCCACTTTGAGTTAAGTTTTGTGCATGGTGAGAGATATAGGTTTAATTTCATTTTGTTATATGTGGATTTCCATACAACAAATGTTGAAGATGCTATCTTTTCTCCAATATATGCTTTTGGCACCTTTGTCTAATATGAGATAACTGTAATTATGTGGGTTAGTCTCTGTGTCCTCTATTCTGTACCATTGGTCTACAGGTTTATTTTGGTGCCAATACCATGCTGCTTTTGTTACTATTGCTCTGTAGTATAGTTTAAGGTCTGGTATAGTAATGCCACCAGCATAACTCTTCTTGCTAAGGATTGCTTTGGCTATTCTTGGTCTCTTTTTTTTTCCAGATGCCTTTCATGATTCCTTTTTCTATTTCTATGAGAAAAGTCATTCTGTAGGATATATAAAGCACTCAAAAACCTTAACACCAAACAAACAAACAAACAAAAAAACCAAACAAACAAAAAAACAAATAACCCAATCGATAAATGGGCCAAGGAACTGAACAGAAGAGGATATACAATCAATCAACAAATATATGAAAAAATGTTCATCATCTCTAGCAATTAGAAAAATGCAAATCAAAACTACTCTAAGATTTCATCTCACTCCAGTCACAGTGGCAGCTATCAAAATACAAACAACAATAAGTGTTGGTGAGGATATGGGGAAAAGGCACACTCATACATTACTGGTGAGACTGCAAATTGGTGCAACCAATCTGGAAAGCAGTGCTAAGAGCCATAGCCAAGCAGTATGATGCATGGCATTTTTGGTTGAAAGATGACGCCAGCAAGCCATTGAGATGATATGATTATGTTAAGATCTGCATTCTTATGGATATTAGATTCCTGCTGTCCACCTCGGCCTGCTACGGGACTCCTGGAGAGTTCCCATTGGTGGGGAAGTGCGGTAGGAGGGAATTCCGGAGGAGGGACTTTCTGTTGGAGTCCAGGAGAACGCAGTGTGTGTCATGTGTTGGTTGGGCAGTTTTTTCCCCCCCGGGGAGCGTATGGGGCATTGGCGGCAGTTTCAAAAATAAAGTTTGTTCCTGCTTGAGTGGCTCGTGATTTTGTGCCCAGCCAGACTGTGGCAAAGCAGTATGGAGATTCCTTGGAAAACTTAGAATGGAACCACCATGTGACCCAGCTATCCCAGTCCTCAATTTATACCCAAAGGACTTAAAAACAGCATACTACAGGGACACAGCACATCAATGTTTATAGCAGCACAATAATAACAATAACAATCACAATAGCTAAATTGTGGAACCAATCCAGATGCCCTTCAGTAGATGAATGAATAGGGAAACTGTAGTATATATACACAATTGAATATTGCTCAGCATTAAAAGATAATAATATCATGTCATTTTCAGGTAAATGGATGTAGTTGGAGAATATGATGCTAAGTGAAGTTATCCAATCCCTCCAAAAAACCAAAGGCCGAATGTTTTCTTTTATATGAGGATGCTGACTCATAATGGTTATGGGGCAAGGGAGCATTAGATAGGGCAAAGGGGAGGGAGGGGAAGGGAGAGGGCATGGGGGTAGATAATGGAATAAGTTGGACATCATTACCCTAAGTACATGTATAAAAACACGAATGGTGTGAAAATACTTTGTGTGCAACCATAGACTTGAGAATTTGTGCTCTATATGTGTAATATGAAATGAATTGTATTCTTTCATCATATATAATGAATTAGAATAAATAAATGATTTAATATAAAAAGAAATCACATTAGCAAAGAAATGGATTATCATTCCTACAGTGGATGACTGACAATTGCTAAAATTCTGTATCAGCAATCTACAGGGGAATGCTGTATATTCCTGAACACTTATTAAAAGAATTAGATATCTGTCAAAAAACCTATAATTATTAATTTGATCAATATGATTGTGGTAATCAAATAAAAGCATCCATACCCATTGTAAGAATAACTGTTTAATGAGCTAACTCTTTTGTGTCCATCGTAGGATGTCAGGTAGTATAACAGTCTAGGTTGTAGGCCATCTATTTTTTCTTGACACAATAAACTTATCATTCTCAAATTTTTTTCTTAGTATTGTGTTAAAGTATTAATGATTTCATTACAGAGAACCTGTCAAGTAAAACTTCATGCTTATTGTTTTTTAATCTGTATTAACTACATTCTACTTTTATAATGCTCATCTTAAGCTAACCATCAAATAATAAAACAGCACATGCTCTATTAACCAGAATCAATGATTTATTATTTAGTTACTAATTTGCTCAGTAAAGTAATCTATTATGGCTCATGGCTCATTTATTCTTGTTTGTGACTTATTTTCTATAATGTATGTAGTCTTTTAATTAAAATTTTCTCATTGTGTTGTAGTGTCTACATAATTTTTGGGGGGGGTACAGATGAGTGGAAAATGAGAGGAGAAAATGATTCTAAAGAAAGGAAAATATCTTGAAGGTTATTGAAGCAGATGGAAATAAATCAAGAGATCAAAACTATGTAGTGCTACTTTTAGTCTCTTTCTAGTATATTCTAGAGGGAAAAAGAAACAAAGAAAGGCAGACTTAATGCATTGAATACCAGGCACTGTGCTAAAAACTTCCATGTTTTAATATATATAATTCTTGCTCCTAACAGAGGAGGACATGGTTGGGTTGCAAGTTGCAAGTTCCCCCAGCTATGCCTATCTGTATCTCACAAGTCAAAAATTGTCATGATCATCTTTAGCATTCTGAGGAAAAAGGAGGCCTTTCTGGGAGCGCTGCTCAGATGTACTGACCAAAATAATCCCTCACCCAGGAAACAGACTTTTCAAACTAGTGATAGACACGACAGATGCTTTAGTTGGAGATTACGCAGAAAATTGCAGCATTGCTGTTCCTATTATTTGAATAATTTTTTAAAATGAAGCATGTCTCCAGAGCTGTCAAATTGATACCTTTTATAAACACAGATTTTTAAAAAAAAAATGAGGGATGAGTTATCTCACAAATGACAGCCAATCTTCTCAGCAATAACTGCAAACTTAATTTTGCTTTAAAAAATTACTGCATCTACTATATTGTAGTTCCACTCTCTGGGGCTACTAATATTGGGATTAGTGCTGTATTACAATTATAATAAATACTAATTTATGGCCTAATGTCTTTGCATTGTTTTGATTATAATGAATCGTTTTATATATTACAAAACCTATGCTCATCTCCATTGGAAGGAAATGATGTTGCCTTTGAAGTTGCACAGAATGGAAGTGTGGGACACCATAGGCAGGCAAGTCTTCCTAATTTTCTTTTTAATGATAAAGTTGTGCCAGCTAAATTGTACCAGAAAATTCCATGGAGTCTGATTTGTTAAATAAAAAGCTATTCAACATGAGAGTGTAGCACACATCTGTAGTCCCAGCTAATTCAGGAGGCTGAGGCAGGAGGATTGCTTGAGCCCAGAAGTTTGAGGCCAGCCTGAGCAACATAGCAAGACCCCATCTCAAAAAAGAAAGAAACCCATTTACTATTCATATCTCTTTATTTCAAGGATCCAAGTTCATGTCATCCTGAAAGGCAAATTCATGTAGCATTAACTGATACAGAATGACACTATATTAGTCTTAAAGTGTACCTTCTATAGAAATTCTATAATCCTACCCATACCTTAGAGGATAAATTTGAATCATGAGCTACCATTGGGTAATATAGGACATTTGTCACCAAAAATCTTTTTTTATTAGTTGTTCAAAACATTACAAAGCTCTTGAGATATCATATTTCATACATTTGATTCAAGTGGGTTATGAACTCCCATTTTTACCCCGTATACAGATTGCAGAATTACATCGGTTACACATCCACGTTTATACATACTGGCATACTAGTTGTCACCAAAAATCTTGCTCTTTTAAACTGAAGTCAGTCAGTCTCTCTCTCTCTCTCTCTCTCTCTCTCTCTCTCTCTCTCTCTCCTTTATCTCTCTCTCTCTTTTCCCTATTTGGTGGAATATTTATTTTTAAAGTACAGCTGTCTCAATTTTCAAGACTATTTATAAAATAAGCATTTCTGCAGATTTTCCCTTCTAAGTTCATTATTAAAACAAACAAACATACAGTTGTCACAAACACCATGTGCTTGTGGCTTAGAGAGACAACCATTCTAACACAAAGAAGAACTATTTTAAATAAACTACCACTAGGCTTGCTCTGATTCTCAAAGGCTGTGACCTCCTTCCTCTTGGGTTTCTTGCTCTCTCATGAGAGGAAAGAGAGGTATCATTTTTTTAATTTGCAATCATTTGAGTAAAAAATCTTTTACTTCAGAGAAAGAGTTGATTAAAAAGATCTAGTGACTGATGTAATCTTTTGCTCTGATGAAGTTTCTTCAGAGATTCTACTATTTTATGAAGAAGCATCATGATGGCTAGACTTTCCCTAGTTTTCACTATCATTAGGGAAGATACTGAAAACTGGGAAAAGTCTAGGTATCATGGTTTGCAAGGACAGTATTGTACCCCATGACACATTATCAAAAGCTATATATCAGTCCTATGTATTTGCTTTACAAATTTGTATAATAAAAGTTAGTTATTAGTTATTAGAAATTAATAGTTCTTTGCCATTTTTATGAAGTTTCCTATGTATTAACTTCTGGGGATAGGAGATCAAATGATTCTTGTTTTAGGGAAATGTCTAAAGGAGAAACAAAAATAAGTGGGTGATTGCAAGTTAGTGACACATGTTCTAGAATGGAGATATGGACCAACTGTTCATAAGTGCCAAAAAGAAAAATGTCTCATTGTGGGCTAGGGTTGTAATTCAGTGGTAGAATTACATGCATGAGGCCCTGGGTTCAGTCCCCAGCACCACATAAAAATAAACAAATAAAAATAAAGATTTTTTTTTTTAAATGTCTCACTGAGACTTGGGAATTTTTATTTTATTTGTACTTCTATTTAAATATGATCAGTTGGTTGTATACTTCTGGGAACCAACCCCAGGGCCTTGCCCATGCCAGGCAAGTGCTCTATCAGAAACTTAGGAAATTTTGAAAAGCTTCCTTGTGGTAGGGGGAGTTTTAAAGGACCAATAAGAGTTGGTTATTAAAGAGACTTAAGATGAGTGTAAGGAGTGTTACCTGAAAATTCAGTACTTTCTCTTTTTTCTTTTCTTTTGCCCTTTCAGTATTTGCCCTTTTAACATTATATCTTTCATATAGTAAGTCCATCTGAGAATGAAATTCACATCCACATTTCTATAGCTAGGAAGAAAAATGTGTTAAAATTTGAATTCTCCTTACCAATTTATTATTTAATTTCTCCTATTTTGTGACACTTTCATCATTCAGGAATATGATAAAATAAGTTTTCTAGTCCCAGGTAGCAAAAATAAAGCTGATACCCATGCACATTGCCTGAATCAAGTGTATTAACTTATTAAACCTGACTTTTAAATTGTAAGATTTAAAATTTTAAAAATGACATTTTGCTGTGTGAGGGTTAGTTACATATGTTTATCTTTAACTGATAATCAAAATTCACATTTTAGGCAGCTTTGTGCTAATATTGGCCAATTGCTACAGTGTCAATACAGCATTTTTCAAAGGTTTTCAGGGTTTAAAAAATGTTGTGCTTTATGAAGCAAATGGAACAGAGTTCAATATTTATGACCACTCTTTAATATTTATAACCATCCTACTGAGAACATTAATGAAGATCGGGGCAGAGTCCAGAAGGAAGAGCATGAGACACTAAAAACTGCCCAAGAATTGAACTATTTATAAAGGAAGGCTAATAAACTATGTACTAAGAGTCCATAATGTTAAAAATCTCAATTGCAGTTTATATTTATGTGTGAATTGTCTCTCTCGTTATACAGTTTACTAAATAATCCTACTTTTCAAAACTGTAATTACTGTGGAATTATACTGTTAAACTTTACAAACCATACCAGGTTGATCCAGAGGTTAGAAAAACCCAATCATAATTGGGAACAATTTAAAATGGGTAATAGAGTACAAAGATTTTAACCACTTATCAATTTTCTGATAAAATAATTTGGGGAGGTGACAGAGATTGAATTCAGGGGCACTCGACCACTGAGCCACATCCCCAGCCCTATTTTGTATTTTATTTAGAGACAGGGTCTCACTGAGTTGCTTAGTGCCTCACTGTTGCTGAGGCTGGCTTTGAACTCCTGATCCTCCTGCCTCAGCCTCCCGAGTCATTGGGGTTACAGGCGTGTGTCACTGCGCGTGGAAAATTAACAAATATTTTAAAAGGAAAGATACCTTAAAATTTAAGTGATAGGTGAAAGATGTAGCTCAGTGGTAGAATGCTTGCCTAGTATGTGCAAGGCTCTGGGTTCAACCCTCACTACCACAAAATAAGAAAGGGTGAATGATAGTTTATAAGCAACATACTATCAAATGCTATGGTATAGGATGATGATGTTGAAAGATGTTCATATTCTCCAATCAATGAAAAGACATAAAATGTATAAAATGGATACATTATTAAACAATGAATGATGTTCATAGTCTGTTGCCCAAACACAAATATCATTGTGTTTATGTATCAACATATCAGCCCAAATTGTCATCTGAACAAAGATTTTTTTAAAATTGTTTTATTTATATATCCTACTTTATATCTTTTGACATATCTAAGTAACTGTTCTGCACAGCATTTCCCAAAGCAAGTTTTAAACTCTTACTGCAAGAAAACATAGGTGGTATAAATGACAGGAATAATCTTTTTAATTTACAAATCTCATTAAAAATCTCAGCTTACTGAAGTCATTGTCATGAACTCCACCATGACTGTAATTTTCAAAATGATGTTTCAGTCACTTACTTTACATACAAATTTTATTTAACTTAAGAAAAGCTTCAGCTATAGAAGCTACATCAAATATTAAAAGAAAGTAATATAGAAATTTTCCCACCTTCTTTCAAAATGAAAGCAAATTGAACTTCATCAGTTTTTAATTATTTAATTTATTTTGTTTTTATATGAAACATTATAAAAGCTTTATTTCTATTTAAGATATATTTATATATCTGTATATATAATATATATATATATTATATATATATAATATATATATAAATAATATTGTCATACAATGGCTACATAACTTATTTTACATTTATATCCCTTGGTGTGTTGTCTATTTTCCAAGTTAAATGAAATATTTTAAACTGTAGACCATTTAAAGAACTTATATCTTTGTTTTAAAGAATTTGTATCTTAAAATAATTCACAAAACATTCTCTTAATTAGAAATAACAACCATGCCCACCCTAAGATACCCATGGCCCTCTCAGAAATAACTTATTAAAGTATTCTCACATTGAAACTCCAGCCTCAACTGAATATGAACGTTCTAACAACAACAAAAAAAAATCATCAAAAACTACGATTGGAAATACCCTTTGAATATGAAAGTACTTTCTGATGGGGGAAATTTTTTTCTAAAATGTGCATTTGTTCGGTAGCATCAAACAGCATGCATTCTTTGTTTCTCTTTCTATTTGTCCATGAAAGAAGAGCTCTAGGAATGTACAGCCAGCCCATGGAGAATTATTTTCAAAATATGCTATAAAGTAGGGAAGCTAAAAAATATTCCTAGAGTATTCCTTCTCATACTCTAATCTGGTCATTAGTTTTAGATACAAAGTAATTTTTATAAAAGATTCATTAAAATTGTGTCTGAGAATAATGAAATATTTAGAGTAAGCGGTGAGTACTAAAGGGAAAGGGGGCCATGAAAATTACCAAAATGGTCTTAATTTATTTTGCTGCTTTGAAATAGATTTGCTCTATATCAACTGCCCTTTATTGAGGATTTGATATTATTAAGCTCCATTGACCTAATAACATTTTTAACAGATGAAGAAGCAGAGGCCAGGTAGAAATAATAAACCTGATCTTCATTTTATTAGCTCTGGAAAATAAAACAATTTGACTAGATTCCTTCTACTTCTAGAGTCTTCCAAATCTCTGACAAAGACTTATAATCTGTTTTAGATAAAGGTATGGCGCTAGAGAGATATCTGACACCTAGGCAATTGGAGCATTGACAACATCCTTGGAGGTGAGATACTTTAATTTCAGGTTTATTTGTGTTAGGCAACAATTCCAGTTCTGAAAGGTGTATCACCCTACGAAAGCACACAGAGTACAAATACAAACTATGCCAGTTTCCTTAGTAGGTTAACACTTCATTGATGAATTCAGAAGCCATATTCAGTTCAGTGAAATGTCACAAAAGCAAAGAGATTGTTTTGTTTTTACTTTTGTTTGTTTTTAGGTACTGGAGATAAAACCCAGGGGCAAGTTACCACTGAGCTATATCTCCAGTCCTTTTTATTATTATTTTTTTAAATTTTGAGATAGGTTCTCGCTCAGTTGCTGAAGCTGACCTTGAACTTGAGATCCTCCTGTCTCAGTCTCCAGAGTCATGGGATTGCTAAGAGTATGCCCCTGCGCCCAGTTAAAAGAGATTGTTTAATTGATAGGATCCCTATGACACTGAAGGTGTGAAAAGAGAATAATACTCTATTAATATCTTTTTTATAAATTGTGTAGTCAAAATAATTAAGCATTGTTCTTGTGGAATGAGAAGATTTAATTAGTTCAGGGCATTTAGGAACTCTGAATAAAAGTTTAAATATTCATCAATCTTATAGCTATTGTTAACAAGATCGCTGATACATTATGATGGTATTTGTTAATGATATAAATTAATGGTATTTATGGTATAAATTAATACAATTTTTTAAAAAACTTGATTATAATCTTTGGAAAATAAATACCCATCAAATTTGAAGGTCATTGAAATATCATGACTGTAGTACAAAAATTCTATTATTGTTCACCTAGTATTCTTTCAAATGCATCAGACTACATCTCATTATTAATTGAAAGCTTTTAATTATTCAAACTTTATATCTATTCATGTACTTATATAACGGTCTTAGCTGTCTAGTCTTAAAGAAAAAAGCTTTTCACAGAAGAAGGTTTTGATAAAAACACTAAATTCTGAATTAAACTTTTTAAATAGAAAATTAATTTATACCATTTATTTTTATGTATTTATGGTGCTAGTTATAGATGGACACAATACCTTTATCTTATTTATTTATGTGGTACTGAGGATCTAACCCAGTGCCTCACACATGCTAGGCAAATGCTCTACCACTGAGCCTCAGCCCCAGCCCCTATACCATTTATTTTTAAAAAGGTATTTTCTTTCGTCTTTTCTTTAAAAGATGTATTTTTAAAGTACCACAGTGAGGAGAAATACAATCCTCCCACTTCCGTTCCCATTTTCATAAATTTGGTATTTTGATGAAAAAGCTGCAATACTTTATATGCCAAAAAAGCTTTTGTACTTATTTTTAGCGTGTTTTTAAATAGTCTCATGAAAACAGAAATTATCTATTTTTCTTTATAAAAAACATGTCTCCCTTCCTAGAAATACCCAAGAAAATCAAGATGACTATTAAATAAGAGTATCTTTAAAATGGTTTAAGACTGGGAAATAAGAAAGGTATTGTTGTTATTATATACCTGGCTTCTAAGAAGAAAATGAGGCATGTTTCAAAGCATACTTTTTTTTTTTTTTCTCTTTGTGTTGGAGATGGAACCCAGGGCCTCCTGCACAGCAGGAAGGTGCTCTGCTGCTGAGCTGCACCCCAAGCACAAACAGCCTACTTTGAAGAACCTGTAATTTTAGAATAGAAAATGCCTCTTTTTAAGTAAGTATAATCTTTGGACTCTTATCCAACTACATTTAGCTTTTGGCCAGATGTCCTTAGAGCAATATCTTTACTCAAGGTCAGTGAATAATGTCATGTTGTTGAATCCTCCAATCTTGATTAGTAAACCATTTTACAAAATATGAGAAGCAATAATTATGATACAAAATATATTAGGCTACTTCAGTGAAGTTCTAAGAGAAAACCGATGCAAAAATGTAAAAGATACTAAATTAGTAGTTACAATAACTAAGGAGCTTATGAAATATGTCAGTATCAATCTCAAAGTGTTTGCAATATAAAGTTCTTTGTTTAAGTCATTAAAAATTAAAATATAATTTATATTAATTAAATATATATTTTTTCATTTTAGTACAAGATACTGAACACATGGGTGCTTTACCACTGAGCTATGTTCCCAGCCCTATTTACTTTAATTTTTAGAGGAAAAATTTTCACAGAGTTGCTTAGGGCCTCAATAAATTGCTGAGTCTATCCTCACATTTTCAATCCTCCTGCCTCAGCCTCTTGAGCTGCTGGGATTACAGGCCCGAGCCACTGCACCCAGCTAATTACATATACTTTCACTGTTGCCAATAGGCCTTAGCAGCTGCATGAACTTTTATACAGAGAATTTTGTTATTTTAAAAGATAATTCTCAAAACAAATTTTAAGTGTAAAAAAAAAAGATAATTCTTCCAGGTCTAGCAGTTTTATCACAAAGTAATTCTTTTACTAGTCACCACTCTCTGGGAATCCTAAAGGCTTATTCTTTGCCAGTGCACAGGTTTAATGGAGGATGAGTCCTATAACTCACCTTCCTCAAATACCAAGATGAGACTTTGACTTACATTTTCTAGGGATTAAAAAAAATGCAGAAAAAAATGTTTGAATCTAAGTATGGCATTCAGAGACATTCATATGAGAAAGTACTTGTTTTGAAAACTAAGTGACATATTAGCATAATTGAATAGCATTATAAAGACAGGTTCTATCTGCAATCTATTATATTCATCATTTGTGTTTCAACATGTGTTATGAAAAACATCACAGAGGGAACAGTTATTTTTTGTGTATGTAACAACTACTGACGGATTAAATAGTTGAAAACTTAATCTTTCCAGGTGAATGATGCATGCCTATAATCCCAGCGACTCAGGAAACTGAGACAAGAGGATCTTGAGTTCAAAGCCAGCCTCAATAATTTAGCGAGGCACTTAGCAATTCATTGAGACCCTGTCTCTAAATAAAATATAAAAAGGAGGCTGGGGATGTGGCTCAGTGGCTAAGTGCCCTTGGGTTCAATCCCTGGTACCAAAACAAACAAACAAACAAAACAAAACAAATAAAGGTCAATCTTTTCTAAGCTCAAGTGTTTCATCAGACTTGCAGGAGTGATACAACATTATGACATCGCCACATGCTTGGACTGATCATTTTATAATGGATCGCAATAACAATCTTGTATTTTGACATCTCATCAATGAGATAGTTAACTCTGCTTGCCTGGTGTCATCAATATAGGTACACATTTTCCAATTTGGTAGAAAGGGGCGCTTCTAAGAACATTTGAATAATGTTAAAGTGAATAAGAACAAGTTGTTCCTTTTTGAATAGTTATATTTGATAGACTTTTACACTTCGTCTTCTTTTTTTTTTTTTTTTTTTTTGGTACTGGGTATTGAACTCAGGGGCACTCCACTTTGAGCCACACCCCTAACCCTCTTTTGTATTTTATTTAGAGACAAGGTCTCACTGAGTTGCTTAGCGCCTTGCTTTTGCTGAGGCTGGCTTTGAACTCACAATTCTCCTGCCTCAGTTTCCAGAGCCTCTGGGATTACAGGAGTGTGCCATCTGGCCTGGCGACTATTGTGGTTTCTAAAAGAAGCTGAAGGAGAAATTTAGGATGAGACCTGTGATGCACAGTTATCTTATAGGGTTTCAGAATCATGAAGAAAACATATGAAAGAGGGAGGGGATGAGGAAGATAAATCATCTCTCTAAATGAATGGCATAATTTTCTTCCTTCCTGAGATTAAAGAAAAAACAAAAGGGTTATTTCAATAAGAACGACAGGAGCCCTTACTATAAAACTTAATAAGCAGCAGAAAGCTCATAGAATATTCTTTTTGCTCATTTTTTTCTTTTTTTTTAAATATATATATTTTAGTTGTAGTTGGACACAATATCTTTATTTTATTTATTTATTTTTATGTAGTGCTGAGGATTGAACCCAGCACCTTACATGTGCTAGGTGAGCACTCTATCCTTGAGCCACAACCTCAGCCCTGCTCATATTTTTTTAAAAAAAATTTAAATATTTTGCAGTTCTGGGGATGAAACCTAGGACCTTGTCTCTGCAAGGCAAGCACTGTATCACAAATACACCTCCAGTCCCCTAAATGTTCCTTTTAGAGAAAGAAAACACAATCTGAGTTCCAAGACAATCCCATTTTTCTGAATGACAAAATCCTAAAAAACAGCATATTAAACAAGATAATCTTGGAAACACCATGACGAAATTTCAATATAAATGTGTTGCCACCCACTATTTATAGATACTAAGTAGTCCAGCTTTATACAGGGTTCAACTTCTACTTAAAATACTACTATTCATTTTAAAATTGTATCTAAAAAGTTATGCTTGGCAGGAAAATTCAAATTTCAATCTATAACCATTAAATCTCATCCACAGCATTTTAAACTATATTTTTTCCATTAATACTTTTAACATTTGCTTCCTTATGGTTCTATGTATTCACTTCTTGCTCTATTTATTAAGAAAACTGTTAGCTTGTTAAGTAAATTTCCTAATCTTTAAATCCTTTATCTGAAGAAAATGTGATATATATACACAATGGAATAATACTCAGCTATTAAAGAAGAATGAAATTATGGCATTTGCTAGTAAATGGATGGAACTGGAGAACATTGAGCGAAGTGAAATAAGCCAGTCTCCAAACACCAAAAGCAAAATGTTCTTTCTGATATATGGATGCTAACCCACAACAAGGGAGGGGAAGATTAGAAGTTCATTGAACAAAGAGGAATGAAGGGAAGGGAGGGGGGATGGTAATAGGAAAGACAGTAAAATGAATCAGACATATCTTTCCTATCTTCATATATAAATACACAAGCAATGTAACTCCACATCATGTACAACCACAAAAATGGGATCCTAATTGGAACAAGTTATACTTCTTCAATATATGTAAAATATCATTAAAAGGGCAACTTCGATACTTTTTTCCTTCTCTTTTCAGCTAGCACTTAGAAAAGCCAATGGCAAATCTTAACTTGAACCCCTTATTCTATTGTTTCTTGCAGTGTTACTCTGTCCTGAAGCTTGACCTTCCATTTTTTGCTTTAAGACAAGTCTTTCTCTCGAAGCATCAGTTTTCTCATCTTTAAAATAGGGACAATAAAGAGTTGTGGGAAACATGAAACCCAGTAGGCAAAAATGCATAGCATTGCCAGACAAGGTAGCACACACCAGTAATCCCAGTGGCTAGGGAGGCTAAGGTAGGAAGAGGATCACAAATTTGAGGTCAGCCTTAGCAACTAAGCAATCCCTAAACAACTGTCTGCCTCAAAATAAATAATAAAAATGGCTGGGGACGTAGCTCAATGGAAAAGTGCCTCTGGGTTCCATCCCTGATATTCCACACACCCCCACCAGGCAAAATGCATAGCACCTAGTAAGAACTCGATAAATGTTCATTATAAATATTATTAAGAATGGAAAAGGCCAAGGGACATAATATGATAATGATATCTAGATATAAATTATAATTTCTACTAGAACACAATGACTATCCTCGGTTTCTATTTGGGATGAAATATGAAAGAGGTTAAGTTTTTGCTACAACCTACTTTGTTATAAGAAAGAAAGATGCTAAAAAATTAATCAATATTGAAATGTGTTTCTGAATGGAGCACAAGGCCAGTAGTCAGACAAAATGAGATTTGCACGCGCTGTTACCAACATTAACAAGTATATTGCTTTCCCTTCCAACACAAAAATTAATTAAATGTCTAATAAGGGTACCATGATCTATATGGCAGTATTTTATCCGTAGAAGGCAACTGCATTTTTTTATATGAAAAGTATTAAGTTTGAAATTGCAAAGTTTTTGAGCAAAATAAGATGCAGGAAGAGACTTTTTTTTTTTTTTTTTTTTTTTTTTTTACCAACAAAGATTGTCTTAAACAAAGAATCAGGGAACATGTCTTTCCGAGTCATAGATGTTATAGATATGCCATCCCCAAATATGCTGGTCTCATATTGACTATCTTGAGTTAGACATTTGAAAAACAGCAGATACAAGAGTATCATTTCTACGACCCTCATTCTGTTTCTTAAAATCAGGAGACAAGAGCTGGGGCTGGGGCTCAGTGGTGGAGTGCTAGCATGTGTGAGGCACTGAGTTCAAGCCTCAGCACCACATAAAAATAAATGAATAAAATAAAGGTATTGTGTCCATCTGCAACTAAAAATAAAAAAAAAAAACAATCAGGAGACACAACTATTGTGTGAAAGATGCCCTCTCTTTCTCCCTAGAAAAAAAGTATCATTATTAAGGACAAGAAATTGAAGCAAAGGGAAATCTGTACGAACAAATGTTGTTAGGCTGACCCTTATCTTCCAGCCCTCTTCTGTACCCAGCCAATTACCATAGCCCAGGCCTTTCTGCATTATCTCATTTTTTTTTTCAATTTGCTACTCTAGTTAAGGATGTAAGTGTTCAACTCTCACTGCATCTTGGGGGTCTTCATTTTCCTTTCTTTTTGTGGTACTGGAGATTGAACCCATTGGTGCTTTACCTCTGAACTACACCTCAGCCCTTTTTATTTTGAAACAAGGCCTTGCTAGGTTTGCTAAAACGGGCCTCAAACTTATGATCCTCCTGCTCCAGCCTCCTGAGTTTCTGAGATTACTAGGTCTTCATTTTCTTATGATAACTCCTATATCAGGTAAAGTTTGTGTTATATACTTGTATGTTTTTCTTTTGTTGTTCTATCTTATGTTAATTTAATGCTCAGTCCCATTCATGGAGGGGAATAAAAAACCAGCCCTATTAGGGTACAGGTAAATTTTTCCTCCCCTGTGATGTGTGTGGTGTTGTGTGTGTGTGTGTGTGTGTGTGTGTGTGTGTGTGTCATGATGGCAGGCTGAGCTAGGAGTGAAGATCTAGATTTTTTACAATTCAATTTTGCCTTCTATAAATATCTATTATGTATTATGCACATACTATTAGGTTTAGGGGTACAGCTGTGAGTATGAAATGGCTTCTGATTTACAGAGTTTACTATCTAATTGATGTGATTTTCTCACTGACAATTTCCAAGGTCAACTTCACTTTATCAATTCTGATACTAATATTGTTTGAAGATTGCTGAGGATAAGCTGACATTGTGTGTAGGAAAAGAAAGGACATGTTTAACAACTGCACATTAAATATGAAACGAAACAGAAAATAGTCAAGCCTATGCTTAAAGAAGGGATACAATTCATAATTGCTCATAAAATCATCTGACTTCCAGGCATAGTGATTTACACCTGTCTGTAATCCCAGCGACAAGGAAGGCTGAGGCAAGTTAGAGGCCAGCCTCAGCAACTTAGTGAGATCCTTTCTCAAAATAAAAAATAAAAAGGGCTGGGGCTGTGGCTTAGCTGTATAGTGCTCCTGGGTTCAATCCTCAGTATCACAAAATAAATACATGCATACATACATAAAATCATCTAAGACTCTGTTTCTGATTTGTGGTTTCACAGGTTGGGTATTCTAATAGTTTATATGTCTGCCTTTGTTTTTGTTTCTTATTCTCTTTTTACATCTTGTCTTCTTTTTTTGTGGTGCTGGGAATCCAACCCAGAGCCTTGCATATGCAATTTTATTTTATTTTTAAAGGGACAACATCTTGCTATGTTGCCCAAGCTGGCATGAAACTCTTGGGCTCTAGTGATCTTCCTGCCTCACCCTCCTGAGTAACTGAGACGATAGGTGTGTACCACCACACCCTGCTATTATTTCTTCCTTTATTTAGGAAACTCTTGTAGAAGTCTAAGAAGATAACTTATTTGTGGGTGAACATAAGCCCTTCTAATTGTCACATTACTTAGGCAGGAAGAACATTTTATTAGCTCGATCCATAGCTCTTCTAACTAGTTACATAATAAAAATAAAACATCTAACATTTTCAAAGTGATGTGTGGGTAGCTGTAAAACTAAATGTGGAGGGGAGATGAAAACTTTTATATCTTTTGACATGTTACCTAGATCCAAATGCATAATGGTCCTACAATTGATGGTACTTTAGAGTCTGCAAAGCACTTTGACATTCATTATCACATTTGAGCCTCACAAGATGGTGATCACCAGGATCTTAATGGAGGGGGAAGGGAAGTGGGGGGAGGTTGGCAGCAGAAACGTCATCTTTCCTATTCAACAACTAGACTTGAGGCTCTGTTTATTCCCCTTAACTGTCTGGTTGCTAATCTTGGCTACCACTGCCATCCTAGAGGTTGGGTTTCTCTCTATTCCTCTGACCCTCACTACTACATCAACACCAGCATTGTATAATTTCCCCTATTACTTTCTTTCCAGTTTGAGGGGAGAACACAGAAATAAGAATACAGTGGGAAGATCGACAGGACTTGAGAAGGGTGAGTTTGATCCTTTTAATTGAGGTCTGTTTTGCATCAGACTTTAAAAGCGTGGTTGAGAGGGCTGGGAGTGTAGCTAAGCGGTAGAGTGTCTGCCTGCGTCAAGCCCTGGGCTCATCCCCAGCACCGGAAATAAAATTTAAAAATGCATTTCTGAGTGAATGTGTGTGGTGTGTATGACCAAATAATAGTCTCTAGGTCTTAAGCATATTCTGTCTGATCAAGCTTTAATGTTTATTATATGTGCAGAGGAAAAATCATTCTGCCCCTACTCTATACAGAGGGTTTATTTACCTTGATTTATTCTGGAGTCCAAAAATAATTCAAAGTCCAGAAACAAAGGGAGAGGAAAGTAGTCAGGCTTTCTTGTTCAAAAGTAATTTTATATTGTAAAATGGCATGGTTTCAAAGCAGTGCCTAATGACCTTACCTTCCTAAGAGTTCCAGAAAACAAGAAAACAAAGAGTGCTTTAGGACACCTCTTTTTTGAGCTGTGGCATTAGAGGATCATTGTGATGAGCAGGCAAGCCACAGATGGGAAAAGTGGTGACGTTGGAAATGGACATAATAATTGCGTTTCTCCTGACCTAGGATACCTAAGACTGAGCTCTCCTCTATTCTATCTAGGGAGTCAGAAAATAAATGCAAAAAGTTTAGCCTGCTTGTAATTATTTTTTCTCTTTTACTGGCAAGTGCTCAAGATTGTTTGTGCATCATAAAGGCCAATGTGATTTATTATTAATGAGGGATTACCTTTTGAGTTCTTCACATTTGAAAATTGCCAAGTCTTAGGGTCTGAAAATAGCTTTTTAAATTCTGTCCAGTATACTGTTTCATTGTATCATGGTTAAAATACCAGGAGGTGCTTCATTATTTATTTTTCTTTTTTAAGGCTGATCATATTCTTGTAGTTAAATGAAGTTTGTCCTCCAGGGAGAAGACAAAAGCTACTAATATTTCATTAAGGTGTTATACACTGGTAGTTTTCCCATATGTTTTAAACTTAAAAAATTGTTTTGTCAAGTGTGGTGGTGCATGTCTGTAATTCCAGCAACTTGCAAGGCTGAGGCAGGAGGATTGCAAGTACAAGGCCAGCCTCAACAATTTAGCGAGGCCAAGGCCCTATTTTTTTTTTTTTTTTTTTGGTACCAGGGATTAAACCCAAGGGCACATAACCACTGAGCCATATCCCCAGCCCTTTTTATTTTAATTTTGAGACAGGATCTAAGTTGCTGAGGCTAGCCTTGAACTTGCCATCCTCCTGCTTCAGCCTCCCGAGCTACTGGGATTATAGGAATGTGCCACCCCCCTGGCAAGGCCTTGTCATTTTAAAAATTAGGAAGACAAAATGGTCTGAGGATGTGGCTCAGTAGCAAAGGGTCTCTGGGTTCAATCCCCAATACCAAAAAATTAAAAAAAAAAGGATTCACCAAAATGTGTCTGAATCTGCCTCCTCCTTTCCCTCTTGCCTTGTTCAATTTTTACCTGGATTATTCCAATAGTCTGAATATATTTCTCCCTGCATCTATGTTCTTACCTACTTCAACATTGCCTATTGCCCATTGTTTACTTCCTATATGAGATACAACCAAGTTATCCATCACCTCAAAAAAGCAATATTGACAGCAAAGGAAAATCCAAGCTGTTTAGTGCTTCTCCAAATCCCCACAGCCTACTTTCACTTTCCCCCTCAACTAACACTGGCCTGGCTTGCAAACACACAATACACACATGCACACCTATCCAACAGGAGTCATATTATGTTCCTTGAGCATGCCAGTCACCTTTAGGCCTCTGTGCCTTTATTGCTATAGAGAGAAAAGCAAATACAATGGCTCCAGGTTTGAATTAAATCCAATTCACTCACTGAGCTGGAGGAGGATTCCAAGTAAGCAAATCTCCTTTCCTTCTGTCCCTTGAATTTCACACTCACCCCCTCAGGCCACCTGTTATCTGAATAGTTTTTAGCTCAAAAGCAAATAATTTCAGGGTGATCATTTGATGGTTCTTTCTAAGGATTGAAAAGTACTTTGTACAGAGCTATTTATTTTTGTCTAAAAGTGAAAAACACACAAACAAACAAACAAACAAAAAAAACAGAGCATCATAGGGCTGTAATAACAACTTATTTGCACCCTTTACTTGCGACTTGACTCTCCACATTCCGATTTAAAAAATCATGAGTAATTCTTTTGACAATTGATAAGCCCTATGCAGAAAAAATAGTCTATATTGCAATTCAAAAGTTGTTATTTCTGCAGATCACAATGAATTCTGTCTTTCCAAGTGATTTCTTACCGATAGATTTTTCAATATTCATGAAAATGGAAATATTTTACAGCCCAAATGGCCTTCTTATTTTCCTCTTCAAAAGTGGGTTTTTTTCTTATCTCAAAAAGCTAAAGAGGAATGCATTTCCCTTTTCAGAATGGAATAATAGCTATGGACAATCGAAGGTAATTACATCAAAAGATTAAAGAAAATTCTGTATGTTGGAGAGGAAGCCTTTTGCAATCATTTTGCTGGACTAGATTGGTCAATCTCATCTATTATTTATTTATTTTTATATCTGTCAGGAAGCTACAGACAAAATTTAGGATTGCAAGTAAATGATTTTTAGGATTGATATTTAGCTATACAACATTATATGTGACTATCAAAACTACCCCTTAAAAACTTTTTTAAATCTCTTGGGACTGGGGCTGGGGCTATAGCCCAGTGGCAGAGTGTGTGCCTAGCATGTGTAAGGCATTGGGTTAGATCCTTAGCACCCCATAAAAATAAACAAATAAAATAAAAGCATGCTGTCCATCTACAACTACAATTTTTTAAAAACTTTTAAAATCTCTTAATCATTACAAGAATTTTTCTTATTTTTTGGCAACTGCTACTACTTTAGATTTTTGTTTAACAAAATAATCAAGACGTCAGAGGTTAAATTATTTCTATGTCTGGCACCTTTGGGAAGCTACAGCAACTATTTCAGGTCATCACATATTATATGATGAATCATTATTTCTCTGTACTACAATAAACCCCAGGGAAATGAAAAGAACAATGCAAATGTCAAAGGTGTCTAATTTGGAACTGTCAAGTAGAGAATATAAAGTAACCTTTCTATGGGTATGATTAGATTAAGTACAATGTGAAGAAAAAAATTAGACTCCACCAATGTCAAAGGTCCCATTCTACTTTTTTTTTTTTAGTTTATTCTGTTTCTTTTTTGGAGACAGAATCTCAATATCTTGCCCAGGCTGACCTTGAACTCCTGGGTTTAGAGGATCTTCTTGCTGCAGTCTCTTAGTAGCTGGGACTACAGGAACACACCACCTTATATGACTGTTTTAGCACCACATAAAAATAAACCATGAATATAGGTTTAGTAACTTTTTTGGTATTTCTTGGAATTCTCCCATTAATGTAAATGACAGTTTGGATCTTTGACTTAAAATCAGAATGGAAGATTTATGCATATTAGAGGAATGTACAACTCTATAAAGATTTAGCCAGTAGTTCCATTGTTAGAGTGTTCCAATTTACCAAGTGCTGGTATTTTCTTGTGTAATTTTTATAACAAGGAGTATGTTTGCACCTGTATTATATGCATACTACCCTTTATAAATTATACAGAACACTTGTTACTGAATATGTGAGTTTTCTCATAATTATATTCCTAGATTATATATTATTATTATGTTGCAGAAAATGTTAATTTAATATTTACAAAGCTTCTAGCTTTCTTGTTTTGTAGATACAATGTAGGAGCAAAAGGTGGCAATTGGTACAACACCTAGAAATATTTAGTTGTAATCCAACTAACCACAGTTCCATATTTCTTTAAGGTTTAGATAAATATAATTTGACATTCAGGGTCTACTATGAATGATGATTGAAGCTGAAACAGGACCTATGACTCATCATCTTTCTAGACCATAGTAATGAATATAACATCAAGAAAACTATCAGGTAGTAGACTCGTAAATTTATAAATGAGAGTTCTAGAACCACTTCTGTTTTTTTAACACACCTGTGATTTTATGTAAGACACTCCCCCATAACTTAATTATCCATCTAGACAGTACATATAATAATTCTTCTACATATTTCAAAGGATCATTGAAAGTGTTAAATGAAATAATAAATATTATAATTTTTAAAGACACTACGCAAAAGTAACTCATACTTTGCATTTTGACTTAAGGGCATTGATCAACCTTGATTATATATCACAAATACATTATTTCAAAATTTTAGATTTATAATTTGGGAAAATATGAGCAGAAACACAATGAGAAATTGGCTTGGAGAAATAGTTAAGGAAAATAGGTTCTAGAATAAACCTGTTCGAGGTCAGAAATTTCCCTAAAAAAGTTTGTTAACATGAAAAATGGTAACTATGGAGTGTTTCAAATTCTAACATTTAAGCTGTTACAGTTGCCATAGAAACACAGCTTCAGACACGGGATAGAATGAATATATGTTATTCCCTTTTTTTCCCCCTAAAGATTTTGCTAGTAGAATACCCTGAAAAACTAAAGAGTTTTTTTTTTAGTAGAATATCCTGAAAAACTAGACTATGAAATAGGTGGAGAGATATATTATGAGGCTTTGGCTGAACCGTGATTGCAAAGTCTGAGCCTTGAGTTAAGAGGTGTCTTGATGCTGACCTGGGGCACTATCTTTGGAAAAAACACAACTGCATGGGTCGGAGCTACTGTCCATAACAAGTTAGAAGTTCAAAGACTTGTCAAATAGTCTTAAAGCAGCTAGTGGCTGATGTGATTTCTCATTAGAATATATTATAACATAATATATTATTGATGTGAGTATTTTCAGAGATTTAGAAACCAAAAAATTTAAAGTAGAATTTGAGATTCCTTTTAGTCCTTGCAGCAAAGAAGTTTCTGTTTTAAAATATCATTTATTATTCTCACTGCTCATAAATAATATACATATTCATTGTATAAAATTGGAAACACAGAAAAGGAAAAACCCCAGGCCATTTTAACATCCACATATACCTACAGATAATATTATATTTTTGCAGTGCTGAAATCAAATTTATATAGTTTTATGTTCATGTTTTTAATATCAAGGTTTTTCATTTAAAATACAACTTCATGTTGCCCTATGAAGGCGGATATACTATAAAGAACAATAGGATTCAAGAATATCAAATGGGGGTTGGGGACATAACTCAGTGGTAAAGTGTTTGCCTGGCATGCATGCATGGGGCCATGGGTTTGATCTCCATCACTGCCAAAAAAAAAAAAAAATTAAAATAAAAAACTTCATATGCAAATACTGTATGCCTTTCTTCTTGGCTCATTTTATTTGCATCCCTATTCTTGTGGATAGAGACCCTGAAAAGAGTCAGTGCTCAAGAGGCTTTTCTAAAAAGTTTGTAAGAAGGAAGTTTCATAGTGTAATGAACTTGCATTTCTTAATTTTATTTTCAAAATCTGTTGGTTTAGATTAATATGATAAATTTCTATTTTATTCATTCACATCCATACCATCAAATCCACTAAAAATAGAGGAAAACAAAGATACAAATTAAATTTAAAATACACAATGTAATAATTTTAAAAATGTAATAATTTGGTGAAATAATTTGGGTTTTTTGTTTGTTTTCTTTTGTTTTCTTGGAATTCATTATTCAATACAAATGTGACCCCAAACTGAAATTAATTTCTAGTAAATTCAGGTTATTAAAGTGAGATAGAGTATGGTATTGCTCTGGGCAAGTTAGTCTTTAGCAATCTTAAGAGTTATCATACAGGTTTCAAATTTATCCATTTAACAAATGTAGAACAGTTTTTACCCTGGGGGGAAAAAACTGGTCTGGTTAACAGAGAATCACATTATTTTAAGGACCAGTTTTTATACACGGAGAAGCATAACTTTAACCAAATCCTGATAATCCTAATGAATCCCTGGATCCATATTAGTCCTGATATAGTTAAATTAAGATAACTTTACTTCCTAGTTGGGCTGTTTTTTAATAATGAAAATTTAAGGCAGGAAACACTGACCATACAGTTAAGAACAACAAACTAACATAGTCTAATAATTTCAATTTCTGCATATTAACCTGAATATATTTGTAATATATGGCTGCTCTGTTTTCCCAAAATTGTACTTGAAAATCCACAGAATAAGTGAATTTGAAGTTTTGGATGTTTGTGTGTGTTTGTACATGTTGCAAATACATTTTTTTTTTTTTTTTTGGTACTGGGGATTGAACCCAGGGGTGCTCACCCACTGAACCACTTTCCCAGTCTTTTTTATTTTTTATTTCAAGAGAGTGTATTGCTAAGTTGATTAGGGCCTTGCTAAATTGCTGAGGCTGGCTTTGAGCTTGTGATCCTCCTGTCTCAGCCTCCTGAGCCGCTGGGATTGCAGGAGTTTCACCACACCTGGCCTCCTTGTTTATTTCTAATTTGCTTATATCTAACGGAATTCTGAGAGTTTTTGATACATATTTAAACAAATTATAGTGACCTTCTTTATTTCTATCATTGAGAAAGAAGATAAATATTTGAGAAATGTCATTCATTTTTAAGAACAGGCTCTTCAACAAGTGCATATTAGATTCATTCTCAAGTAAGTTGCAAGTGAGTACAACTATTTCTGTCTTTAAAGAAGAGATGGTAATGGTATCTGAATATCTTACTTTTACTTTCTAATGAACTGCCAACTGAATAATGTTAATGCTTTAGCCCATTATTCTGCATGCCAGTTTCTTACAAATATAGTCCACATCAATAAAGTCAATGACTATAGTATAATAATTTAAATGATCAAAGAAATTTCTGAAAGTTTCATGGTATTTTGAAATATTTATACACTAAGGAATATTACTTTCAAAGTCATCATAGATTAACTTAATGAAAGTATTGTGCAATGCCAATCAAGGAAGAAATGTAAAAAAAGTTGAATTAAAAGTTAAAGGAAATGTCAAATCCAAATCTTGTATTAAAATGTTACCAAAAAGTTTCTGAATTTTCAATCTATTAGTTAAAAACTGGCACAACCTACCAGTAAAATAGCAAAATGCTTATTTTAATATTTTCTATTGAGATTAATATTAATTTTAACTTAATCTTGGATCTAGGATCTGAAAACAAGGCCTGTACTCATATTTACATGTAATTGCTTCTGTTGTTTTTTGTAGGTGTTCATTTAAACTCATCTGAAATTGCTGAAATTCATTTGTAAAGATAATTTTGGTAGAAAAAGCATTCTAAGATATTTTCCTTCTGTCCTGTGTATACCAAAGCACACACATGAAAATTTAAATATTAACATCAGTTTGATTTCTCACACATGTATTAAGAACTATACAAAAATTGTTGTGCAAAGTGAAAAACATTAGATTTTACTGGGGAAAACTATTTCACAAGTCAAGTAAAGGACATAAGTCTGATTATAAGGCCAATCTATGGTTTATATGGCATGCCACCATGCATATTTATAAAACTGAGACTAGGTAATTCACTGAATATTTCCTGTAACTTTAAATAGGAATGAACTTTAAGTCCATTCTTTATTCAGGTCTGTTCTTCAGATAAACTCATGCATTAATTATAAAACTGACTATTGTGAAAAGAATGTTTTTCTCCTGAATATATTTTATTCAGGCAAACTGCCTAAAAGCAAATTCATTATAACAGTGTAAGGCTTGCTTGCAGGAGGTATTAATCATCTCTTTGCCACAAATTTATATATTTAATTAGAAATTTAATGTAATGCATAAATTTAAGTTTTGATCAGTACACATTCGTTATGCACATCAAACTCCCACTATTAGATTAGTAATAGCAGCTAGGCTTAGAAGAAAAAAAAATCAATTCCTTTTAAACTACTTATTTTAAGTAAGAATGCATTTTTGCATTTTGCTTTTGGCCAAGGGTCAGTAGGATATTTACATAGTGAATAAAGACTAGATACAAACAATGATTTTCTTAGCATAAAAATAGCAAGCTTTAGGGGCTGGGATTGTGGCCCAGCGGTAGAGCACTCCCCTAGCACAGGTGGGACCAGGTTCCATCCTCAGCACCACATAAAAATAAAAGGCATTGTGTTGTGTCCATCTACACCTAAAAAAAAATTAAATAAATATTAAAAAAATAGTAAGCTTTATAGAGTAAACCACTAAAGGAATTGTCTCAGATTTGTCACTGATAAGCTATGTGATCTTGAGCCGTTTTCTTGACCTCTTGGTAACTTTCATTTTTTAAGTGGAGAAAGCCACAAAATTTACCACAAAGTGTTGCTTTTGGAGACAATGAAATACATGCTTATGAGTGATGCTGGGCACATAATAAGTGTTCAATGAATGTTCTTTTTGGCAGGGGGGATACCAGGGATTGAACCCAGGGGCACTCAACCACTGAGCCACATCCCCAGCCCTTTTTAATATTTTATTTAGAGACAGGGTCTCACTGAGTTGCTTAGTGCCTTGCTGTTGCTGAGGGTCTTTCTGAATTGCTCAAGGCCTCACTAAGGTGATGAGACTCTGGCATCAAACTCACAATCTTTTTGCCTCAGCTTCCTGAGCCATTGGGATTACAGGCATGCACCACCACACCTGGCTCAATGAATACTCTTACCAGTGTAAAATGCTACCTACTTTATTGACCAAAAGCATTCTATCAATTCAGTTTTTAAAAACTAGAGATGCAAGCTGAGCATGGTGGCCCACGCCTGTAATCCTAGTGGCTGGGAAGACTGAAGCAGGAGGATTGTAAGTTCAAAACCAAAATCAGCCTCAAAAAACCAAAACAACAACAACAACAACAACAACAACAACAAAACAATGTATATACTCATGCAATAAAATGGTTAATACATCTTATCTGGTACTATTAAGGAATAAACTCTAAAAATTTCTCTAGAACTGCTTGACATGATTCTGAGTAAATAGAGGAAGAAATAAGTGTTGCACGGAAAAATGGATAGCTCAGAAGTTCAATTGATTCATGGTCTTTAGGTTAGGAGAGGTGAGAAACAACTAATTATTGTTACACCAAAATATTCTTTTTTTTTTGTCTTGAAAGAAAACATTAAAGAAAAAAAAAGAATTTTGTTAGGCAAGCACTGGATGGGAGGGTTGTAATCTGTGTTCTTGATGGTAATAAATTTAATCATTCAGTAGTCTAGTCAATACTACCTTGCCTGATAATTATTATACTCAAATAAAAGATTTGCTAATCATCTGATCATCAAAATTCTAATTAATAGACAAAGGGAGATAAGCAAGTATTTGGGTACTATTATATAAACCACCAGGGAATTAGGCTTTATGAAGTTTTTCTACTCCAATGAAAGCACATTAATATACCAATCAGCTCATCAAATTAAAGTAATATTTCACATGCTGAGAAAACTAATTTATTACTAGTAAATTATTTATGTGTGAAGATAGCTCAGCTTAATTTGTAAGATAAAAGCTAGCCTATGACTGCTATCATTTTTATCAAGTTTTATGATATCTATTAAAATGAAATTTATAAAACAACCTGTTGATAGAAAATGCAATAAAAAGACAAGGTATTCTTGTTCTCCTTTATATGTCAAATATTGACACAAATGTGAAAAATGTATTATAGATAGTAGTATAACATATATTTTTACTTTGAACTCAGTAAGTCATTTGAAAGAAACTGTTCATGTCTTGACACATCAGCAGTGCCACTACCCAAGAAAATTACTTATATTAAAACTAACCTAAACAATCTGGGTGCAGTGGAAGAGATTTGTAGTGCTAGCTGCTTGGAGGCGGAGGTGGGACAATCACTTGAGCCCAGGAGTTCAAGACCCATCTGGACAACATAGCATGACCCCACTGCAAATAAAAATGATAATAATAATTTGAACTATATCATATATATATTTATATATATAATATTTTAGTTGAAATAGAGGGGTTTTTGAGGGGGGGTGGCAAGGTATGTAACACTCTGAAATTTCTGAATAATTCCATGAGAAATTGTGGATATACATTCTACCTTCCATTTTGCATTTTAGACCTTCCCAAGCAGAAGGGTTATACAGGAGTATCTTCATGAAGTTCTATAAGCAAAGAAAGTAATTCTTAGTACTTATTTTTGTGATGATATTATCATTTCAGTGGTGATGAGAAATATAAACTACAACTATACAGTAAAATGACTCTATATTTTGAGCATTTGTAACAAGAGACTGTATGGAGTAGAATTTACTTATGGACCATATACTATAAAACCTATTTTTATTCCCCTTTCCTGTACTTTTCCAGGTCTACACCCACTATTTTGAATTTAAATCTAGCTGTAAATACACTTTTTAAGATAATTATAGCATTTTTGGTCTTTCAGAGGATGGCTTCCCTCACAGCATCTCACAGAGCTAAGTAAAAAATTTAAAGCAAAAATGTGTGGGTGATGTGTAATAGTACTTCTTAGCATTCAGCAATTTGAATTAGGATGATTAGTCATTAGTTTCAGGTATACTTAAGACATGTTCTCAAAGTATCTTCAAACTTCAAAGCTCTTATTGAAACAATTCATTTTAAGCTAAAAAGAGCACAGATCAGGCATCTATGCTAGGATAATAAACCCAGTAATAGTCTCACTTTAGAAATGTGGGGCAGGGTGGTTTGGATGTGGCAGATCTGTGCACACATGTGTGCCAGTGACTCAGGAGGCTGAGGCAGGAGGAACACAAGTTCAAGGTCAGCCTCAGCAATTTAGCAAGACTCAACAACTTAGCAAGACCCTATCTCAACATAAAAGATGAAAAGGACTGGGAATATAGCTCAGTGGTAAAGCGCCCCTGGGTTCAATCCCCAGTAACCTAAATAAATAAATAAGGAACATAAGGCAGTATGTTGTATAAAGAAAGAAGTGCTAAGAAAGAAAAAGTCATTGGACTTGTCACTGAGCCAATTATATCAGAACAGTTCCATTACAGAAAATCAAACATATATTTGTGTTCTGGATATATGCATATAGCTTTTCAACGTTATATTAATGAAATAAAAGTTTCCATATATCCTTTTTCTTCCAAGAAATGACAGATACTGATGATGATTTTTACCTCACTTAGAGAAAAATATTTTTTACCATACATAAGAAGAAAGTACATAAATGAATTTTGCTAAGATTATTTTAATTCAAGCATTAAATAAGTCTGTGGATTTCTTATAAGTACTGCACACTTAACCCATTACACCACTAGTGTTCCAAGTCTGTGGATTTCAACAAATATAAGAGCATCTAATTAATATGTCATGCATTTCAGGAAAGGCCACACTTCTGACTGATAATCAGGACTCACACTCCAATTTCTTTTATAGCTGTCTTGGGTTTGTGATTCACATTGGAAAGAGTAAGATTCCACTGTGCACATAAACTATGAATATTTTAAGGACAATGAAGCAAAAGAGCAACTTCTAGTCCAAGAAATAATTACATTATAAATTATAGGGATGGAAGAGGGGCAGTGTTACATCAGAGAGAGATAAAGAAAACATTTTTTTTAAGAAAAATCTCTCTTAAAGAAGAAATAATATATAATGGATATTAATAGAAGAAATTGGGCACTAATTTCCTACATGATATACATGCCAAGAAGAAAGTATTTAAATTACACCTTTGCTAAACAAAAATTATGGGAGACCTTCATTTTGGATTAAGCTCTTGCAATAGGCCTCAACAGACAAAACTAAAATAGTGTCACTCATGCTAAATGCCACATAATCAAAATGAAATTTTAAGAAAGCAGATTTATCCCCACACAAACCAATTTCCTGGAAACAGGAATTAATCCTTATTAAAAAAAAAAGTAACCTGAAGTAACCTGATATTAACTAAACCATTTCTTTTTTTTCCTACTGTTCCTTTTTCTTTTCCCCACTTTATAAAATCCACTGCTTTGCTATTTCCCAGTAGGAGTGCTCATTCTGTTTTGTAGTACGGAGGCTGTCCCAATTTTCACGAATCATGAATAAAGGCCAATTATATCTCTAACTAAATGTGTTGTAATTTTGTCTTTTGACACCTCAATAAAGCTGTAAAAAAATAAATTAGTCAAAAATCTACATAAATATCAACAGCAGAAAACTAAATACTTTTCAGTGTTGTGGAAAATTACACCTTTAACTATAGAACAGCTTGAAGCACTTGGGCAAAATAAGGTCATTTGTCAGATGGGACAGGGGTGCACCTATATTCTCAGCTACTGAAGAGGCTAAGGAGGGTGGATCCCTTAAGCCCAGAAGTAGAAGGTCACCCTAGGAAACCTAAAGGGATCCTTTCTGAGAGAGAGAGAGAGAGAGAGAGAGAGAGAGAGAGAGAGAGAGAGGTGTCATCTGCTGACTTACTGTAACTTATACCTGATGCAAAGGTTGGTCTTTTGAAAATAATTTTCCTACCTGTCTGGGCTTCACTTTTGTCAGACTCCTTGACCTGTCTAGTCAGAGGTTTTCCTATCAGTTACTCTTAGGACCTTAGTATATGCCTGCTTCATTCAACTCCCACCAGTCTACTTCCTCTTCCTAGAGAGACCTACCTTCTAAGACAAGGGCCTTTTCTTCTAGCTAAAGACAAAAGAGAGAAAAATGCATAAGAAATAAGTGCATTGATTGCTTTTCCTGCATGTCTTCTGGAAAAAAGGGCAGGCTGGTAAATAAATAATTAAAAGCAAACAAAGTTGGAAACATTTTTTTTTTTCTCCCTCGGTAGTGGTTACATTTGGAAAACAGTCCCGTTGTTTCAGAGATCTTAGCATCATATAAAATCAATCCACCCCAAACAAGAGCAAAACAAAAACCTTCAGGAGATGGATGAAAATATGTCTTAAAACTGTTTTGTTTTTGTTAAACTGTCCGAGAGATTTGAATGAAAATTGTAAGATGAAGGCCAGTTAGTTCTGATCTCCTTGCCATACTTTTGCTCAAAAGTTTCATAAAGAATACAACTACGGGCCTGGGGTTGTGGCTCAGTAGTAGAGCACTTGCCTAGTGCGTGCAAGGTCCTGGGTTCCATCCTCAGCACCACATAAAAATAAATAAGTAAAATAAATGTATTGTGTCCAACTATGACTAAAAAATAAAAAAAGAATGTGACTACATATCCTATACAAATGTTAACTTAATATTTTAACTTCTTTTACTTAAAATGAATGTCAATGAAGGTTTCATATCATATTATCCTGTTTCATCTCCACTCTTCAATCAAACTTGGAACATCGAACATGTCGCTAGTGAGGTCAGGAGGAGGAGGTAAAGCTGGCCAGTTAGGGAAACGGGCCCCTGGGTGACTTCCTGGGCAGCAGAACACAAACAGCAGCTACAGGTTTTTGTTGAGAAACTTACAGAGGTTATTTTAAAATCAGGACATATGTGACCTGGAGTCCATGGATTCTCTAAAGAAGGAAAGCCCCCCTCATCAATATTTTGATCAGACTAAAGGTTGCATAAATATTCCATGGATACTGAGTGCCTTACCCAGGATTGGACCTGGGGCTGACTTTCTTAAACCTGTAGATACATATAAACCCCTTGACAATGGACATTCACTCACAACCCTGTCAGGTCCCCTTCCAGATGAGGAAGCTTTCCTTTGCTTTAATAAAATTCTTATAATGTGCTTTCATCTGCTGCTGTCCATGAATTCACGAGACAAAGAATCCAACCGGCTCCATGCTGTGTGTTAGGTTCTACAAGTAATTGTTGACTATTGATTAAAAATTCAATACAGCCCTAGGTAATGTGGGAGGTAAAACAAAAGAAATGACAGATGATGAGGTAGAAGAGCTTACAACCTAATCAGCAAGGTAAGATCTACAACAGTTAAAGAACTGAAGTGAGGCCTGTGGAATACTGAATCAAAGAAATCCATGATTCATATATATTATAAGAATTAAGTCATATATATATATATATTTTTTTTTTCTCTCTTTCTCTATTATAGAGAGCACTGAGGACCCTGTACTTGGATTTAACCACTGTTATTAAACTTAGGACCCTTACATCACCCACAATTTTTAAAATTATTTATGCAAGTCCTTTAAAATCAGGACAATACAGTTGTACACATTTTATTTTAGGATGAGTTGTCTCTTCTTCTCTGGTTCCTCACTCATTCCTAGCATAGAATAGAAATATTGTGTGCTTTATGGATAATTTCAAAATGAGTAAGAGTCCATCTTTCCTGGCAAGATTAACGTTGTTTGTTAAACTATGTGAACAATTACCAGCTAAATAAGTTATTGGTCCCTTCAATGCCTAATGCTTTCTGTATATGTCTGCATAGTCATTTAGAAAGAAAGTATCTTTCATTGTATTTTAAAATCCTTGGAACATATTATATGTGAAAATACCTATAAAATGTTTTCAAATCAGTTATTCATCTAAGTCCTAAATAAAGGGAACAGAAACAAATAACCAAATATTTACCGAGATATTATTACATTATAGTCAAGAGATTTTTTTTTTCTTGTGGTACTGGGATTGAAGCAAGGGGGCACTTTACCATTGAGCAACATCCCTAGCTCTTTTTATTTTGAGACAGGGTCTCATTAAGTTAATGAGGCTGCCCTCAAACTTGAGATCCTCCTGCCTCAGCCTCCATAGTTACTAGGATTACAGGTGTGCACCATTGTATCTGGCCTATAACCAAGAGATTTGAGGCTGGGATATGTTGTGTTTTATTGTAGATGGATTAGGTCTTCATAACATGATTAACTGCCTTCCTGACCACCAATTAATTGGCCAGGTCAATAGTTCTACAGAAGATAGCAAAAGAAAAGAGCAAACTGTTGGTTTGTTCTTTTAGAGCTTTAAGCTATTGTTACCAATAATCTATTCCTATCCTGGAAACTACGAACCCTGAAAATATGAACATAAAATAAAATAATTACCTCTCTTGAATTTGATTAAGTGGGTCAAGAGGTATATAAACATTCATTCCTGCTGGAGTTAAATTGTATCCTAAGGGAAGTAGATTTATCTTATTAAGACAGATTTCTTCTATTCATTAAAACTGATTACTACTTAATATCACTAAATGTTTTCCATGCAAGTTATAAAAATTAATTTTGGGTGTATTGCTGAATTTGCATGAGTTATTTATAAAGAGGAAAACTTGCATACATATCCTTTTTATTATGGGTTGTATTCATGCATCCTGCTATTAATTACCAACAAATAGAAAAGTCATGTCCTTCTCAAGGCAATTTAAACAATTAAAGACAAAAAGTAATTAAAGTAAGTACTTTAAACATCAATGATTTATAAATGCATAAAATGCCACATATAAACCAGGCATGGTGGCACATGCCTGTAATCCCAGCTACTCTGGAGGCTGAGCAGGAGAATCAAAAGTTCAAGCCCAGCCTCAGGGAGACCCTGTCTCAAAATAAAACATAAAAAGAGCTGGGGATCTAGCTCACTGGTAGAGTGTTATTGAGTTCAATTGCCAGAACTGCAAATAAATAAATAAATCCATAGGTTTAAATATACTCTGGGAGACTAGTTTTTGTGGTTTCCTTTTACCATTATTTTGGTACAAAAGAGCAATCAGGTTATAGGAAATGTATGACCATATTCCACCTTTTTTATTTTTTATTTTTGATGGTCCTAGGCATTGAACCTAGGACCTCATGCATGATAAACAAGTGTTCTACCACTGAGCTACATCACTAGTGTGAAAATATTTTAAAGTAATCATCTTGGAAGATCAAGAGGTGTGCCAAAAGGAACAACAAATTGAACTATGCCGAAGATGCTGTTTCTAAATTTCACTGAGATGCAGTTGAATATTTTTAAGATTATTTCATAATCCCAACTTGAGAAGTTATTTTTGAAGGTTAAGGTTTCCTTCTTCACACTAACATTATTTATTACTTTATTATTATGTAGTATTTATTTCTTAAGATGGACAATACCTTTCCTTACCAAGTTAAACATGATGCTAGCATACTTATCTTTTGGTTGTTTTTTTTTTCTTTTCCAGATGTCCTTTCCTAGATCAAGATGTCTTTTGTCCAAAATTGAAATCAAATGAAAATATCTGTGTGTTAACATTCAAGTTATATGAAATGATATAAATTGGCTACTTAAAAAGTGACTTTGAAAAAATTTACTCACCTTCCATGAAAAGGTTTCTATAAAAGGTCTATGACAACATATGGCAAAGTCAAACCTAGGCTGTTTATACTAGATAATTTTAGTTTAAAATAAGGGCTATTTCAGAAAAAAATCACCTAAGACTGGATTTTGCCTTAGCAAACTCTTTCTTAGCAACACTAGATTCTAAGCGCTCTCTCTCTCTCTCTCTCTCTCTCTCTCTCTCTCTCTCTCTCTCTCTCTCTCTCTCTCTCTCCTATTTTAGACTACAAGGAGTTCTAGGCAAAACAAAAAGAGAATCTGACTATGTAAACAGGACCTATTATTCCATCAAGAAATCAATGGCTGGGCACTACATGCCTGTAATCCCAGTGATTTAAGAAGCTGAGGCAGGAGGACTGCAAATTTGAGGCCAGCCTCAGTAACAAAGTGAGACCCTGTGTCAAAATAAACATTGAAAAGAGCAGGAGATGTAGCTCACTGATACAACACCCCTAGGTTCAATCCCCAGTACAAAAACGAATGAAACAGCAATAACAACAACCATAAAAACTAATGGAGAAATGGGAATGTAGTTCAGTGGTAGAGAAGACTTTAGGTTTGATCCTTAGGACCCTACAAAACAAAACAAAACAAAAAAGTAAGAAAAAAATAATGGACATATCTGTTAATTTGTGCCCAACTGTTTGTGAAATTTTGTAGTAAAGATAATTACAAAATAAATGAATAAGTGGATGATGGATGATTAAATGAGCATTTCTTTCTTTCTTTTATTTTATTTTATTTTTTTGTTGTTGAAGCAAAACTCTGGGAAGAATACTGTGTATAGGCAAAGATTATTTTAAGCAATCTTGCTCTTTCCCCATCTTTAAGTTCACTAAAGAATAAACAGTGAGGCAATAAATCATAAAAGGGCAATAAATGAACATATAAAAAATGTTAGGTGATTCTGTGATAAAAGAAATTCAAAAAAGATAATAGAGCAACTCAGAAAAGATTTGAGGTTACTCAAAAGTAACAGAAGCAAAAATCAATCAAGTAGATGAAACAATAAGACAATTCATTTTCTTGCACAAAGTGACCTAAATGAAGGTAAATTGGCTGAAATTACCATGCAAATAAAAATTAAATGCATTTTTGAAATGATAATGAAACTATGAAGAAAGCCAGGATAGGAATCATCAAAATAAATGTTTTATGAGTCAGCCAGTCATTTTTTGCAACCTTAATTAACAGGTTGATGCAAATGAGTAGAGCTTTACAACATTAAAACTTGGTTAGGTACAGTGTTTTCCAAAAGAATCAGTTAAACAAGCCAATGGAATTTGAGATAAAAAAATATTTATATCATGTGTAGCCTTACCAACCCCCTAATAGGCAAATGTAAATGTATCTCCTCCAGTGATGTAATAAGGCAAGTCATGTACTGACTTTTTGGGCTGGTACATGAGGTTAAATGATTTTTTATAAGAAGATAAAGGGCCCAGTATGGTGGTGCACTCCTATAATCCCAGAGACTCAGGAAGGAGGCTGAAGCAGGAGGGTTGCAAGTTCGAGGCCAGCCTCAGCAACTTGGCAAGATCCTGTCTCAAAATTAAAAGTAAAAAAGACTGGGAAGATCAGTAGAGTAGAGGGAAGAGAACAGGGCGAGGGAGGAGAGGAGGGAAAGCGAAAGTCCTGGGACTGAATTAGACCAAGTTATATTCCATGCTTTTATAATTATGTCAAAATAAATCCTAATGTGATGTATAACTGACTAAGGATATAGCTCAGTGGTTAAGTGCTCCTGGGTTCAATCCCTAGTACCAAAACAAACAACAATAAAACAAAATATAAAAACAAAAAATTAAGGAATCATTTTAAAATGTAACTGACAAGTATAAAATGAGCATATCCAGCAAATATTAATACTTTATGAACAATACCCTAACATGGGCTGAAAACACATTTTAGGATTCTAGTTAAGAACAGATTTTAGCTTAGTGTTGTGGCGCACGCCTGTTATCCCAGCAGCTTGGGAGGCTGAGACAGGAGGATCGTGAGTTCAAAACCAACCTCAGCAATTTAGCGAGGCACTAAGCAACTCAGTGAGACCTTGTCTCTAAATAAAATATAGAAAAGGGCTGGGGATGTGGCTCAGTGGTTAAGCACCCATGGGTTTAATTCCACACACACACAAAAAGTACAGATATTTTAAAGTAAGTATTGCAACACATCGCATTTTGACTAACAAACCAAATGCTTTACCACACAATTTAACATAACTAAAAGAAGTAGTTCAGTGGCAATTTGCCTGATCCTAGTGCTCAGTTGTCTGAGTAACCTAATACACACAATTCAAATGGTCAGCCTTGTTTGTTTTGTTTTTTGTGTGTTTCTGGGGATTGAACCCAGGGGCTTGTGCATGCAAGGCAAGCACTCTACCAACTGAGCTATAGCTCCAGTCCCCTTGTTTGTTACTTAAGTCTATCAACCTGTAAGAAAAATGTTTAACACCATCACCTATTAGATTTCATTCAACCTTTTAATTCTTTTTTTTCTTTTTTTTTAAAGAGAGAGAGAAAAATTTTTTAATATTTATTTTTTAGTTTTCAGCAGACACAACATCTTTGTTTGTATGTGGAGCTGAGGTTCGAACCCGGGCCGTACGTATGCCAAGCGAGCGCGCTACCACTTGAGCCACATCCCCAGCCCAACCTTTTAATTCTTAAGCTTCCAGGAATCCTACTAGTAAGCCCTCTGACTCCTAGTTATAACTTATTCCTCTTTTAACTAGTTTGTGAAAACTACCTCTTTATCTCTTAATCTGTATTTAAGAACATGTCTTGCCAGGCACGGTGGTGCACGCCTCTAATCCCAGCAGTTTGGGAGGCTGCAGCAGGAGGATCTTGAGTTCAAAGCCAGCCTCAGGAATGGTGAGGTGCTAAACAACCCAGTGAGACCCTGTATCTAAATCAAATACAAAATAGAGCTGGGGATGTAGCTCAGGGGCCAAGTGTCCCTGAATTCAGTCCCCAGTACCCCTCCAAAACCCCTCTACTGGATGGGAAATGATCTGTCTTATGATCTCTTATGATATACTAATTTTTATCACACACTTTCCTATATGGTGGTCATTTGTGTATTTTCCTTGTATTTCATCTCTCCCATAATAGATAATAAGCCCTGTCTGGGTTGTAGTTTTTGATCCTCCACATAACAGGTGCTCAAATAAGACTTGTTGGTTCATTTATTCTTTCAACAAATACTTATTGAAGACCTGCTATATGCCAGGCATGAGGAAACACAATGTGTTAAATGTGTTCTGACATTTTCTTTAAAACTATTAGACCATATTTTTTTATAACATTACAGAAAATGACCCAGTATTTGTAATTAGCATTTGTTAAATTTTTTTTTCTTGCTCGGTGCCATGGCGCACGCCTTGTAATCCCAGCCACTTGGGAGGCTGAGACAGGAGGATCGTGAGTTCAAAGCCAGCCTCAGCAACAGTGAGGCACTAAGCAACTCAGTGAGACCCTGTCTCTAAATAAAATACAAATTAGGGCTGAGGATATGGCTCAGTGGTTGAGTGCCCCTGAGTTTAATCCCTGGTAACCCTCATCAAAAATTATTTTTTCTCATAAGTCCATTTCCCATCTCCATTCTATGGATATTTTTATCCAAGTATACTTCTGTTATTTTCCTTTGATTAATAGTAGTTTTGATTCATGTTTTAAACTTTTTTAAGGAAGTACTTGTAAATATTTACAGTATTTAAGTAACTTAAATTCACTTTTTGGTTTCTAATATAAGTAAGAAAATGCCAAACAAGAACAAAGAAATAATTCTAATTTTTTTTTATTGTGGTATTGGGAATTGAACTCAGGGTTACTTTACCACTGAACTATATCCCTAGGCTTCCATTTATTTATTTATTTTTAAATTTCAAGACAGAGTCTTTTCTAAGTTGCTTAGAGTCCCATTAAGTTGCAGAGGCTGGTCTCAAACTTGCGATCCTACTTCCTCAGCCTCCAGGTGTCTGGAATTACAGGTATATGCAAGTACATTGTTTTTAAAAAAAATTCTGGACAATGTCAGATGTAAGTTTTATTTATTTATTTATTCATTCTTTTATTTATTTTATGGTGCTAAGGATTGAACCCAGGGCCTCATGCATACTAGGCAAACACTGCCACTGAGCCACATCCCCAGCCCACAAGTACATTTTATATTGGGAATTTTATGCAAAGATTGCATAGCTTTCAAACTAAAATAATTCATTCGAATATTTCAGGAATTTTTTTTTCAGATGAAGGATATATGATCTATTTATAATTGTTAAACTAATAGATTCTGATTGTAATAGTGGAAATTATGGAAAGTTTTAAATAAGTGGGTTAAAGAAACAATCAGAGAGTTGATTTATCAAATGATAAGTTCAGCAATATCATCATGGGATAAAACCATACTATGGTGATTTCAGTTATCAATTATAAATAGAATTCATCTGATGTGTTATCAAACGAAATTTCAACACATGATGAAAAATCATAAGAACTATATTCTTCCAAATATGTTTAATAGTGCTACTAAGAAAATGTTTCTAATTGCTACTGAAAGCTAACTTGACTCTCCAAGTGAAATGTTAACAAACTTTTAACAAACTGTTAAACAAGTGTTAACAAAGTTTTCATCTATATAAAGAGGAATAACAAGTTAAATATAAAAATAAAAGTAATATGCAAATTCAAGTTGTGGGTTTAAAATCCAGGTTGTAGAATTTAGAGTTTGGAAACAGGGTTAATAAAAAGCTTAAAATGGAGAGCTAATTAATCTATACCAACTACAGAGTTACTTTTTTTTGTTTTAGTTGTAGATGGACACAATATCTTTTCCCTCCCTCCCTCCCTCTCTCTCTTTCTTTCTTTCTTTCTTTCTTTCTTTCTTTCTTTATTGTATAAGAGAAGGTTAGAGAGAGAGAGAGAGGTCTTGGATCAGATCATGAAGATGTAGGAAGACATTGACAGTTTTAAGCATGGAATGATATTTTAAAATACACTAAAAGTCAGTCAAAATAGTATGAACTTGTAATCCCAGACACTTGGGAGGCTGAGACAGGAGGATGGCCAAGTTCTAGGCCAGCCTCAGCAACTTAGTGAGACCCTGCCTCAAAATAAAAATTAAAATAATAATAATAATAAAGGGGCTGGGGATGTAGCTCAGTAGTAAAGTGCCCCTGAGTTAAATCCCCAGACCAGGAAAAAAAAAAGCATTAATAAACAGTTTACAGAGTAATTTCTGAATCCTTTCAATACATTCAACTGAGCATCACCTGGGGCCTCTTTTATCCTCCAAATGATCTGTATATGGGACATGGAATTTTCTTTTCATCTGTTTAGGAAGCATTAATTAGTTGTTTGTATGGTACTTTGCAATAACTACTGACTGACATTTAATTTAGTCAACCTAGAGACTTCTGCTATCCCTTTCTGCTCATTCTGCAGATCTGCCAAAATAGAATGACATGTCAGGCGCATGCTATTTCCATTTCACAGGAAGTCGGGCCAAATTATAGAGTTATTCTGTATATGGATAAAACAATGTTTCCTACTCCTCACGGCCATTCAATTAGGAAGTGATTGGATGGTGATGTTCCATAAATAAATCTTCAAAACCACAGACAATGGAGTGAAAGATCACCTTTGCACTGTGTACAAGAGAATCCATTAGGTTCCTCCAGCTCAAAGCTTTGCTGATGGTCCCCATTCCAAAGAAACAAAGCATTCTTTCAGGGAAAAAAAGAAATGCATTAGCAGCAGCATACATACTGCCTGTTTCTCTGTACTAAAAGAAATCCTACTCTATCATATTTTATTTAGAATCATCAAAATAAAAACCACAAGGGTAAATACTATTCTTTGTATTGTTGAACAAACAGACAAATGAGACAAAATGTGCTGCCAACTGTTAATGTTTTCTGTACAGCATTTAAATGATATTGAACAACCCTGAATTTGATAAGTGAAAGTATAATTCCCTCCCAAGTCCCTGAAAAGGTACTGTAGATTTAGTCCTATGGTTGTCATGAATATATGTGGAAAATACTATAATGACTGAGGTATTATTATTCTCTTGGAGCCAAGGGTTTTTTGTGTTAAAGTATCTGAAACTGGTATATGGTAGACAATAAATTACCACTGCACTGAATTCTTCGGTATATATTAGTTTGCATATTCTAGTAAGGAAAGTTTTGAAATACTGCATATCTAAAATTTGTTGAAGGACAGAATTCTAAAACTTTACTGAGCTAATTAGTATGTCAGTCATGTCTCTGAAAATTAGCCTAAAGCTGAAAATATGGAGGAAAAAAAACTATTTAGAATGCTAGAGCTTAGCACATAGCAAGCAATAATAATAATAATAAATAACATCAATCTGTTAGCTTATATATCTTTTTATTTTTTATTTTTGTGTAGTACTGGGGAGTGAGCCCAGGGGTACTCTGCTACTGGGCTCCATCCTCAGCCCTTTTTATTTTTTTATTTTGAGGTAGGATCTCTCTAAGTTGCTGAGGCTGGCCTCAACTTGACACCCCCTGCCTCAACCTATGGAGTTGCTAGAATTACAGGTGTGTGCCACTGCATCAGGCTAACTTATATATCTTTAAAAAACCAAAAAAGAGGGCTCTACTAGTACTTCAGTGATGGGGTTCAGGACACATCACCCCCAAAACAAAGCACCTTGATATTGACATTGAAGAAAATAGGAGTGGGAAGTTCACTTTCACCTTCCCCTTATTTTCCTCCCCTGAAACAGACCCTCATTTCAGAGGTACCTTCCCTATAAGTAAAGGGACATCCTTATCTCTGAAGACACAAGGTCACCAAGAGGTATTGAACAGACAGGCCTTGCTGAGATTCCTTCAGGTTATCATCATACGATCATTTCATTAGGTCATCTTTACCTAGTCATACTTCTCCACTGCTATCCATTTCTCCACCAACCCTAAGATAAAAATACCACAGGCTTACATGTTTCCTTGAGTCCCCATTTTTTTATGAAGCCTCCCTTATCATGTAAAATCTGTATTAAGTCAACTTATTTACTTTTCTCCTTGGTTAATCTGTCTTTTATTATGGGGGGCTCAGTTATGTCATAAGGCGGTCAAGGACAAGATATTTGTCCTTCCCTAAACAGACCACACTGTTTCCACACTTCTCTGCCTTGGCACACGTATTTATTCAGTCTGGAATGACTTTGACCTCTTTCTATACTTGACCAACTCTTATTATGACACAGAACCCTAATAGTTTTTAAGCAACTCTTGTGACGCCTACCCTGACTAGACCAATCATTTTCTCCTCTAGATTATTTGCATACCTCATACTTAACTTCCATTGTTGCTTTCCTGCAATTTCATTTTAATTATTTGCACACCCACTTCCCCTAAAAGAATGGGAGCAATTAATTAACGGGAACTATAATTGATTCTGTTTCAGTTCCACTTGGCACAGAGCCTGGCACACTGTAGGCTAAACCATTAGCAAATTGAACAGTGCTAAGCAAACCATTTACAGATGTGTGGAGTTGAAGAAAATAAGTTGATTTAAAAATTGAGTGCTAAAATATTATTTTTCATTTTAGAAAATGTGAATCCTTCTAAGTTTTTTTATAGTTTTATTTTTAATTGACAAATAATATTTTTATGGGGCATGTAGTACTGTTTTGATAACATGTATACATTATGGAATGATTAAGCTAGGTTAATTACCATATCCATCTCTTCCAATACTTATCATTTCTTTGTGGTGAGAACATTTTAAATACTTTTTAAAAGTTATTTTGAAATATGGTATTATTAATTCATTGTAGTGGGGTGTGTGGTGTATACCTGTAGTCTTGGCTACTAAGGAGGCTGGAGCAGGAGGATTATTTGAACTCAGGAGTTTGCAATAAGAGAGACCCTGTCTCAAAAAAATCAAAATTTAAAAATTAATAAAACTTTCATGGATTCAGAAAAGTATTGTAAAGTCAGTTTAAATTTAGTATAGCTCCATAAGATAGACACTGGAACCCAAAATTAAAGACAATTTACTCTTCATTAGCAAATCTCTGGTGTGCACTAAAAATAAAATATTCAAACATATGGTCAAAACAAACATGTCTCTATGAATATCACAAAAATATAAATACAGTCTAAATAATTTTAGTAACCTAGACAATTCTAACAGTTTCAAACATTGGTTATCAATGAATTAAACCTTTGAAGAACTTCTCTGAACTGACATAAAAAATGTAACTAATCAATCCCATATTCATAATGGTTTGAGAATAAAATATAGTTGGTCTGAAAACAAATAACATACAAAAATTTTTTAAAAATTCTAAAGGATTCTTTTTTTTTTAAACAGGTATAAAAATTCTTGGGGATTTTGACTTTACATAAAATGAGGCTATCTCATCTTTTGTGGCATATAATATTCACAAATTTGATTTTGTTTTTTTTCTGTTTGTCATTTTATTCACAAATATTAATTATCCCTCCTAGATTTACTATATTTTAAATAGCTCCTTCATGTTTGTTTTGAAAAGAAATGACCCCATCTAGTGATTGATAAAGGTCTTTCAATTTATTTATTTATTTATTTATTTATTTATTTATTTATTTATTTATTTATTTATTTATGGTTCTGGGGATTGATCCCAAAGGTGTGTAACCACTGAGTCATATCCCCAACCTTTTTTAATGTTTTATTTTGAGACAAGTCTTCCTGAGTTGCTGAGGGCCTTGCTAAACTGCTGAGGCTGGCTTTGAACTTGCAATCCTCCTGCCTCAGCCTCCCAAGCTGCTGGGATTATAGGTGTGCACCCCTGTGCCAGGCTGATCTTTATCAGGTCTTTTAGAATTGGTTCATATCTTGCCCTTTTTCATAAAAATGTTTTCTTTGCTGCTAATCTGATTAATTGCCCTGAACTTTAACCACCACAACTGCTTTTCAACTGTTTGCTCTTGGTTGTCTGATTTTTAGTTTTGCAGGATTTCCCTTAAATTCTCTAAATTCTTAAATTTTCCCTTGGACTTCACCCTTTATGCTTCTGAATCAGTTTCCAACTAACTGAAGCAGATTGTTCCCCTAATTCTCTGCCATTTATTTTCACCCCACACACCAACCTGTCCCCCACCCCATCTGGCCCCAGGAAAACTACTGCTATGTTACAGGCCTTTCAGGTTTTTTTTTTTTTTTTCCAGTCATTCCTCATTTTACGGAGTTCTCTTTAGTGTCATTTTCTCAAGGTATTTTCCCTTGATTGAGCCTTAATGTATTAATTTTCTTCCATATTTTTCATTTCTGTCACAACCTAATATTTATGTATTTTCTCCCCTGAGTTTCCTCACACTTTGTTCCCTCTGTTTGTACCTAAGTGGCTTTAGGGCCCTCAATAGAATGAGATTCATGTTACCAGCTCAGAAATTACATTTGTCTCCCCAAACAACAAAGCCATTATATGCTGCCTTTCTTATGCTTTGAGCTGCCTTTGTGTCTTTCCCTTCCAACTCACCCACAGTCCTTTCCTGAATAGGCTATCTTCCTTTCTCTCCACCTGGATTGCTTTTCATAGAGAATGCACTGTGGCAATTTCTGGAGCCTTCATTCTCTTTTGATTCATCTTCTTTTCACTATAGGTCTAGCCCTTATTGAGGCCCTGGGGTCACTACATCCCAACTGTGGACCAAGCACAATTTAGAAACTGAACATAAGAAAACCTTAAACCAGCCAGGCATGATGTCACATGCCTATAATCCCAGCAACTGCAGAGGCTGAGGCAGAAGGATTACAAATTTGAGGCCAGCCTCAGCAATTTAGGGAGGTCCTAAGCAATTTAGCAAGACTCTGTCTCAAAATAAAAAGTAAAAAGGGCTGAGGAGGTAGCTTAGTGGTTAAGTGACCCTGGATCCCCAGTACCAAAAAACAAACAAAACACCTTAACCAGAGGGGGTGGTAGATAGATGACTATAATCCCAGCAACTGGGGAGCTGAGGCAGGAAGATTGCAAGTTCATGGTCAGCCTCAGCAATTTGAAGCCCTAAGTAATTTGGCAAGACTCTGTCTCAAACTAAAACAATACAAAAAACAGAACAAAAGAAAAACAGTAAGGCCTTAATTAATATGCTCTAACTTTTCACTTATTTTCCACAACATGTTACTACCTATTCCTAAGACTTCAAATTCTGAGAAAATAATCTCCAAACCTCTAGCAGCACTTATTTTTTATCAGAAGCATACAACTCTTACTAACATGCTCAAGCACCCAAACCTTCAGATCCCATAGCTAGGTGATATGCCAGTTTAATAAAACTCTAGAGAGGAGTGACATTATAATACTTTTCAAAAATAAAATGTTAATCTGATTACAGTTCAAGGGGAATAGTTCTAGTAATCTGAGAAGCTCATGAAGTTCATTAAATAGTTTCTACGGGCTTAAAATATGACTGACAAAAGTTTAATTATATACAACTTCTCAGAAATATATCTATTGCTGCTGGATGCAGTGGTGCACATCTGTAATCCCAGTGACTTGGGAGGCTGAGGCAAAAGGATCACAAATTCAAAGTTGGCCTCAGCAATATAGCAAGGCTGTAAGTAATTTAGCAAGACCATGACTCAAAATAAAAAATGAAAAGAGCTCAGTGATAAAATGCCCCTGAGTTTAATCCTTGGTGTCAAAAATTTAATTACTTAAAAATATATAATATATATAAATATAAATGAATAAATATACATATATACATACATGTGTGTGTGTGTGTGTGTTGCCAAAAACCAGGTAAACTCACACTTATCCCTATTTACTTACGAAAGTATACAAACTTCCAAATTATTCCACTAACTACAATTGTTGTTGGAATATGTAGCAAAGGGAATAAAAACCTCTAAAAACACTGGCCTAAGAATTTAAATCTAAAATGTTTTCTTCCTGGAGGTGGTGGCTCACACCTCTAATCCCAGCAGTTTGGGAGACTGAGGCAGGAGGATCTCGAGTTCAAAACCAGCCTCATCGATGGTGAGGTGCTAAACAACTCAGCGAGACCCTGTCTCTAAATAAAATACAAAATAGGGCTAGGGATGTGGCTTAGTAACTGAGTGCTCCTGAGTTCAATCCCCAGTGTGAAAACAAACAAACAAACAATGGTTTATTTACAATTTATATAGCAGTTATTTCTCAGTGGGTACTTTGAGGGATTATATGTCTCCTTAAGACTAACAACTAAAACATTTTTAGTTTGTTTAGTAGTAAATTGCCTAAAATGTAGCCAACTCAAGAAAATGTAATTAATAACTGTCAGCCCGTGCAAGAAGCTCAGGGCTCTACCAAACTTGTGCTTTGATAATTCCCTAGCAAAGTACTTTCACACTGAGGGTTTGAGCCTGTTCAAAATCTGACTAACTTGGATTTTGCAGAAAAGACAGATAGTCAGAGCTCAAAGACTCCCTCCTACCCCTTCCTGTTTCCACCCCCTTAATGCCCAGTTTAAATCTTCCAATTTATTTGTGGTTCATGTTATCTCAAGATATTAATAAATATTATGTAAGAGCTGACAAAGCATTATGGCAATAAGAAGTTTCCATAAACAATATCAACACATTACAGAAGACAAAATAAAGACTACAAAGTAATCGATATCACTGCATTCACTTCCCCTAAGACAAAATCAGTAACCTAGCTTCTAAGGCTCTTATGAAAAATAAAAGAGATATACCTGTTTAAGTGCTCTGTGAACTGAAAAAACTCATTATCCAGGAACTTCACTTATATAGAATGGAATGATAAACCAAAAAGGAAGCAATAATAATCTGATAATACAAAGTTCATATCCAATGCACTAATAATAATATTGTTTCTCCTTTTGAAGAATTGTGTCCCCTTGTTTCAAATTATTTTCTTAGAAAATGAATCCTATTTGAAAAATCCATTGAACTTTTTCTAGATTTACTCATCAATGATATCACCATGCAAAAGTTTGGGAGTTCAATATCAAAAATTTGGGGGCTAAAATTTATTGCTAACAAGAACAGGAATGTGTCTGTCAGTAATAAACTGAAAATTCATGAGCAGGCCAAGAAATTTTTCTCTATAAAAATAATTTGTTAAAAACTAATTCCTGAGGCTGGGATTGTGGCTCAATAGTAGAGCGCTCGCCTAGCATGCGAGAGACACTGGGTTCAATCCTCAGCACCACATAAAAATAAATAAATAAAATGAAGATATTGTGTCCAACTACAACTAAAAAAAAATATTTAACAAAACAAAACTAATTCCTATAAAACTATCTTCAATGTCCTAAATTACATTACACTTTTCTAAAGAAATACAGAAGCTAGGAAGTATTAAGTAACAGCAGCCCTACAAATAAAGCAAACCGTGTAAAACCAATGAAAAACTTAAGTAAATGTATCAAAGCTAAATAAAAACATGTATCAATATGCTTTCTGTATGCATCTGAATGGCATCTATCCATGTTGCCTATACTTGTGGGGCTGGGGATGGAGCTCAGAGGTAGAGCACTTACTTATCATGCTTGAAATGCTGGGTTCCATTGCCAGCACTGCAAAAACAAACAAACAAACAAAAAATCCCAATGCTAACCTGTATATTCCTATAAAAGATTCAAAATGAAATATTTGGTCAAGGGAATATTTTCTTTTTGGTGGTGCTTAAAAAAGAAACTGGGGTCCTGTGCATCTTAAGCCCACTTTACCACTGAGCTACATCCCCAACCCTAGGTTTGTAAGAACTTTTGATATAAATGATATCACATGTTATTAATTAAAAACTTGAAGTTATAATTTATACCAATTCTCTCCTTTCTGCTTGGATTGCATATTTTTTCATGTAAGGGCCACTAATAATAACTAAGCAGCAGTCAATTGAAGGTAATACTACCTCCATTCTTGGATTTGCTGAGATGATTATGATTGAGATAGATTATGAATAGAAAATACCTTGAAAATATTAGATGTTATATACACATTTGTCAAATAAATGAATGATAAATTTATATTTTAATTATTATTATATTTACTTTGTAATTATTGTGATTTCAATATTATGCTATACCACAATCTCTTCAGATGTTGATTTTGAGAGTCATACAGTTCCATAAAATGATCTTATTTTTTGGCTTGAGCTTTACCTATAGTACACTTCAAACTCAAATTCCTCAAAGAAATTGTAAAACATCATGGTTATATATTAATCTTCTCAGATCTATTTATACTCTTACAAAAAATTTTCAGGTTACATTATACAAGATTGGATACAAAATTAAAACAAAGAATGTTAGTCCTTTATCACTATGTATTTTTATCTTTGGAGTTTACATTTTATCACTACGGCATTATCATCATTGAACAACACATGGCTTAAAGATCATTGTGTTGTTAGAACAAATGATATAAGTATCTTGTATTTCATGAATCTTTAAATTTCAAAACAGTACTCTTTTGTTCTGCCTTGAGGAGTTTAAGTGTGTCAGTTTCACTGTTGTGAGATTGATTACAACCAGCTGATCAATCTTCTATCCCAACGAAATCAATCATGGTGACAGTTGCCACTATGGCCTCCTCCCTGTATTTTTCAAGCATGGAGGAGGACAAGTGAGCACCTGCCTCCTAGATTTTTAGATTGAAAACATTACCCGAACAAACCAAGACACCTAGTATTATGGCAGAATATAACCTTCTGGAGAAGACCAACAATTGCCTAATCAACATGTCCATACCATGATCATGATATGGTTTTTCCTTTAAAAACCAAATTCCTCAAAGAAATTGTCAATAGAATTTAACAATATTTACAATTTAATCATCAATAAACAGTATTTGAAATGTTTATTTCCCGTGATTTAGCACATAAATGGAAATCAAAGAAAGTTTGATCAAAATATTTGTAGAACTATTTTTTTTTGTAACAAGAAAAGCTATTTTTCTTTTCATACTAAATATACCAAATCAAATGTTCATTTATGGAGCTACTCAGGCAAAAGCAAAACCACAAATATTAAGGATATTTGTTCTTCCTGTAGACTATTACTGAAACCATTGACAAATAAAGCATTACTTAATGGTTAAAAGCATATTACAAATGATCACTTTGTAAGGTTGTACAATGATTCCATTGCCAACATACTTGAACTATATGTTTACTAGCCTAAAGGTCTTAGTAACATAACATTTCATGTCTCTGCATTTCAAATGTGGAGAGTGACAGATGTTGTTAAATCTTTACTTAAAAGATCACTACTTATGGACACTGTGTTTAATTTGTGAATTTCTATATTGTACTGTACTCTTGTTGTCCCTTGGTTGGTTTTCACTGCATTATTTGAGACACCAGTAGGTTAACATTTGTTCCTCTGAGAAAGTACTCCCTGTTTCTAAAATTCTATGTATAGGGTTGTTAGGAAAAATCAGTGAAGCATTCCATTTAATCAGTCATTTCTTTTTATATTAAAAAGGCAAAATTATCTATAACTTTGTTATCGGTCCTAGTTAGTTGCTCCACATAATACAATGGGTGCAAATTATCTTTTACTATCCTTTCTGTCTTAGAAAAGTATCTTTTCAGGAAGAAAGGGAATACCCACCATACTATAGGTCTCAATTCAATTTCCTTCCTTTTGTAATTAGGAAATCTTGGCTTTCTTAACTGCAAAAAACCCAAAGCCACTGCTTTTTGAAAAACAAGTGCAGGGACTAGGGTGGTAGCTCAGTGATAGAGCGCTTGCCTAGCACGTATGAGGCACTGGGTTCAAGCCTCAGCACCACATAGAAATAAATAAATAAAACAAAGGTATTGTGTCTATCTACAACTAAAAAACAATTTTAAAACAGTGTGCTTTGGTCAATGTCTGGGTCCTTTGAGTTTTCTAAGGCTGACTGACCCCTTTTAGATGCCAGTATGAGTTAGCATCTTAATTTTCCTTCCTATGCCAGACCCCTTGTGATGACAGTTCAGTAAGGTGTCACCAATCCTTAGGATCTTACTCTTATTTTGGATCTTACTCTTATTTTGCCTGAACAACATTAAGCGCACATGCACGCGCGCGCGCACACACACACACACACACACACACACAGACACACACACAGTAGAGATTTGAATTGTATTTGCTTTCAGACCCTGAAATAGTTGAGCTCATTTTCAAAATAAATAATCTACTTTCAATTTGGTTTTTATTTTACACATATACTTAAGAGATTTCTGCAACTTAATATTTCAGCACATTGTCAACTGAGTCCATATGCTTGTTGCTTGCCCTTTTCCTATTTCTCTCAATTTAGTTAGAAGTTTTCAAAGTTTTAAGTGCTCTATAAATTGAGGGGGTAGAATGGTCTAATATAGCTGGCAGAAAAAACAGAGATGGATTTGTAACTCTCTTGCTGTGTGTTTGAAAAGACAGATTCCCAGCCGTTTACTTACAACTCTATTTCTAGCTGCTATCAGTTAATTTTCAGATGTTCATATTTCTGATTTAAGGCTTTATGTAGGTACTGGAGTTTTTCTAAAAAAAAACTGATAATTTAAAAATTTTGATAGGACTATGTGGAAAACTAGTAGAAAATTCTTATAACTTAGAATTCACCTGTATGTGTTTATGTGTGTTGCTGAGAATTAAAGTCAGGGGCTTGTGCATGCTAGGCAAGTGCTGTAACTCTAAGCTACATCCTCAGACCTTTTTATTTTTTATTTTGAGACAGGGTCTCTCTAAATTCCTGAGGCTGGCCTCAAACTTGCTGTCCTCCTCCCTCAGCCTCTCAAGTCTCTGGGATTTTAAGGGTGTGTCATTGTGCCCAGCTCACTTTTGTTTTAAATTAGTGAATGATTTTGAATATTTTCCCAAAGGACTTCATTTGCCTAACTATGCCAAATGTAAGGAGAAACTCTTATAGCAATATTTATAAGCGTTCTGTGTATAAAAGTGCAATATGGATAAAATAAGTATCCTCAGATTTGAATTTCCATCATTTGCTTTCCTTGTAGCAATCATTTATGATCCAACATCTATAACCCTACTTTTCTTACTTATAGTTTTACAGTTCTTTATAAAATTCTGAATTCTTTCACCCCATGTCCTATTTCTAGCACTAGGACCACCACTATCAATACTGAAAGTAAACATTAGTCAGAGGTGGGTTTCTGGCTGGACTTCAATACATTTTGGCACTTCTGTTCTGCCTATGTCTCTCAAAATGTCTCTATTCTTTGAAAAACAAAGGTAAAAGAACAAAGAGTCAATTTAAATATCCTGTATTTTGTATGTACTATATTAAGAAGCCTCTAGTTTTATTTATGGATAAATATATAGCCACTTTTTTCACACCACAATTTAAAAATACATAATAAATATCAGACAAGTAAAAATAATATCTCCTGCTCCTTAGATTTATTTCCAACTTCTCCAGTTAATGGAGGGGCGTGTCCATGCATATCATCAAGAGTGATGTATAATCCATTTTGATGGTTTAGGGCCACTTTCCCCACTCCCTGCAATAGAAAAACCTGTCAAGGGAAATGGGCCTGCAGCCTTGAACCAGCTGGATTCACAGATGACATCTCAACTTCTTGGACTTGGTAGAGTTCCTTGCTGCTCAGTTGCTATCACTCCACTCCAGAGAACATGATCTCTCCTATTAGGTGATTATCATTGGGAGTAAGAGCAAAGATTTCTGGGATGGGAGGTCCAAAAAATAGGGAAATGCCCTCAGTTGTGAAAATGGACAAAGAAGAACATTGCATGACATTCATGCTTCCCAGTTGAGTTGGCTGTAACCTCAGTTACTTGTAGCACAACTGCAGCTTTCACTATGAAAATATGCAATGCTAACTTTTCATGACAGAGTCCCCTACCATTCTGGGTTGCATCACTACGACAGAGAATGAAAATATGTTCCTAATCCAATTATGAAATCAAAGAGTACTTGGAAGGAAAACATTCAGTTTAAGACAATAAATATTTGTTATTTTACAGTTACTTACCTGCAAGACATGTTCTTCTTCTTTTTTGGGGGGGGCGGGAATACCAGGGATTGAACCACGGAGCCATATCCCCAGCCCTATTTTGTATTTTATTTAGAGACAGGGTCTCACTGACTTGCTTAATATCTAACTGTTGCTGAGGCTGGCTTTGAACTCATGATCCTCCTGCCTCAGCCTCCTGAGCTGCTTTGATTACAGGTGTGCACCTCCATACCCAGCAAGACATGTTCTTAAATACAGAAGAACATGATCCCAAACTGACTTATAAATATGAAACTGGAAACACAGGTGACAAAAGTGTCTGCCATAAAAGTTAGAATGGGAAAGGAACTTTAAAGATCATTTATATAGTTCTTAGTGTTGTGCTTGCCCAAAGTAGTTTCACCATGAAAAAATTGATGGATGAATAAATCCAGTCTAATCCCCCATTTTACAGATGAAGGAAGAATGTACTTGATTACATAAAGTTAACTAGTGGCAAAGCCAGGACAAGAAACCATATATTCTGAGTACTCAGTCTTTTCCTTGGTTGGTTGATCAACTGTAGACTATATTTTATATTAATTAAAATTATATTATATTCATTTCAATCCCTGTATCTTTGTCTATTTGATTTCATGCCTACAACACCCTATAGCACAATGATTCCATTAAATTAGCCTTACCTAACTAGTCCACACCCATTCATCTTTTTTTCTGAATTCCCACAGACAGTACTTACTGGCTATACCACAAATTTAGGGTTTTGCTACAAAAAAGGGGGGATTATATGCAATGATATTGTGTGTGCGTGTGTGTAGTGTCATTAATATGTTTTGCATATTCCTCCAGGTAAGGGTCATTTATTCACAGTTTCTTTATATATGGCAGCATGTACTACTTTTTATATGGATCCATAAAAATAAGCATGTAATTGAGCATCTGAATTAGGATACTTCTGAGAGTCAAAGTAATTACTATTGATAATAGTGCAGTAAGTATAAACTGGGACCTTTCTTGAAAAACTGGAATATATGGTCACTCTTATAGTAATGAACTTTCTCAGCGCATATTAAATTGGAATCATTCCATTGTTGATTATACAATTGTCCAGCTATAAGATATTGTTTATAATTGTGTATTATATTGAATAGGATTATTTCTAAGGTAGTAAGCATGAAAAAGTCATGACAAGTTGTGGAATTCTATTTATAAAATTCTTATATGTACATATGGTTTCTTTAAAAGTTATTATGAATATTTCTGCAAAGTATTCAATTATTGCCTTATTTTTAAAACTGTAAGGATAAAGTCAAATGTAAAATTTTGTTGGTCCAACTTTAATCATTTCAATATCAAAAATATACTTGAGAGTAAAAAAAAATTGCCTTGCCTCTAATTCCTTTCTAATGGTAGAATATAAAATCTGATGGCTTTCTATGTGGAATGGATGAGGGGGAATAGTATTAGGATCTATGGATATACAGGCCCAAATTTGAAGTTTAAAAATATATCTAAATTTAAACAACTTATTAAAAAAAGTATGGATTACACATCATGATTTTTAATTTATTTTTAAATAAATTATGGAGGAATTAGCAAAGGAAACAATTAAAGTCTTTGATAAATTCATATATAATTAATGACTTAAAATTCTATGCCATTTATCTACCATCATATTATCTATATCTAGCTATATGAGAATGCTTTTGAAAGTCTTTTTTTCTTTGTTTCAAGTGCTGCAGATTGAACCTAGGGGTGCTCTACCACTGAGCTATACCTCTAGCTCTTTTCTTTTTTTAATTTGAGACAAGGTATCACTAAATTACCCAGGCTGGCCTTGAACTTGCAATCCTTCTGTCTAAGTCTCCAGAATTTCTGGGATTACAGGTGTGTGCCACCATGCCCCGTCCTTTGAACATCTTAATGATCTAAATCTTAACATTGTTTTCTACCAAGATTTAATGATGGTGGAGCACACCTGTAGTTCCAACTTCTCAATATGCTAAGGCTGAAGAATCACTTGAGCCCAGGAGTTTGAGGTCAGCCTGGGAAAGTTAGTGAGACCACATCTTGCGCGGGTCGGGAGGTGGGGAGTTTCTTTTGATAGAATTTTCATATCAAAATACACATTTTGCCAGGCATGGTGGCACATGCCTATAATCCCAGTGGCTTGGGAGGCTGAGGCAGGAGGCTCCAAAGTTCAAAGTGAGCCTCAGCAATTTAGCAAGGCACTAAGCAACTTAGTGATACTCTGTGGTTAAGCCCACCTGGGTTCAATCCCTGGTACCAAAAATAAATAAATAAACAAACAAATAAATAAATAAATAGATTTTATGTTCAGATATATAACAAAGCTTTAGTCATCCTAGACAGAATAATCCATAAATTCAATTTATTGATATGGTTAAATGAGACATTTAATGATAAAAACATCCTGCAGCAGAATGAATTTTAAGTACTTGAACAATAGCAGTTACACCATCTGCATCACATAGAAATTTGCTAACTTGACAGCCCTCCCCCCCCCAAAAAAAAAAAAAACAGGCGATACAGTTACAGCAAGCTAGCAATAGGGTAGATGCAATAAGGGAAGAGGCATTTGTTAGATAAATGGCCTTTCTTTTGAATATCACATTCTATACTAAATAACACTTCATTCAACGATAGGCAGATGTTGGTAGCAAAGAGAATTCATCCTCTTTATTGCAAAAACAGCTTATGTTACAAAATTATCTAAATAATCACATTTTCCATCCTCCAAGTTTCAAATGAAATTAAAGTAGATCAGCAGAAGAAAAAAATAGGCAAAAATAATTACAAGGGAAACAAAATAGCATGTTGCCCTTAGGAAAAATGCTGAGAAAAAGACATTATGTTGACAGATTCTCACCTACCCACATGGACCTCTGAGACAAGCCCCAAGATTATATTATTTTAAGAAATTAAGTTTTTAAAATCTGTTTATTATTTTAAGAAATTAAGTTTTAAAAAACATGCTGTTATCAGTGGAATATTTGTGTGTATGGCTGAAAGAGGGGATATTCAAATAGCATTTATTCTATACTAAAAAAAAGGTAAAATAATAAAACTATCATATGCCACATTTACTCACACAGGTCATGTGAGCACCCTACCTTGCCATATTTCTAAGGAAGAAGATATTTATTTTCATCTCAAAAGGAAGCTAGACTTGGAACTTCAGGGACAAGGAGGTTTATATGAAGGCATATGGCCTGTCTTCTCCCATTTTATATCACCCAAGAACTTGACGTTCAAATTCTTTTTGTCCTTCATCCAATAGTACTAATAAAGGTTTTAGATGAAAGAACAATGATTTTAAAAATATATCCTGATACTGGATATAAAAGTCATTAAAGTTTATCTTTGCCAATTGTTAGGAAAAATGTATCATATTTACTGGGTTTTTATATATTGATCAATAAGGGTTTAATTATTTAGACATATATTTTTCACTGATATACTTCATCTAATTGTCCAAAAATAATAGATCATAATCTTACTATTAAAGGTGCAAGTTGTGCAATCTTTTGCAATGTTGACTTAGTTATCAGGACATAAATATGACCTGGGGTTAGACCTAAGAGCCTGTATTCTTTCTGATAGAGGACCCTTAAAGCCATTTCCTAGGAAGGCAAGTTAATACAAGAAAAATGTGAGTCTCCTTTCAGCATTATTATTTTTTACCTAGACAACTTATTATTGATTTCATATTTTACAAATTAATCTTTTCTAGATTTTAAGTGAGTTTTAATCTCTATTTACCATGCAAAACAATGTCTTGTTTTATTTTATATGATGCTAAAACTATAGCATTTAATTTTCTAGAGCTTTTTCTCTAGTTCTGGTTACAAATTTGATGACCGACTTCATAGATAACAAACATGAATTTATCCATCAATAATGATTTACTGAGCTGCTACTTTATGCAAGACACTGAGCTAGGTGCAGCACTAAGTGCTAAGATGTATGAGAATATAGACTGTCTGCTTTCAAAGAATTTACCCATTAGTTAATAAGATAATAAATGAATACTAAAAATGAGAAATTGATCATTACCAAACTATGTGCTAGAAGGAGAGATTAGTGGGGACTTGAGTATTCAAAGGTATCTTGAAGTTTATTTACTTCAAGAGGCCAAGAATGGTCCTTGGATGTAGCTGTAACTTGTAAGAATTGGAAAGGGAATTGGGTTAGCACTAGATCTAAGCCTACTGTTTATTTATAGGGGATGAAGAAGGTGAGGAAGGCTAATTTGTCAGGAATCTGGAACAGGTAAGATATATGAATCAACTTTTGCAAGATAATTATAATCTTATTTTCATCATATCAAAAAGGAGAAAATCACTTCTTTCTCTATCCTCCTCACATTTAATGAGCAATTTGTCAGAAAATTTAAATGAGTTTATATTTTCTTGTAATCACCATGATGAAATTAGATCATTCGAGAAGCATCAAACGTTTTTTATGGACTACAACACCGAGTCTAAAAGGCTGTGTAAACTAAGAGCTTCATAGCTAGTAATGATGATAATAATGTAATAGAAAGGATAACATTGAGTATTTGCTATTAGCCTGAGATGGACATAGTTATCTTTATCTAGTAATAGTCACTGAGCTGCTTGATTTAATTTGTTTCTCCACCCCCTCAATTTTCTTAGGCAGGGTCACAGGACCCAAGAGATATGTACCCACCCGCATGCAGGAGTAGCCCACGGTGTGACTCTCCCAGCTTTTGGAGGGATTTGCTTTTGCACTGCTCGATGCCCAATTGGTCAGGTGGAAGCCCAATGGGTCACTTGCTAGTGCTGTAGGCAACAGAGCTGGGGTTGGGACCCTTGCTCTATGCAGAGGAATAAGCTTGGGGGAGGGAGTGGAGAGAAGCCTGCAAACATCTCAGAATTCCTTGCTGTATTCATTCATCATGGTGGCTACACATGAGGGTCAACTTCAAGGAAAGGGACTATGAATTGAGAATCAGGCAGGTCTCTCTGTTCAGAATCCAGGCTCTGCCACTGAGTAGTTGTGGGACCTTGGAAAAGTCACTCAAGCCCTTTTAGCCTCTCTTTGCTCATGTCAAATGAGATCAGTATTACTTTATTGATTGTTGTGAGAATTAGAAGAAAACCCTGAAGAGCTCCTTCCATCCAGTGTCTAACATTAAGTATTGCTTAATGAAGAATCACGACTGTCACAACTGAACATCTCCTTACTTGCCACAGGCAATTCTCTTCTCTTTTTCAAATTACTATTTGTGAGGAACATGTTTTTTTTTTTTAAAATCATTTTTTAGTTAATAAGTCCACACATTTCTACTCTCCTTATAATTCCCTCTTTACAAATAAAAGTTGCTTTATACCTAATTGTTTAAATGGGCTGAAATGTGGAAGTACTATTTAGAATTGGCTAACATTTCCTGACAAGAATTTTTAGATCACTGTCCTTGAATTATGTGAAAGGTGATGACACATCTTTCCTGTGTATCTGGAAAGATCTCACATTCTCGACTGGACAAACGGGAAAACTAGCCGTTTGATGTACCTCCCATTATTTTCTCTTGGTTATGACTGAGCCTCTGCCACCTCAAGCAGGCACTCTCAAATAATTATTACTTCTTCCTCCATTTTTTTTTTTTTGCTTCATTAGGTCAGCAAATATTCACTGAAAATTGTATGAACCAAACACTATTCTAATAGAACAGTTTTCCCAACAAAACAAGCCTTTTTTTATGCCTCTCTACTTCCACCATAGCCCTGCATACTACTTTGCTAAATGATGCCTACTTGGATGACTGGTTGCCTTTGAATTCTTAGGGTCTGGCCTCAAGTGCACAGAATAGTATGTGAATTACCATTAGCATCTCACCACCCATGACTCCCTTGATATAATACTTCATTATTTGAACATTAAAATTAAAATAATACATTGTATATGCATTATGAATTCAATTTCAGGAGATAATGCCAACAGTTTTCCAAGTAGTTGGGCAACTTTGAACTTCTGCCTACAATGTATAAAGAGATACAGTTGGTTTACATTCCTGCAAATGCTTGATTCTTTCAAACTTTAAAATTTTATGAATATAAATTGTATATATATATATATATATATATATATATACACACACATATATATATATACATACATATATATAAATTTATAAAATGTTTCCATTTCTATCTTTCCTGCCCTCCTGTATGATGAAGGATGTTTTCCCAAAGTTAAGTTTGGGAGTTTTCTTAGATACTTGAAACAGAAAAGAATAGAATATCAAAACTTTCTCAGAAATAGGAGAACTACAGGTGATATTCTAGTCCCTTCTTGATTAAAAGTTAAAAAAAAATAGGAGGAAGAACACAATTTAAAAATAAGCCTTACCCAATTTTAAAGTCAAAAAAGAAAGTTTATTCCAGGAATTAAAATGTATTGGCTTATCTGTGACTCAAAAAAATAAAAAAGATATTTCCTGCCTAAAAGTATAGAACAGTGGTAAATTAAATTAGAGGAAAAAACTATGAATCAACCCTTGTTTCAACCCAGGGGTGTTTTACCACTGAACTCCGTCCCCAACCCTTTTTATTTTTTATTTTGAGACATGGTCTCACTAAGTGCTGAGGCTGGCTTCGAACTTCCAATCCGCCTATTTCAGTCTATGGAGTCACTGGGTGTGCACCACCTTACATGGCTCCACACCCCCTGCCCAATGTTGGGGATTGAATCCAGAGGTTTGCACATGCTAGGCAAGCAATCTACCATTGAAATACATGCCCAGCTCTTCTTTTAAAAATTTTATTTTGAGACAGGGTCTCACTAAATTACCCAGGCCACCCTCAAACTTGCTATCCATGTGTTTCAGTTTCCCAAGTAGCTGGATTATGAGCATGCCACAGCACCTGACCTAGTTTCTGTTTTTCCAATAAAAGAGATCTATTTCCAGAGTGCTGGTTAACCAGTTAGAAAATATTACTCTCTTGAATGTGCAGATCATTTGGTGGGTATAAATATGGAAAGATGGAAAATAACATATGACTAATTGTTTGTTAATTGTTGATTTGAATAGTTTACATCTCGTTTAGAAGACCACTCATTTATGAACTTGTGGGCCTAATTCATCATTTAGAAAATACATGTTCATTATTTCAGTTTTGAAAAGCTTTTGCAGTTCCCAAGGTAATTGTTTCATATGCAAGTCTGATTTTAGCAGCTGCAATCCTAAATTATAATATTGTTTTCAATTTGCATATACATCACAATGCAACTTTGTAGTAGAGATAATTCACCTACAAGAAGTTCAGCCAAGGCTTTTATTTGATTAATGGATGTCATTTTATCCCTGCACTTGATGATGTGCCATTTTCTAATTATGTCTGTGTCCTAATAAAATTATGTAATTGCTTAACACTATCACAACAATATCATTCAATGTCTTTCATTTATTTGGAGGATAAAAATTTAGAGGAGCATATCTAACCAACAACAGTTCCTTAAAATAAAGAGATGAAGATAAAAGATTCTTGCTTTTCTTTGGCATAAAGTAGATACAACTTAAATACTGCTCCTAAGAAAGAGAGTAAATTTACATTATTTAAATGTTTACAAGAGATTTTGGATATACCAAATATCATAAAAATATTTCTGCTGAAAAGTTAGCTATTGGCTTTATAGAACCTTGATATTACAGATCATGACTAATTGATCAAACCAGTTAACAAAAATTATTCCCAAAATCCAATAAACATTTAATTTTGACCTTCATTCTTCAAAGCTGGGAGAGGATAGCACCAGGCACTAGACTTTTCAAGAAGCAGATCTGTAAGCTTTACTTTCAGATTGGCACTGTGAGCTTTGATAAGGTACTCTATCCTGGTCAACACAGAACTTTTGTCAAGACAACTATGTATTTGACAGAAAACCAGAATATGTCTCTTTTGTTTGCTCTTACTTATCACAAAATTATTTTATCAAGCAACAAATATTTGTGGAGTGCCTACCATGTGCAAAGTACAGTTGCAAAGGCTTGGATGGAGCAAAGAAAGAAAAACAGACTGCTTAATGAGATGGAAAAGTTGACGATGGAAAATAGAAATACCATACATCCTAATTGGAAGTGGACTGTATAGCTCAGTTTTTGAGCGCTTGCCTTGCTTGCAGGAGCCCTAGGTGCAACCCCAGCAGTCTCACCCTGCCAAAAAGTCCCGACTATTATGTATACTTCCTGAATGATCTTCTGCTGAAATGCAGGCTTCATTAATTCCTCACCTCTTTGTACGTGCGTAATTCTTTTTTTTTTTTTTTTGAATTTTCGAATATTTATTTTTCAGTTTTTGGTGGACACAACATCTTTATTTTATTTTTATGTGGTGCTGAGGATCAAACCCAGTGCCCCGTGCATGCAGGCGAGCGCGTTACCGCTTGAGCCACATCCCCAGCCCCACATGCATAATTCTTATTGCTCAAAGCACACTATTCTCCCCTTCCTTTGCCTTGTGTTAATCAATCTTAACTCACCAATCATATTGTCAGTAAATTGAGAGGTCAGAGATTTTGGCCAATACTGCAACCTCAGTAATTCCTGATACTGACAATCATATAATAGTTCTCCATAAAAGTTTTGATAATATTCAAGAATATATTATTCTCATACTTTAGTTCACTCGTTCTTTATTATAACCTCCACAAACACAAATAGAAAAAAGATAAAATTTAGTATATCAACGCCAACTACTAGTTCTGGACTTTTCTATCAGTCAGATGTTTAGAGCAAATTGTGTGAAAATTTCTGAATAATTTAGAGCAATAAACAGCATACTTTCCCTGTGACAGGGGTATTTTGATATGCTAATTGCAAGTGTTTTGCTTTTTAAAACTAGGTTACATCATTTTTAGTTCTAATGTAAACTTAACGCATTACCTATTAATATGAAGTGTCAAAAATAATGATCTTGGATTTATATAATTTTTCCCAAAAAATAAACTGAAAACTTCATGTTCTTTGGAACATGATATCATAAACTATAATGAAGACAGAGCCGCTGGACCTGTATTCTGCCAACTACTACTATCCAAATTGCCACTGACCTTCCCCTGAAGACTTCAAAGAGCCTTGTTATTCTTTTCTTCTAATTTGATGATATTCCTTCTCACAGTGATAACTCTGCCATGGGAAATCTCAATCAGTGAATTGTGAGAGGAATAAAAATTATTCTTACAACAGAAGTCATTGCTGGCAGGATAACAATGACAACAGAGAAAATTGTCTGAAAACAGGTCATGGATTATAATGTAGGGTACATAGAAACTAGATACAAATCCTATTAATTCCTTCCATTTCATTTGCTTTAGTGCCTCTTTTGGGAGTCTAACATATAAATCAATTCCCTAAACCTGTGGATATTGAGAAGGGGTGAACTCAATTAAACTTTTTCTAAAAGGTTATCTAGATGGTAGATAGGACATTAAATAGTTTGTCAGTTTACAAAATTTTTGACTTGGAAAACCGCATCAACACCAGTCCCAAACATCTGAAAACCTCCCTAGCAAGGCCTGACTCTGTCGCCCCCTGGTGGTAGTGAATATCTGTTGCAGGTGTAATAACCAGAATACTAAACCAAAACATCACAACTATGAGACAAAGATGAGAAATCCAGTCCTGTATTTCCAGTTACTTACAGGAGTTTCCCTTTGGAAGAACTACCATAAATATTATCAAGCCCCCCTAATAAGCATCTGCCTCTTGCTTTCTTTTCCACGTTGACCTCACCTTACCTTCCCCACATTATCTTCTCTGAGTATAAGCCAAAAGGGCCCCATCAACCCTGCCTCCTTAGATGCTCACTGATTTCCAAGAAGTGCTCCCCCTACACCCAAAACACACTTTGAAATACTCTTTCACCTGATCTTTCCTCATTTTAAATCCAACTCAAGAAAATTTTCCCCCATAGAATCACTATCTCTAAAAATGTATTTTGTAGTTCTGTCTTTAGTTGATAAATCTGGAGAAGACCTTGAAATAGCAGGTTTTCCAGTATGCTAGAGATACACAGTCATGTTTTTTTTCTTGTAGAATCAGAGATTACTGTTAGCCAATAACATAAAGATCTGCTTGTAGACTGAAAATGTGGCTTACCCTTTAAAGGCACGGAGAGTGCCAGAATTCTTCAAATATTAAATAAAGAGAAGCAAACATGTAAGGAAGTTGTGCACATCTGGTATTCAACTCAATTTTAAATATAATTGTAAAAAATAAAGTGTAATAATGACCAATTAATTGGTGCTTTTATATCCAAGAGAATATGATGTGGTTTCTTAAAATGAATTTGCAGAGCTAAGTTTAAATCTGATTTGAAGGAAGCTTTCATTGCAGAAGTTTATAGATATGAAAATTACAAATAGTGGAAATGAGTCATTCATTCGCTCTCTCATCTAATTCTTATTGAACATATTTGTTGAGCATTTCTGTATTATCAATGAACATTGCTTTAACTATTAAGAGTCAACTTTTGAACTGAGAAACAAATGAATGAAGTAGACTCTTTTAGTATTATGAGTAATGCTATTTTCTTTAAATTACAAATATTAAGAAACGTCTAGAGCTCAGGATGTGACTCAGTGATTAAGTGCCCCTGAGTTTAATCTCTGGTACCAAAAAAAAGAAAAGTGGTTTAAGTCCTTAGACAAATTATAGGTCAATAGCAAAAGGAAGTAGTACATGAAGCAGAACAAAACTCACAAACTGTGGGGTATGTGCCAAATATTTCCAGTCACAAACTCTAACTTGCTGATTAGAGGCACTTGTACCATGTTTTCTTGACAAGCCCTATTTTCTGAAGGTAAACAAACAACTTCATTACCCAGTGCATGCTACTTAAGAGCTGAAAGTTATCAATGTCTACTGGGACACCTAATCAAACTGGAGGGCAGGAGAGGTGTACTTTCCCCTCTCTTGAAAGAACTCTCTCTCTCCCTTGAGAGTGTCCCCTTTGCCCTTTCCTATTCCTTCTAATAAACTCATGCCTATTACTTTGAGTGACATATCTGAAATCTTTTTAATGTGATGGTAAGAATCAGGGTTTTTGTGCTGCCTCAGTTTTCCAGAAAGCCCCAGCCCTCTAACACTTTGACTGTAAAAACAAAAGAAAACCTCTAAGTTTCCTACATCTATGTATATTACTCCTCTTGACTTTCATTAATAAAGCTATGCTGCCTTTCCTCTCATGGTTTCCTGATATTTTAAAGTCACCTACAATTTTCTAACCAAAATTTGCACATGATTGTTTTTGATCTGAACAAAGCTGGAACACAAATCTTTCCTTTACATCTAGAAGAAACACTATTTCCCCCCCATTGTGGAAAAACAGAAATCAACCTTTTGCTTTACCTCCCACTTTTCTACCCTGGCTTACTACAGGAAGCCACAGCTATGGTAAATGTACTGCCTATTTTAAGGGAGAGCTGGAGAAATACACTAGGCTTCTAAGTCTCACTTCAGCTATTAAATTTTGATCAAAATTCACCATTTATTAGATTCTGGAGAGAATTTTTAAAAATTGTGCCTTGTGTATAAGTTCTCAGAAAATCTTAACTCACTTCCAGTGATTCCAATAAAACACACCCACAAAGCAGTAGGACAAAATGCTTTGGGAAGTGGGGCCATGAGATGGAACATGGAAAGAGAATTGGGGAAAAAGAGTACCAGAAAGTATTGGCATCATGTTAAGTGTTAATTTTGTGCTTGATGTCCCATTTTTTCATACTTCCTGTTTTTTTTTAAATATTCTATCATCTTGCTTCACTGTCACCTTCAGAGAGTGAATAGAAACATCATCTATAAAATCTATATGCTCCTTTTCCCCCTCAGCATGTGTGCCTACTCTGTAGCTCATCAGCAAAGTCAGGCAGATGCTGAAGCATATATAGAGATCATTTTTTTTTTTTTAATCTTCAGTCCTCAGTTCTTAGTTTCCCTTTTCATGTGCTGTGTGCTTTGTAACAATAGGAAAATGGCTTGGCAGGTTTGCTCTGCCTGGCTGTAGGATACTCATTTTACGTTTCATCAATGAATTTGCAAACCCTGATCATTTATATAAATGCTTCCACAAAGCTTTCATTTGAGAACAGTTTGCAGCCACTTCCCGAGAGTCCTGACCTTTCAAAGATAGTTTTTCCTGCTTTCCTCCATCATTTCTATTCTCTTTCTCCCTCCCAACAGACCAGGAGCTCTCTTGAAATTCCAAAATGCAGAACTTAATAGCATCCCCCACTGCTCACTCTACAGGTTCACCTGATAACACTACTCATTAAAATGTAAAACTATTTGAATGTGCACATAAGGAAATCCCACTGTATTGAGCCTTCTCAACCCTGAAGGTCTTGTTTTTCTCCTGCAGCCCTCCAAGCTTTCAGTTGAGATAACACACTAATACCATCACTTGCTTTTTCCTTTCACATTTCCATGTCTCCCACTTGGGTGTCCAGAAAAGATTCATATCTTCAATTTCTAGTTCAACTGCAATCTTTTCTACAGAACCTAACCTTCCAACCCTGCCTTACACAGCCCGTGGCAAAGTTAACCACCAGTACCTTTACTCTAGCAAACCGTAGACTGTTTTTTTTTTTTAAAGAGAGAGAGAGAGAGAGAGAGAGAGAGAGAGAGAGAGAGAGAGAGTGTGTGTGTGTGTGTGTGTGTGTGTGTGTGTGTGAGAGAGAGAGAGAGAGAGAGAGAGAGAGAGAGAGAGAGAGAATTTTTTAATATTTATTTTTTAGTTTTCGGCGGACACAACATCTTTTTTGTTGGTATGTGGTGCTGAGGATCGAACCCGGGCTGCACGCATGCCAGGCGAGCGCGCCACATCCCCAGCCCCATAAACTGTTTTTGTATGATCCAGGAGTCAAGAAGGACTTTACAGGTTTGCACAGTTGGAAAAAAAAATCAAAAGATTAATATTTCATGATTTGTGAAAATCTGAAAGCATTCAGATTTCAGTGTTCATAAAGTTTTATTGGAATACAGCCTCACCCATTCATTTATGTTGTCTGTGGCTGACTTCAAGCTACAAGGGCAGAGCTGAGTAGTAGCTTCCATACTGTTCACAACACCCCAAATATTTACTGACTGGCTCTTTACAAAAAGCGTTTGCTAACCCCTGCTCTATGATCTTGCCACTGCAAATGTAGTCTATGAACACCTGGGAGCTTGGTGTAAATGCAGAGTCTCAGACCCCTCCCAGGAACAACTAAACCAGAATCGGCAGTTTAACAGAATCTGCAGAAGATTCAGCCACAGTAAGTGTTACACTAGTCTAGCACTCATCATGCTCTCTTAAAATTGTTCGTCGATATTTTAGCAAATGAAAAATGAAAACATGACATGAGACACGTGTGGGTCATTACAAAATAGATAAGCACAATTCTGTGGATAAAAACAAAAAAAATACAATGTAAAATGAAACAATAAGAAAGTTTAGTTAATCAGGAGAAAATATGAATTATATCACTGTGCAATGTACTCATTTAATAGCATCACATTTTAATCATATTCATATATATTCAACATATATTACATATATTCATACTTTATGCATGTATATATATTCTATTTCTGGTGTGAAAATATAAGCCTCATTAGCAATAATCCTTAATACTTTACAATTTATACTGTCAGAAATTCGAATTTGCTTAATTAAGTACAGCAGTGATATGATTTCATCATCTGATGTCTTAAAATGTGAATGTGAAACTCTTAGTACATGAAACAGGGCAAGAGAGACCTATTCAAAAATCCCCTTTCCACAATTCAAATGTGGTATTAGGCATTTATAAGTGGCTGCTTGTGTACTTAACATTATATTTGAAATCATCATAATGGTTTTGCTGCTCTCACATTTATTGGTTGATAGTTCACATGTGTAACCCTATGTTGAGGTCTTAGTCCCTTAAGGCTTAATTTAAAAAAAAAATTAATTGTGGGTGGCCATAATATCTTTATTTATTTATATGTGGTGCTGAGGATCAAACCCAGTGCCTCACACATGCAAGGAAAGTGCTCTACCACTGAGCCCCAGACCGAGCTCAAGGCTTCATTTTTTTTCACCAGGTTTCAATACTGGTTGCCACTGGGGAGAGAGTAGAAAAACATTCTCTACAATTGACCAGCCTCAGACTAATCAACTATAAAAGTTATCCAAATGATTTTTTTCTTCAGTCCTGGAGATTGAACCCGGGGTTTCCCTATCACTGAGCCTCATTCCCAGCCCTTTTTATTTTATTTTATTTTTAAAATTTTGAGATGGGGTCTTGCTAAATTGTGGAGGCTAACCCAGAACTTGCCATCCTCCTGCCTCAGCCTCTTGAGTAGCTGGGATTTATAGTAGGCATGTGCAACAACACCTTGAACAAATGACTTTTTAACAAATAATGAATACTTGTTCATTTTATTATTCAACCAGTGAATATTTATTGAATCATTGATATATGTGAGATACTGGGCTAGATGCTAAAAATACAACATTTAGTAAAAGCAAATACTGTCCTGATATCATGAAATTTACGTCTCAGAGAGAAGAATACAATACTCAAGGAATTACAAAAATAAAAGTATAATTATCAACTGCTATAAGTGCAGGGGTGGAAAGTGAGCTGGTGTTATGCATGACAGTATATAACAAGATGCTAGTCTCAGGGGGTCAAGCAAGCAGGAGGCTTTCCCTGTACTCTGAAGAAATGCCTTTTACCTAATGCTCTGAAAGGCTTAATATGAGTTTACTGGTGACATAAGTGTTCCAAAAAGTAGGGAATTCAAGGTAGTATGCATGAAAGAAGGCATAATTTCCAACAAGAATCTTCGATCAAAGGGAGCGTGTTTTTCAAGGAACTGGAAGGGTACCAATGTAGTGGAAGAATTCATGATGGAGGTGAAAGGGTAAAATTTGACAAAGAGATAGACATGGGGTAGATCAGATTGCTTCTTATAAACCATGATATAGATTTGGGTACATATCCTAAGAACAAAACAAACCAGGAGAATGGATTTGGGAGTGCAATTATGTCATTTGGAAAACTAGTTAGAAGTCAATTGCAGTACTCAGGCAAGAGATGATGGAAAGTCAAACTGATACAACAATTGTTGAAATAGAGTGAAGATGCTCAGGAGCTAAAACTGACAAGTGTTAGTGATAAATTTGGTTATGGAGGATAAGAGACATCAAGATGTTCAAGGATGACTCATAGTTCCTTGCTTAATTTAACTATCCAAATGATGGCATCATTTCCCGTGATGCTAAGAAACTTGCAATGCAATGAGACTATTTTTTATTTTCTTCATAATTAAAACTCTATGAAGGGGCTAGGGGTGTAGCTCAGTAGTCTAGCATGCATGTGGCCCTGGGTCCCATTCCCAGCACTGCAACAACAACAACAAATGAAAACCTATGAAATCAATAAAACTACTCAAAGGAATAGTAATTGATTACAATAATTTTAATTGATGTATACTTTCAATGGATGTGCCACAAATATGATTTGATTTTTATATTTTACTAGTGTCTTTACCATGAGTAAAGACCCCTGGGTAAAGCACCCCAGGGTTAAATCCCCAGTACCAAACAAAACAAGTTTATTAGTATCTGTAAAAATCTGTGTTGGGCTGGGGATATAGCACTGAGTCCTGGGTTTGAGTCCTAGCACTGACAAAAGAAAAAAAAAATTGGTGTTGACGGAGCCAAATGGAAAATTGTACCTAGATTTATGCAAGGAAATATTTCAGAAAGCAATTGTTAGGAATCGTATGTTATGTGTCTAGGCCATATGTTTATTTTGGTGTGGGGGAAGAATGATTTTAAAATAAGTTTTGGGACAGGAACATGATACAATATTCAAGTATTCTTTTCAACAGCACCCTTTCACCCTCATCATGAATGCTAACACTACATTGGTCTACTTCCAGCTTCTTGAAAACACACTCACTTCTACGCCACTAAAATATCTCCATTTTATTTAAAAGATATATACTGTTTTTAAATTGAAGTAATGTATGCCTAAGATGAATAAATATTTTAACAGTGAAATAAAAAATATTTGTCATGAACTCTTTGATCATGATATCCTCTTACATGGCATGCATTAATTTACTTGTACTTATTGAAGGTATACCTTTATTTTTACACTTAAGGGAATACATATGTTCTGAAAATGCATAATTTAAAAGTCCAAGCATATTTCTGAAAGATGTATGTTCAAAAACAGAAAACACATATATAAAATTATTATAGTGTTGTCACTAGCATGGATAGACTTTCAATTTTATTTTGAAACTGTTTGGCTACTTCCTTTACCACAACAAAGTTACTTTCACTTATTTTGCAGAATTTGAAATATTTTCGAATGTATGCATTCTAAATTCTGTTGTTAGCCTTGTTGGATTTTGGCACAGGCAACTCCAAGTAAAGATGTATATGTATATGTACAGTCTTTCAAGTTATCAGCTAGCTCAATTAGATTATTGAATATAAAATAATTACTTATTTTTTCATGAATAATAATTTAAAAACTGTTCTTATTGTAATTATACATATTTCTGAGGCAATAATCACTTCCTTAAGTGTTTGGTAGTCCCATGTCTTTTTGAATTCAACTGGTTATTATAAAAGGCCAGTCAAAATTTTAGTTTATCACCCTACCACAGTGGTACATGCCTGTAATCCCAGTGGTTCAAACCTGTAATCCCAGGGATTCAGGAGGCCGAGGCAGGAGGCCTGCATGTTCGAAGCCAGCCTTAGCAATGTAGTGAGGCCCTAAGCATCTTAGTGACACCCTGTTTCAAAATTTAAAAATAAAATAAAAAAGACTGGGGATGTAGCTCAGTGGTAAAGCACCCCAGGTTAAATCCCCAGTACCAAATAAACAAACAAACAAAAAAACCTTTTTTAGATTATTAATAAAAGTAAAAAACTATGCAGAATGTGGAACTGTTGTCTCAGGTTTTTCTGCTTTAAATGCATGTATTCATTTATTAACAGCATGCCTGATTGAATATCTCTATTCTGGAGGTGCTACTATTTTTATAATTATAAATTTAATAGTCATTATTAAATGGATTATTAAAAACATTTTATGTGCAAGACACTCTGTTAATTCCTGCAGGTGATAAAAATGTCTGTACTTCTACATAGTACAACCGATATTCCATTACTTAACACGGAATCCTGTGCTCCTTTTATAGGTTTTTTATTATAAATTATTTCATTTAACCTAACAAAGAGTTGAAGAGAAAAATACATAGTAATTTTATGAAATATAGAAAATGAGAATATTTGTAAATAAAAAATAACAATAAACTGCAAAGTGAAGTATTGGGACTATCTTTGTAGGTAATAACTGATTTGTTACAGTCTATTTATATTTTTATTAAAGTAATTTGGTAGTCAGGTGTAGTGGCACATGACTGTAATCTTAGTGATTTGGGAGGCTGAGGCAGGAGGACCCAAGTTCAAAGCCAATCTCAGAAATTTAGCGAGACTCTGTTGCAAAATAAAAAACAAAAAGGGCTGGGGATGTAGCTCAGTGGTAAAGTGCCCCTGGGTTCAATCCTCAGTACCAAAAAAATAAATAAATAAAATAAAATAATAAAAAAGTACTTTGGTTACCTAGAATAAATAACTCTGAAATACAGTACTCAGTTATACATCAGAGAACTCATATAGAAAAAAATTCTGTTAATTGAGCTTGTATTTATTTGTAGCAACACAAGTCCCCATAATTGAAAGAAAATATTCTTGAATTATGGATATAGATTTCAAGAGAGTGAAAAGTATAAATCCTGCCATGATGGTGGAGAGCTGCTATGTGTACACTATTTCTTCGTTACATGAATCATTTTGTGAAAAATTTTAAATGCTGATATGTTTTTACAGAAAAAAAAATGTTTACCTTTAATACTTACTGATATTACAAACCTTATCCAGCTCAGGAGGAGCACAGTTGTCCAAATGATCATTTTTCACAGGAGACATTGAACATATTACCTAAATTGTTACCTTGATCACAATATAAATACAAATATATCTTACAGTAGCATATACCTATGTATATGCATAAGTAGGGCTTTAGGGAAGGTATTACTAAATTTGAAGGACAGTAGAGACAAACAAAGTCAATTGATTTTTTTTTTAAATATTTGATTAGTTGTTGATGGCCCTTTATTTTTTGTGATGCTGAGAATTGAACCCAGTGCCTCATACATGCTAGGCAAGCACTCTACCACTGAGCCACAACCCCAGCCCCATTACTTTTTTTTTTTTTTTTTTTAATTCACATCCATCGAATCATGCACAGCTTAAAGTAGCCACAGAAATCACCAGGGATCCACATTTTAAAAACTCAAAGGAGGGGCTGCTTAGAGCACATGAGTAGCAGCCCTGGGCTCAATCCCCACACCACAAAACAAAACAAAACAAAACCCTTCATAGAATATCAGATTGTGAATATTTACATATTATAACTAAAACTCTTATTATTCTTCTATACACAGTGAAAAATAATACATTTAATATTATTTACAATCCATACCCAGTCTCTGGTATGTTTCACAGGTATTTTTCATGTCACTATCATACCCTGACAAGGCCAGCCTTACAGAGATGTGAAGGAGACAAAAACCTTACGTACGTACATGAGGAGATTTTAGATGTATCTTTCCTCTGTATCCATCAAGGGGTTCAATTACTGAAGCTACATTTTAATGTTGAAATATGTCTCCCTCTGGAGGAGATAGGCCTTGTCAAACATTGCCATTTTAGGAAAAAAAATTTGTGTATCAAATCTCTAACTGACAAGCTGGATAAGAACCAAATGTCAAAAGGTACGTGTACAAAGAGGGGTACATAAGGCTTGGGAGAGAAGCAAAGAGCACTCATTATGAAGTTGTGGATATTTGGTACACGGAGGTGGAGAGACAAAGTGGTAAAGACAGTAGTGTTCAAAGTCAGATGCTAAAGATGAAGTTGGCTGACTTCACATTCTACTAAGGCTGACCCTGGTCTTCACCTCAGGACAGGGCTTACAAAGCCATGGATACAGGTGAGATGATTTTGTGTAAGCATTGTTTAAAACTTGAGAGTGTAAACTTACCTGCACATCATGTTGACCTATTTCACCAATGCAGTGAAAACATCTGTAGGCACACAGGATCTTCATAAATTTACAATAAATTACCTGCAATGCACTCTCAATACAGCTGCTGGGGTGTTAAAAATTTTATACTATACACTTTTTGAATTTTCCCTGTGGATTCCCTTTTTGAATTTTTTCCCCCAAGGAAAGCTGCTTAGAGCATCAAGAACTCCTCATACATATTTAATAAGGGAAGTGTTACCTTTTTCATCATTTTAAGTGGTGATTTGTTAAATAAGAAAGCAGGACACTCTGACGTTGACCATTCTGACTATGGGTACATTTTGATGCACCTGTCTTTATGCAAAATCAGCTCTTTTTCCCTTTCTTTTAGTGTTTGATCATGTGTGTAACAGACACTCCTAACCCAATTCCATCCTTAACTTCTCTTAAATTTTGATAGGTTTCCAAGTTCCATTTTATTTTATGTTTTTGTTGCTTAATTTCTTGACTATATATTGTTATATTAAAAGTGTACATTGAGGCCTGGGGTTGTGGCTCAGTGGTAGAGCACTTGCCTAGCATATGTGAGGCACTGTGTTTGATCCTCAATACCACATAAAAATAAATAAATAAAATAAAGGTGTTGTGTCCATCTACAGTAAAAAAAAATTTAAAAATTATACATAACTATGTGAATAACCACAAATTTAATTAAGAAGTTCCTGCACAGTCTTTAAAATAAAGAATCCAATTTTGACCCACTTTGCCTAACTTGTATATATTTATTCAATCAAATAATTATGCTATGGGGCTGGGGTTGTGGCTCAGTGGTAAAACGCTTGCCTAGCATGTGTGAGCTGCTAGGCTTAAGCCCCAGCACTGCATAAAAATAAATAAAACAAAGGTATTGTGTCCGACTACTTTTTTAAAAAAAATTATTCTATAGAATATGGAGTTGTCCATTCTCGACTTTTTAGCATTTATGACTAATAATACTTTTTTTCCCTTTTTTAAGGAACAAAGTTTATTGTTTCCTCTCCCTTTTATCCTGAGATTTTTAGTTTTATTCATTAAGATTTTTTTCTTTGTTTCTTTTTTTTTCTTTCAGTGCTGGGGATCAAACCCAAGGCCTCATACTACACCCCAGCCCCCTTCCATCTATAATATTTTGAAGAGCTTTATTTTCTAAAATTTATCATAGGAAACCAATACTTGAATTTCCTACCCTACCCCTCATCATTGATATGACTTTGTCACTGAAGGAGAAAATGAAACATTCATATTTTGCCTTCACTATATATTCAGATTTTCTCTCAATTTATACAGTCTTATTTTATATTTATTTACTATAAATTTGGGGTGATGGTTAACCAACTTGGTAAGGGTGTCTATTGCACAATATTTGTTAATTAAAATAAGCAGATTTTTTTTAGGTTGCATCAAAATGCTGTTTACCAATTAAATAATATTCTTCAGATATGGAAACCATTAATGAGATATGTTGCAGTAGCTCAGGATCAGGACTAAGTTAGCAAAATAATAGGAATCACCTATATGTAATAGTTGAATACTACTGCAAAAATAAAGAGTTCTGAAGCATGCTTATGGGTATACTTACAGTTATTTTTAAAGAATCATGCTCGTTGGCCTGTGCTCGCAGGTATTAGCTGATAACCCTAAAAAGCAAATGTTGAGAAAAATGCAATAAGAACACTGTAAGTAAGGTGTTGCTTTCGGTATTTATATTATTTTCATATATAAAACATGACTGAAAATAGTTGGGCTACTATCCATAAGTTCCAAAGAAAGACAGTCTCACATATACAAATTTTTTTAAAAAACCTAAAATATTGATACAGCAAATATGGCAGTGACTGTCCTTTTGCTAAAGAGATTAAATATCAATTAAGTATCCAGAATACATCAGCCAAATTTTAAATTATTCTGGGTGTTATGGCCCACACCAGTAATCCCAGTGACTCCAGAAGGAAGCTGAAGCAGGACAGCAAGTTTGAGGCCAGCCTCTGGCAACTTAAGGAGACCTAGTCTCAAAATAAAATAAAAAGGGCTAGGGATATTGCTCAGTGGTAAAGTATCCCCCGGGTTTAATCCCCAGTACTGAAAAAAGAAAAATAATTCTAAATCAAATAGAAATAGAACATCAAAACATTATTTCAGATAAAACATTTTACAGAGCAGGTGTAGTTAAATGGTATTTCACCATAGGTATTAAAGCTATATTAAACTCTGGAAGGGAAAATAACATTTGAAAATCACCATTTTACTATCAGTTATTGTAACAGTATCAGTTGCCAGTATCTATTTAAAATGTAAACATAAGATTGAGACAAATATTAGCCAACCACATTTTTGTTGTCCGAAAAATAAATTTGATGTAATAAAATTAATATTTAACATATTTAAGCATGAGAAGATTCCCCAAACATGCAAAACATGACCAAAATGTCTTAAAAATGAATTTTCTGAACTTCTAAAGCAAACAATTCTATTGGCTCAAGTAAAATGGAGTAATGTAAAGGCCATTGATATTGTGAGAAATACACAGGAAATGTCAATTATTATATTACTGGAGGATATTAAGATAATTTTATTGCTCACATACTTATTAATGTATTTGTATTTATTGAAAATTGATTTAAAATGTTTATATTATAAATTTTAAAACCACAATTTAAATAATTTAATGTGACTTTCTCCTACCTCATCCAGGATAAAATGTACAATTACAAAAAAATATTATACTTTTCAATCCTTAAGACAGTAAAAAATAGTTCTGGCTTCAAATTAGTGAAAACAACTTAGCTAAAACTTTGCTGTTTAACCTAAATTTTATAAAATGCATTTGGTATTATAAATGTGCACCAGTATTTTCTTGCTGCTCTTGCCACTCCAAATAGTGCAAAAATTTATTGAAATTACTGTGTGAGAACAAATGGTCAACATTACATCTCTATTTTCATAAAATGGTAAGGAGCCTATAGTAAATAAAAATAATCTCCAGGGGTAACCGGATGTAAAACTGGTTCTACCTAACATGTTTCAAGCAGCAGAGATTCAAAACAAAAACAAAATTACTAGTAACGTTGGTGCAATGAGACTCCATGGTTGGTGAAGTTGGTGGCTAAGTTAGTAATTAGTACAATAAGAATTACAGATGGCACTGCAATAAAGCCCGATATCATCTCAATAAACTGTAATGATCCACTCTACCTGTTGTAGCTTCCATTAATTTACCTAACTATGCAAATACCCTTGGAGGGAATTAAACTGATCGTCGCCAGAAAACTGGTGCGAACGGAATTACGGCCCCCTAGTGGTCAATTGTGATTACCACAGTTAGAAGAATGTGACTATGATTGTATCATTTGTCATTTAGGGTTTATGCGTGTCCCTCCACCCTTTGCAACAGGATTAAGCATTCTTGCTTTTTTTTTTAATTAAAAATCGTCCAATCTTGTAGTTTTGAAAAAAATTTCCCCTAAACTTACCAACCAAATATTTTCCCCATGTCTCTTTTTCAGGTATATTTCTAAAATCATACTTAATTTTTGAAAAACTGTGGAATGCCTTAAGTAAAACTAAATACCTCCTCAATCTGTCTCTCCCCCCTGACATTGTTTATATTAATATTCTGAATCGGTCATGCAGTCTATTTCTCCTTTAAGCTAATTATATGTAAATTTGAGATGTCATTATTGATGTTCTGTCATTTTAAGTTTCTCACCACCTTACTGAACTATCATTTTAAAAATTCCTATAATGACTTTGATTTTTCTCCTTTGTAGACCAGTGGCTCTACAAAAGAAAGATAACTCTTATCACAACCTTATCCTATATGTCAATCCACACTATGTAATGCCCTGCTTTAAAAAAAAAAGTGCATATTTTTTTAATCTCACATGTGCAATCCTATTACCTTTGACACTATTTATAATTGGTTTGTAAAGTGACATTAAGGGTAAGTTTATAATTACTTAAGACAGATTCAACCCTACTTTTCCTAAAAAAAAAAAAAAAATTGCTATTTTGCTTCCAGCCTACGGGGGGGGGGGGGGAATATAAAACAGTAGTTTCAAAAAGCACAATTATAAATTAAAACTACTGAGAACCCAGTGAAAATTTAATAATGGATAGGTTTGCTACTTTATTTCTCCTTCAATTGAAATAGGGGAAAAGGCAGCTTTTGAAGTGGGAAGTCTATCAAAGAAATGTCTATCATTTTTTTAAAAAATAATCTTTATTTCAATTTATGTGCTGCTGAGGATTGAACCCAATACCTTATACGTGCTAGGAGAGTGCTCTACCACTGAGCTACAACCCCAGCTCCAGAAATGCCTATCTTACTGTTGCTGAGTCATCATTAAAATGCTGGTACTCAATCCTGAGCAGGATGAGGAAATGCTAACATTACAAAAGAGCTTAATATGCTTCTTTGGATATTCATGGATAGGCACACTCACTTAAAAAGAAGGGGCCTTCTTGTGTTCAGGATTATTCAGGATTAAAACTGGATCACAGATGGATAGGGTGTGGAACAATGCAGGGTATGGGGGTAACTTTGCCTACTTTGGGTTTTTAAGAAGCTATTTTAGTGAAGTACAATTTAAATATAAATCAATAAACACATTTTAAATGTAGAGTTGGGTCAGTTTTGATAGATGTTTGCTCTCACTCCAATGAAGATATAACACATTTCCATTCTCCTGCTCCTTGACCCCCAAAAGCCTTTCAGACCTCTATCACCATTATTTTTGCCAGTTTTAGAAGTTCATTGAAATGGGACCATAAGGTAGGCTCATTTCCTTCTTTATTTATTCCAGACATTTGTGTTTTCTTTAACTGAATATTATTTGTAGATTTTATTAGGCGCATATATCCCCCTGCCTTATTGTGATGATCTCTTTCTTTTTTCTTATTTTTTCCCCTGTGTGTGTGGCCTTGTACTGCTAGGCAAGCACACTCTACTATTGAGCCATATCCCTAGCCCCTTGTGTTGATTTATTAACTTAAATTGTCTTAACTTTCTTTTCAAGTTACCATTTCTTCTTAAAACCTCAACTTTTGTGTAACATCCTGCTCTTTAAACTTACTTTGTCCTGTGTCATGTCAAAAGAGCAATAAAGTGGATTATCAGTGATACTTCTGATTATCTGGTCATTGGAACAGAAGTTCAAGGAAACCTGACAAACCAAAGAAGCAATTACAAAACACAAAATCATTGGAGAAAGTTTTCAAATACAAAATGGTGCTTTACCCATCACCTCCTTATATTTAGGACGATACAGATAACAGGCACATTATTCTGCTGTGTATAGAGTACATACATTTAAGCCAAAAAACGATTAAAATCTGTATTTTGATATGTTATTAATAAGATCTATTTATATTATTAGATATGAGATTATTTTTATGGGGAAGATATTAAATAAAAGATACCACATTTTAGGTAGAAGGCCCAAGTTTTCATATTCAGATTTTGCATATTTTTAAAATTAGTGATGGCAGCTAAAATGTACATCAATTCAAAGTTCCTGGTAATGTGTTATATTACTATACTACTATGGCATAAGAATAATGCAAAGACCAACAGAATCACAGGCAATTTTATTTCATAAGAATCCCCTAAGCAGGTGTAATTTTTAAAAAGTGTCTTCCTCATTACAGATTTAGAAAAGAAACAGGTGGCAGGCTCCAATCAACTGATTTTTATGGCATTTGATGGATGGCAAATAGCATGTATACAAAAAGATTTCTGGGGCAGATGCCTGCTCTCTGGAATAGGTAATTGTGTTGGGGAAATCTTCATCAGGAAAAATGGAAACAAATAAAATAATCATACTGGAAATTGAACTTTCCTGAGTCTGAAACTTAGGTTTTCCTAACCAATTTATTTTGAGCAGGAGGATGACTTCCTTTTTATTGATTCTGCAGTACTAAAATAAAGTTGAATAACAAAAGATGATAGAAGCTCATTTTATTACTTTCAGAAATGTGTAAAAATTAAGGATTTAGCCAGATAGATCAAAACCCTATTGCTCCAACCTGACCATAGATTTTCTTTTATTTGCCAGCCCTTAATATAAAGCTGCCTCTCTGATGTCCTAATAAAGCACCTCTGTTAAAAGTTTGCAGGTTCTTAAAATAAACTACAGAGACAGAGAGTTGTGGGTTGCCTAGATCTGGGTGTGGAAAAAGTACTGGGAGTCATTGCTAATGGTTATAGATAGGGTTTCTTTTGGGTGGGGGGTTATGAAAATGTTCTATATTGTGACGATGGTTGTACAATTCTGTGAGTACACTCAAAATCACTGGATCATACACATTAAAATGTGTGAATTGTATAGTATGTGAATTCTATCTCAATAAAACTGCTACAAAAGTCATTTGGGGTTGAATCTATGACTTCAAATGAAAAAACAGATCTTAATTTTTTTGGGGGGTGGGTGGGTACTGGGGATTGAACTCAGGGGAACTTGGCCACTGAACCACATCCCCAGCCCTATTTTGTATTTTATTTAGAGACAAGGTCGCACTGAGTTGCTTAGCGCCTCACTAAATTGCTGAGGCTGGCTTTGAATTTGAGATCCTCCTGCCTCAGCCTCCCAAAAAGGTCTTATTTTTTAGAGCTGGGCATATGCCTATAATCATTGACTTGGGAGGCTAAGGCAAGAGGATCACAAGTTCAAGGCTGGCCTCAGCAATTTAGTGAGGCCCTGTCTCAAAATAGAAAATAAAAAGGGCTGGGACTATAGCTCAGTGGTAAAGTAACCCTAGGTTCAGTCCCCGGTACAAAAAATAAATAATTAAAAAAATTGAAAGATAAACTGATTGTATTGCTATAAAATACATAGGAAATACATTGATTTCATATAATTAAAGTGTGAACATTTCAGAAATCTAATATTCATGAAAGGATGGATTTTAAGAAAATCCTAATACCTGATGCTCTACATGTATATACAAAATGTACCAACAAGTATAATGACATGGAAGCTGGAGCAGGACATTAAAAAGAAAAGCTCAAGTTATGTTGAATAAAGAAAACTGAATTATTATGAAATCTTTTTTTTTTAATTCAATACATTTAAAGGTCAATTTTTATCTTGCTATTTTTCTCACACTAGCAAATACATACTGTTCATGTACAATTCAAATGATGAAAACTTTTTTTGTTTAGGATAACTTTTCAATCACTGATCTTAATCCTGAACCATATGTTCCAGTGATTTCTCTGGTGAGATAGATGTCAGGTTGATAAACAGCTAGTAAATGGTCAAGCTGAAGAAACTCCATACTATCTTTGTCATGAGTAAAAATTATATTTGACGCTTTGTTTTAACTTCTCTGTTTATGGTTGATAATAATTAAAGGTTATTTTAGAGGGTTCTATAATTTCTTATGCAAGCCTCTCCCTCTCAACTCTCCTTTTATTTAAATTGTACTGACATACATACAACTAGTGATTTCCGTTTATTTATTTATTGGTAATGGGGATTCAACTCAGGGGCACTCCACCACTGAGCCACATCCTGACCCTATTACTTATTTTATTTAGAGATAAGGTCTCACTGTGTTGCATAGTGACTCACTATTACTGAGGCTGGCTTGGAACTCGAGATCCTCCTGCCTCAGTCTCCCAAGCCACTGGAATTATAGCCATGTGCCACTGCACTGGGCTATGATTTCCATTTTTAAAAAGTTAAAGCTAATGAATTCAGAACTGAGTGAAAAAAGTAGTGACAGTTTCTGAATAATCTATAAGCTTTTGCTCTGAATAGTATATGAAAATAAATTCTTAAAGTACTCTTAGATACCAGGTGGAGTTGTTTGATATTCATTATTTTTATGAAAAATCATTGAATTTTTATATTTACTCAATTTAAAATGATAAGTTTCAGTCTAAAAATCATAGGAAAAATTCAGTGCAAAATATATCATTACTGTGAAGTTAAATAGCAGAAGAAAACATTTTAAAATTTAGAAAAATACATAAAATGGAGCTTTTAAATTTGACTTTAATATGCTTTGCATTTAAAATGCAAGTGTCATGCTTAGATTAGAACTTGTTAAATTATGAAAATATACGACTATTATACATGAAACTAGATTAAAATAGAATTATTTATTATGTTACAACAAATAAAGGTAGAGGAATTTCACAGAATATGCAGTCAAAATATTTCCAGTTATAGCTGTTTTTTTCTTTCCTAGTAAATGTGATTTTGGGGAACTCAAGGTGAATCTCTCTGGCCTTTTAAAAATATTATGATTCATTTCTTCCATTTTCCTGTTTCATTGCCAATTATTATATGACATTTTGCACATTTTCCACTATTATTTATACTAGTAAATAGCTATTGACTCACTTTTATAAATGAACTAAGATCTTTGAAAATATACTTATTTTTGACGTGTAGAGCAGATATATGCTTCGTCTTCCATTTAGTACTTTGACAACAATGTCAAGGTCTAAGTAAATGTTATAGTAAGAGTGTGTTTTGTTCATGACTCTTTGCCATATTTTTGAAACTTAAGGCTATTAATCAGAGTGACATGAAAAAAGCACACACTACCCTTATAGTCAGACAGAACTGGATTTGAATCCTGGCTCAGCTCCTTAGCTACTGTGTGTTTGGACATGCAATTTAATCTCTGTCTCCATTTCCTATTTCTAACATTTGTAAGAATTACATGAAATTATAGATTTACTCTGCCAAATGAAGTCTAGGGTATAGTAGGGGCTCAATATCTGTTAATTCCTTTCCCTTTTCTTCTTGTTTTTATTAGAAGCACCCATGAGTTCTTGCCTGAACCTCTTCTTACCTCTGAGATTCTGCCCTGTAGCTACTAGGTCAAACAGTAAACACAAAAAACAATTTCAGTAATACTACAATTTAAAAGTTCAAACATAAGGTCAAATAAACAAACTTTAAACCACTGATCAAAACATATTTTGAGGATGATCTTGAACTATGTATTTTTTTTCAGACCTATTTCTTCTTGTGCACACCTAAATTAAAGTGAATTATTTAAAATTTTATTGGGAGAAAGGTGAATGTTCCAATTTAGTTTCAAACCAATCTGGTATGTGCAAGGCACACATGCAAATGAATAATGGAAGAAGAGTCACAGAAATGAACAGATTTCATTCTGTGAAAATGCACCTTTCTTTTTTACCTTTGAGATCATCCCATTGAGCTCATTTGATGGTTGGTGTTATGATTTCATCTTTCATATACTCTGTGAACTTACATGTCCTTAAAAGTACATGAAGGTCACTGGTTTGTTTCTTTATAAAAATGACATAATAGATTAAAGCTGGAATTCTGTAGCTAGTGACTCATGCTTGCACTTGTACATTTTAAGAGATGTAATTTATAGAAAGGAAGCATCCAGCCTTGAGCTGTTTCAGACTTAAGTTGCTCAAACAAATTAGGAAATAAAAGCTAACATAAATAAGTGCACACAGACTGTCAGCTGGTCAGTCATCTAATTTAAACCTCGAAAATACTTTTTCTTTTTTTGCCTTTTATGTGTTTTACCTTTGTGAATACACGCACACACCATATATATTTGCTACCTATATGGCAGTAAGGATAAAAGTCATAAAATGAAAGTACTTACACACATGTACTAACTTTCTAATTTTCAAAGCCAAGAATGCAAATGTGCTTTCTGTTTATTCTGAATTTATTAAGCATGACATGATACTCAAGGGCAGTCAAAATTTTAAAAGCTTTCATTTAGCCTTCAAGAGGCAGTGGACCATGGAGGAAAAGAACCTGACTTTGGAGTGAGATTTGGGTTCTTTCTGTAGCTTTACTAATACTTGGTTGCATGACCGGAAGTGAGTCAGAGGCCCTCTCTAAACTTTAATTTAGTTTTCTTCTAAACATAAGTAATATTAAGTGCATCAATACTTTAGTTATATTACTTTATTTTATTTATATTCATAGTACTTTTATATTTCAGTTATATGACTTTATTAGACTACTCAGTACTTAATGTGTTATTGCTTTCATAACATTATCAGTGCATTTATGAATTAAAGAACTTTCCTAATACTCCTAAAATAATCTAATAAAAACAAGTGGCTTTTTTGGTATTGGGAATTAATAGTCACATGATATTCAGGTAATTGATTTTATAAGGGAGTCTAACCTACAGCTCACTATTTACTTACCTGTAGCAGAAATCAAGGTATAATTCAGGTATCTAAGGGCTTGCTAATAAAGAATTCACATGACTCCTGCCTGTAGCAAATTTTACTATTTCTGTTTACATTGCTCAAGGAATCTAATTAATTGCTGGACAGACAGAAGGTGATCAATTCCTGGTAGCTGATATTTTAAAATATAGTTATGAGCAGAATAATAGGATAGAGCACAAATGAGTCCAGACTCATGGAGATATGCTTTTCTTTTCTCTTTCTTTTTTTTTAAACAAAAGTCTTTTCCATATGAGAATCTCTGTCATTAAAAAAAGAAAAAGATTTGGTCACTCCATATTTATAGGTGTTAGTGAAAATTGCACCTGAGAGAGTTGATTCAAATTGATATTCCTTCTTTGGGCTCTGGAACAGAAGCAGTATTTTCATTTCATTCAATGTCTTTTTTTTTATCTGCTCTACTCCTTGAATTTTCTCTAAATTATAGTGACTGTTTTCTTTCAATATTTTTTTATGTAGAGCTCATAAACTGAATCTTGAGGTACTAACCAGATTCCAGACCACTGAATGTCAGAACTACGTATTGTTTCCTCTTCTGGAAGGTTCTGAAGTGCCCAGTCAAATAAATATCTTGCACAGAGCAGAACCTTAACAGACATTGAGTGTAATAATTCATAAAGTTAGGGAAAACATTGTTCATTTTGAAAATTCTGAGACAAATGCAATCATTAAACATTTCCCAAAGCTTTAAGTAATCAATGCTTTATCTTTGGACCTCAGTTCTCTTCTCTCCATAACCTTCTCTTCCTTGTAAAGGTTTGAAATTCATCTATATCAACATGGCTTGAATCGCTCCAAATTCTTTTACCATCACAGAGGACCTATCTCCAGAGATGAAATATCATATTTTCAGCTATCTAAAGAACATCCAATGTTGTATATCTCACCATTACCTTAAATATGGCTAAATCAAAGGTCATTCTCCTACCCCAACTAACTAGTTCTTTTTTTAAAAGGAAATATTTTATTACAGTAATGATATGGGCAAACTAACTGCCACGATATTTTATCTTATTTTATTTTAGAGAGAGAGAATTTTTTTAATATTTATTTTTTTAGTATTCGGCGGGCACAACATCTTTGTTGGTATGTGGTGCTGAGGATCGAATCCGGGCCGCACGCATGCCAGGCGAGCGCGCTACCGCTTGAGCCACATCCCCAGCCCCACTAGTTCTTAATTTATCTTTTCTCACACTGTGAACTTGAAAGTCCTACAGCTTTTTGCAATGCTGCCCTTCTTCTGTGTCAATCTAAATCATACTTGTCCTCAGGCTCCAGATCAGTTTCTATCTATTCCAAAAAATATCCCTTTAATTGTTTCTCTTTCTTCATTTGTATATGGCACACAATTTAGTACATTATATAATATCTGGATTTTTAAAAAAACTATTTATTTATCTATTTATTGTGGTGCTGGGAATTGAACCCAGGGCCTTGTGCATGCAAGACAAGCACTCTACCAAGTGAGCTATGTCCCAGCCCCTATAATGTCTGGATTTTTGCAGCATGTCAATATACCTTATCTTCCCAAATAAAATGCAAGCTTCTCAATGATAGGAATCATACTATACAGGAAATGCTCATTAAATCCTGGCTTGACAGTTCTGTTACTCTAAGAACAAATGCTATCTTCTCTGCCATGCTTCTACAATGTGAGGTATAATTAAACCTCAAACTATTTCTTCAATGATGATGATGATGATAGAAATCTATATGACTACTCAGACAGATCAAGAGTAGGCTTGAGTGCTATGGGTTAAGATCTGGCTACAGACAATGTTTGAATAATTCCTTTGAAATTATTTTCTACCAACACAAATGGTACAGCTTTAAATTCGTTAAAAATGGAGATAAAGAATCTAGATATTATTTTCAGGGAAAGTAATTAGAAATCAAAAGGGAACTCTGATAGGAGTTATGAACAAACTATAAATGACCTTTCCTTTTCTCCTTTCTATAATCTGGGGTCACCCCCCCAAAGGCTCAAAGGAGTTCTGATTATAAAATCAGGAAATCGAATACTCATAAGACAGGTTCCAAGGCTGGGGCAAAAAAGATCATATGAAATGTAATTAAAGGCTGCTAGATGGATATTTTCTGAGGCTTTTATAAAATAATAGCTGATATACTCAATTAAATATGAGTACATTAAAAGAATAAGACAATTTCTAATCAAGAAGCTCAATCATAAAGTAAGAGTTGACAGCACTGACACTCACAAGATATTAATGAATTTTTATTTCAAATTAGTCACTGAAAGTTGACTTCGGAATAAAATAATTTAATATTTTATCAGTTTTTTTTTTGGGGGGGGGCAGTTACCAGGGATTGAAGTCAGGGGCACTCGACCACTGAGCCACATTCCCGGTCCTATTTTGTATTTTATTTAGAGACAGTGTCTCACTGAGTTGCTTAGTGCCTCACTGTTGCTGAGGCTGGCTTTGAACTTGGGATCCTCCTGTCTCAGCCTCCTGAGCCACTGGGATTACAGGTGTTCGCTACTGCACCTGGCTTTAGCAGTTTTTTAAAGCAACGAATAGGATCACTTTATGCCAGTTAGAGTGTCTCCTGAATAAAAAAAAAAAAAAAAAGTCTTTTTCAATTCTTGTATTTAATACAAAAATTGCTACTTTATCCACTCACACAATGTTATTTTAAAGGAAAGATATTGGAAAATATTTTGAAGCAGGAACGTTACCCCCTGTTACCTGGGCTCTGGATATCATAGTAAATGTGAACAGAGGTAAGGCTAATAGTTATAAAAGGAAAGAGGAAAAAAAATCATAATTAGTTGAAGCACTCTTGGAAAATTTGAAGGGGAAGTCAAACCAGGCTTGACTGACTTTCAAAAAATCTTGTTCCACTAAAGTACAACTGGATAACTAGCCTTCCAGTTATTTTACAGAAAGTGATTTGGATTTTTTTAAGGTTTTCACCAAAGTCGTAGGCTTATCAATTAGCCTACTTTTATTTAAGGCTTGATCATATGCAAATGAATATCTGCTCCTCTGTAGAAAAAGAAACAACTTTTAAAAAATCATCTTAGAGTAATATTTCTGTCACTCTCTCACAACCACATATATATCTACATGAAACTTTTTTTGTTTGTTCCCAGTGCCCAGGATGGAAACCAGGGCCATGTTAGGCAAGCACTCTACCACTGAGCTAGACCCCCAACCATAATTTGTAAATTGTGTATTTATATATGAGTATCTAAAGTTCTTTGGAATTAAATATTCATGATATGAAGGGAGGAGAGAAGTACTGAAAATAGTATGGAATCTTTGTTTAAATCTGGCTATAAAATTAACTGTGTGACCATGGGTAAGATATTTCGTCTTTCTTACCCTTAGTTTTCTCATTTGTTTAGTCAGTGTAATAACATGGCCCTAATTAATTAAAAATCAATTGTAAATATAAGAAAGATATATGAAAATTCTAAACTCTAAAATATCTACAAATGTAAATTTCATTATGGTATAAAAAGTAGATATATTAATAAGGTTGTTCTGTGATTTTATTAAATGTTTTCAGCCATACATGACTTTTGTTAGAAAATAAGGTAAATGAGAAGGAAAAAAGGAGAAAAGAAAACATAAGAATAGGCTGTTAGACTGAAAAAAATTATAATAGGAAATAGCAAAAATTTAAGAAATATATAAAATTAGGCACAGTGGCATATACCTGTAATCCCAGTAGCTCGGGAGGCTGAGTCAGAAGGAAGGTAATTTTGAGGCCAGCCTCAGCAATTTAGCGAGGCCTTAAGCAATTTAATGAGACCCTATCTCAAAATAAAAAAAGACTGGAGATGTAGCTCAGTGGTTAAGCACTCCTAGGTTAAATCCTCAAAATCAAAAAATAAATCAATAAAAAATAAAAATATATAAAATAGAAAACAGAGTTAAATGACGATATAAAATAAACATTAGGATGACTCTCAAAAATGTATCTATACAGGAAAATCAGAGCAAAATCAAGAAACTTGGAATTCTCTAAATGTTATATATATTTACTCTTCTTGGAGCGTCTATATTATAGGAATTAGCATAACAGGAAGTTTTATGACCCTGAATATAAAGGGTCATAAAAGACTAGAACTCAGGTCCTTTAACTCTAACTTTGCAGTATAAAAACCTTTTCCACAGTGCTTGTGAATTTTTATGTATTAATTATTCAGCAAACACATATTGAAATGATATATGCAAAGGGTAGTTGGGGGTTGTCTATGTGAATTTGTAGTCTGATAGGAAAGATAACACTCAAATTAAAATGAGTGAGATGATGTATATAAAACCTTTAACACCATGCTGGGAAGATAGGAGGCACTAAAATTTGGAGTAAATTAAAACCAAAGAACATTAATAAACTACAACACAATGTGCTCAGTGCCATGTAGATGGTGCAAGCAATATTTTTTTTTTAAATTTGAAATAGAAATACTAGTTTTCTTATGTATGTGAGTATAATCAGATGATTTTTTAATACAGCTAGTCGATTTTTACCCTGCCCATATAAAATCATAACACATTTGAATTTTAAGCATTACTTTTTGGCTTTATAGTTTTCACAATACCTTTTTTCCCTATTCCCTCAAATAAAATGGTAATTTCCCTGTGAATTAAGCACAAGAATTTGCAGCAGTTATTTTCCAATGTCTCCCATCATCTGAAGATCTTTACTCCATAACCCATCTTAGAGTCCCTTTATTTCATCTTAGCATTTGACAACTGCTTTAGCATCTCATTACTATTAACCCTATAGATGCTCTGCCTATGCACAAGCAATAATTGGCAGATGCTCTGCCTAATAGTTGGACACTTTTATTCGTTCATTCTGGTAGGAATGAGGGATGTGTAAAGTTCAAATGTGGCATGGAGAGTTGTCCTAAGTGAGTCGGGAGGTATGTATATATGGTAGAATTATATGGTGATTTTTTAAAAAATAGACACAGAAGCAGGATTGAATGATCTAGAGTAGGCTTTAAAAAATTGTTAGAGAATTAGCAGGCCCTTCTTGTTTAACTCCACCAATAATAAAGTCATCAACTTCTAACTCTATTTTATTTATTTATTTATTTACTTACTTACTTTTGGTACTGTGAACTGAACCTGGGGATGCTTAACCCCTGAGCCACATTCCCAACCCTTTTTGTTTTATTTTGAGACAGGGTCTCACCAAGTTGCTGAGGCTGGCCTTGAACTTGCAGTCCTCTTACCTCAGCCTCCCAAATTGCTGGGATTACAGATGTGTGCCTTGTAATTTCTTAATTGCCCTAGAATATGTTCAGGGAGGTTACCTGAAATGATTTCAGAGTAATCTGTACTTCTGTTTTATGCCTTGAATGAACAAGTGTACTAAAATTCTACTTTTGGTCTTCTTTTATCTTCACCTGTAAGCATTAGGACTTACATTCGTAAGAATGGCAATTCAATCAATCGAGATTGGTTCATTGATTACCTACTATGGGAAAGGAGTTTGCATGTATGTGGGTTAGTCAGCAAAAGCTCTGTTCAAGTCATGGGGTTTCAACCAGACCTTGAAGATCAGGTATACTTTAAGGAGGTCTGGGAGAGACAGTTATACACCTCAGCTAAAAAGTACTGATTTTTCTTATCTTACGCTAATAATGTCTAGCAATAAATTATTTTAGAATCACAAATCATAAATTTTGTGTCATTTAAAACTGAGGTAATAAATAGAAGTAATCAACTAAAATAAGCTTCACACATACAGATTTTTCCTAAGTATGTTCTTATCCTGCAGGGATTTTAGTTAAAGTATTGTATTCTGTACCTGAGCTCAAAATCAGTAAACTAAAAACAAACAAACAAACAAACAAAAACGACAGTAAGTCTTAACAGTACCTATTTTCCAAATGAGTTCTCAAATTATTTTTCCCAATTGCCCTGTAGAAAGGTCATACATGGCAAATGGGATCAGACGGTACTTCAGACCTCTCTGACGCAAGATAAGCAATTTTAAATGAATCTGCATTTGGGGTAAAATTGGGGGTTCATAACCCACTCCAATCTAATGTATGAAGTATGATATGTCAAGAGCTTTGTAATGTTGTGAACAACCAATAAAAATAAAATAAATAAATAAATAAAAATAAATGAACCTTCTGTCACTCCAGTCTGACTTTTAAGACTTCAATTTTCCTGTCTGAATTTCAAATGGGCCACCTCATTTAAGTGACCAGAGATATAACTGGCCTTTGTGGTGACACAAATAGTCCAAATCACACACACTTATGAGTCCAACTCACTGTAGTACCATGTGCCCTGTCCAGTCATCTTTCTATATATTACTTCCCTCATTTCATCTTTATTGAATAAGTTGCCTTGAGCCTCACTCAGCCTCTCGTCCCTCAGTCTCCCAGCATTAACAGTACCATCTCATTTTCTGTACTTTTTTTTTATTGACAGCTGAAACTCCAGATGAAATATTGCATGTCTATCATATTGCCTTGCCAAGCATCATGTTAAGGATTAATGGACATTGTCAGAAATAATATCCTCACATTCACATGCAAATCTGTTCTGTCCAAAGACTAGCAGTTATAGTATGAAAGAAAAATTAGCCGATTCCTAAACAGAAACAAGAGAGTTTATTGCTTCACAGCAAGGCCTCTGAAATCAAAACTACATGCTTTCAGGCTTGGCCTTGTTCATTTAATTTAAGCAGGTTATTCAACTTTTTTGTATGCCTCCATTTCCCCATCTGCAAACTGGATAATAGTATTACCTTCTCATGGTGTATGTGTAAGTACAAGCAAACCTCTTAGAAATATGTATCTTAGAGTAACTTTCAATTAAAAATGGCTATTATAATCTTTTATTCCTCTCTTATAAAGAATAATTACTTGCTAACTTGGGCAAGTCTTCTTGCCTTGATTATAAGAAGCTGTGCTTCAAAAAGCTGTACTACATGAGTCTGTATTCCTAAGCTAAAAATGGGAGATAGGTAGTTTAAAATACACTTACAAGCTGGGCGTGGTGGCACACACCTGTACTCCCAGCAGCTCGGGAGGCCAAGGCAAGAGGATCAAGAGTTCAAAGCCAACCTCAGCAACTTAGCAAGGTTCTAAGCAACTCAGCAAGAACCTGTCTCTAAATAAAATATTAAAAAGAGCTGGGGATGTGGCTCAGTGGTTAAGCACCCCTGGGGTCAATTCATGGTACAAAAAAAAAAAAAAAGATGTGAACACGTGACCGTTACTCCTTAGTATTTACGAATGACTTTAATGAAGAAATCAATTTTTTTTAAAAAACAAACCTAGTCAGTTCTTTCATTGCTATTCTAATCTAGACATTTGTGGACATTGACTTTGGTTTTAGTGATGCTTGGTTTTCCTATTTTACTTTTCTATTGCCATTAACACTCAAAATCAATTCCAAATGCTCATCCTCTTTGCCTCACTCTGAATCAAGCTGCTTCATTTTCTGTAGGTCATACTCCTCACTTTCTTTCTTCCCAGGCTGGGCTAACTACCTAGTATAGTAGTACAGGTTGCCCTGGAGATACCTTGAACTCACTTTCTCCCCCTTGCTTTCTCTACTGTCCACTCCTTTGATCAGAAATGGATTTCCTTTCTTAGTCACCAGAGGATGTCTTGTTTTTACAGTCCTGAATAATGAAAAAACATATTTAAGAGCCTGGAGCAGACAAAATGGCCATGGCTGATCACTTCTATACTTTCAAACTTTTCCCAGGGGCCCCCCAAAACTTTCATATTAGGAAGTGGTTTGGGGTAAAATAAAGATCATGTATATGAAGACATTGAGTGATCGATTAGTCAGAAGGAAAGCTTTGTTATTTTAATAACTAGCTTTCTGAAATGTATTAATGAGATTATCATTTGCAGCACTATAAAATCACCATCTTATTTTTTCATAGCATTGGATATACATTTTAATATGCATTTATAGTCTAAAGCTAGAGTATCAGAATAGGAGTGATAACATTAGGTCTTTTGCTTCAAATTCCCAATGGCTGTCATTTCATAGTAAAGATGAATATGAATGTCTTTAAGGGAATACTTAGAAATCCCTGGTGTGTATTTCCTTTCAATGACATGATGAAATTGTGGCTGAATTATTACAGTTGAATTGCTTTTTCTCTCCCTCAAAAGCCTAAAGATAGATTTTCCACATAAAATTATGGGACTACCAAACAGGTCTATCAACAATTTAGGATGTGACTATAAATTTTCCAAACTCAAGCTCAAGTGTCCTTGGTTGAGTTAAGCAGTTGGAAAAATTTTATGTTGTACATCTCCTTTCTTCCTATTTTCTCTGTGAAGTGTGCAAGAAGATTGCTGAGAGTAGCAGATACGGGAGTGGAATTGAGAAATTGAGAAAAGCAGCAAAATGTGGAATAGGAGTGGTAGAAACATAGGAAAGGGAACTGACCAAGAGCACAAAAGGACTGCTGAGTAGTTCTGAGGGTCCAGCTGGGATTGGAGACAACAGTGTGCAGTGTTAGTTTTTCTGCATTAATACTTAACAATCAAAGTAAAAAATAAGGTACATTAAACCCAAATGGGGAAGGCATAAATTGGAGGCAGTAGGACATTGAGGAGTGTGCATTCTGGCTGATGATCAGAAACAATGACATGACTGGAATAAGAGTCAGACTGGGAAAAAATAGGAAGTGAAGCCAAGAGAGGGTATTGTTTCTAGAAGCTTTTAGAAGAGCTCCAGAAGTCTTGATGGGCTTAAGGAGCATGTACAGGGGAGGAGGAAGGGGAGATACTGAGAGTCATAATCTGACAGCAATATTTCTGCACATAAAATTTTAGAAATTGTGCACTTCAGATGTGGTCATGAGCCTGAAACTGAGAATAATGGAAAAGAAGAGGTCAAGGAATTATGAGGCTAGACCATGATTTGGCAATTTTTCCAGATACCAAAGTCTTTAGAGAAATAGGTGTCGAAAATTTCATGAAGGTGTAGAAAACTGAAAGAAGAGAGAAATGTTGGCATGGTATTTCAATAGAGAATTATTTGAATAAAAGTAATCTACATTTCAGTGTCTTGCAAGCCAAAAAAAAAAAAAGTTTCAATCAACACTGTAAGCCTTTATGTATAAGGAGGAATAAGATTCATGAAGTAGGGAGAGAAAGAGGATAAGAGGATAAGAGAAAGAGGATTAGAATTGAACTCAATTTAAAAGATCTGTCAGGAAGTAAGAAAGCTAATTGGAAAAAAATCAGGTTTGGCTTACAGCAAGGAGGTGGAGAAAATGTTCAGTGAAAAAGCCAAGGGTCTGTGCTTTCTAGGACACTGTTGTTCAGTAGAATGTTCTGCAGTGATAAAGGTGATCTGTGTCTGCACTGTCCAATGAGTAGCCACTTATTGGAATGTGGCCTACAAGAGGAACTGAATTTGTAAATTTCATTAAATTTAAATTTACCCACATGTGGCTGGTGTTGTCATATTGGACAATGCAGTTCTAAAGGCTTCCTGAGAGCTGCCAGTACCTTTATGCTTAGTTGTTAATAGGCAATAACAACAATATGTTACTCCTCTAAGGGGTATCTGTATTTAAAGGAGAAATGACTAAAATTGAAGAAGGAAATCCCTGAATGCAGAATTTCAAGTGTCGTGGAAAGACATGAAGATGACAAGTTTGGTGATCAAAAAGCTTAGGCCATGTAAGTGGTCATCTATAGATCAGGTTAACTCTAATTTTCAAGAATGATACAATCTAATGTCAGCTACAAGCATAGTATGATAGGAAACTACAGATGGCCGTCTTAGCCATAGCTGAAAAGAGGTATTAAAAGAAGGAAGAAGTAGAGATGCTGGGTAGAGGGAGGAAAAAAACAGATTTAAGTTTCCTCTCCTGGTATTTTATTTGAAATTCTGCTTTGACTGTGTCATCCGTGCATTAAAATGTCAGAAGTGATTGCCAATGAGTTGTTGAAGGAAACAGCATTAAAATATTAAACCTGTTAGCAACTGGTTAAGGTGCAGCTTAATGTCTTGGTAGGTTTCAATGTTATTTGTAATGTAATGCTGCTAATGTTATTTGTCTAAAATGAAGATTGCTAGACTATTTTGCAGCAATGCACTCAGTATATGAACAATTCTTCTTAAAATGTTTTGATGCTTGATGGTGATCATTAGTGATTTCTTTCTCAGGTCTGATACTACAATATGTAGACAAAACAACAGGTATTCTGGAATGCCGACAGATCAATAATACAATATAAAATATTTCTTTGTGCAATAATTTAAAATTTTACAAAAGTGCTTTATTCTCATCTGTTTCACAACAACCAGGTAGGCTCAATACATTAGATTACTATTTATTTTATATCTGATTAACCCATTTATGGTCAAGTGTTCCTAGTCTGCTCATGGCTACCCTGGCAGTTAATGAGCCATAATTAAAATTTTCTTTTCTTTCGTATTTTGCAGCGTCATCTAGCATTCAGCTTTGCATATGATGGCTGCTAAATTCTTTGTTTGTTTTGGTGGTCCTGGGAATGGAACCCAGGGCCTTGTACATGCTAAGCAAATGCTCTATCACTGAGCTACACCCCTAGCATTGGCTTTTTAGATCTTATTTTTACTGTTAAAGAAATACATTCTTCTTGGTTAGCCTTGCAAGCACAAAGAAAAATTTCTTCTTCCTTTGCCTTAAATTAATCTACAAGAATATCTTGAGAAATGGAGGGAAAATCCAATGCTACAAGTAAAATGGAAGATACTATCTTCCTAGTCTTACGCTGGTACAAAGACTATGTGAAATAGATATATATGAAATGCTCCTGGATTTATGCCAAGTACCTAGGAGATTCACAAAAATATTAGTTCTCACCTTGAATTCACACTGCACCAAAACCTGTCATGTTATTTTCTGAAAAAGTCATTGCTGTCATCCATGACAATTCTAGATGGAGATAAACCCCTCAAGAAAGCATAGGAAGGGTTATTAACCTCTTCTACCTGATGCACATAGAACAGCACTGTCATTGTTGGCTTAAGCACCCCAATTCCTACCTTGACATTGCAATCACAAGCCTTACCCACCTTCCGAATGTCAGGACTTGCGTTGGGCTTGTTGCTGTAGATGATAGATGCTATTAGGAAAGAAATCATGTGGTGAAACAAATATTTCCTTCCCTCCCCAAGAGGATCAGAAGAACATATTTAGGGAGTGAAAATGTAATTAAATACCCCATAACCTACCTCCACAAAATATAGAAAAAATGAATTCCCCTTACCCACGGGGTGGGGTGGGGTGGGGAATTGTAGATGGATAATTTCCAAACAACAAGGTGCCAAGGAAAGTATACACTTCCAAAAGGGCAATATTCAGTGTGATTTAAATAATGAAAAAAGAGATGCAATGACCATGGTAAAAATAATTTCCTGTGGGGCATGTCAGTTGGCCTTTCATATTGTCTACAAATATGTAGCCAAGTACAGTAATACTTCCTTTCTACTGCATTTGTATATTTATTATCAGAATGGCTGGCATATATGTAAACTTCTTAATGGAAAAATTTAAACTCTGGAATCCAATTGTCATTTTTAAAAATTATTTTATTATTATTATTTTTTTTATGTGGTGCTAAGGATCAAATCTAGTGCTTCACACATGCTAAGCAAGTGCTCTGCCTCTGGGCTACAGCCCCAGCCCCAGTTGTCATTTTTCACCATTGCATATGTGAGGTCACAAATGTCTGAAAACTGGGGAGCTCAGAGATTATTCACTGCGCAGCGTCTCCCCCAACCCCAATCATTTTAGCTCAATCCTATTTCACCCTAGAGTGAGCTTCCCTGGGTTAGCCTACCTAAAATGTATGTATGTGGTAGGGGCATGCACTTAGCTGCTCAGTGATCAGAGGCTTCCTTTGATGGGGCTTGTGCTGGTAAATATTAATGCTGCGCGGTACTGGCAATGATTCTCAACCAAATTAGACATCCTCTAAATGCTGAATGTCGTCGGCCAAAATTTAGTTGGGGAGCAGTATCGCTTAAAATACGGGGGTCTAGAACACAATGCAATGTTGTCACTTCAATCGCATACTACCCAACAGGAAGCAAAGGCAAAGGGCACGGCGCAGTAAATGAACAGACACACAGACACGTTTTGCAGTGACGAACTTTATATGGCATCAGGAACGGCAACCTGTTCTCATGTTTAGCAATTCCGAGGTACGCTGTTAAGACTGCTTGTCAGGTTAAACTGAGCAAAGGAACCGGAATAAGAGGCAGCGCTGGAGACTTTTCCGCAATCCTTTTCAAAATATAAAACTGTCACCAAATGACTTAGGTAGGCTAATAAAAAGGCTCGTTGGGTGCGCTTATACTCCCCTCTTAAACTTACGTGACCATCAGCAGCGCTGTTCAAATTCAGCCAAGAGCTGTTAGACCAAGACACAGATCCGCAGTGTGTATCTTTCAGAGTTACGGGTGTTCATTGAGACCCACCAAAAATTAGAGTCGGTTTCAATGAAAACATAACAGAGGTCCTTAGCCCCCCACCTGATCCCACTATCCCAAGCTCTGAGCCCCCACCCACTTGGCCCCAGTCCGGTTTCTTAAGAATGTGGCTCATTCATATCCCCCAACTCAGTAGCACCCTCCTTAGTCCAATCCTCGCCCCGAGACACCCGCGTTCAATCTCTCTCCTCCCCTCCCCTCACTTCTTGAGACCCCACCCCCGCCTTCCATTTCTTTCTTGGCTTCCCCTGCGCAGGGTTCTCCAGACCCTCGCCTCCGCCCAGCGCTTTCATCTGGAGTCCCAGCGGCTCCCCACCTCCTTAGAGACTCCGGTGCTTCTCCCGTGAACCCTAAGCTCCTGTCTCCTTCCAGAGACCCCAATCTCCTCGCGATCTGCGCGTTCAGAGTCCCACCCCACCCCCAGCCCCGGCCAGTGCGGTCCCGCAAGCTGCAACCATCCGGGACCTGTCCCTGCTCCCCACCCATCCCCCGTCTAAATCATTAGGGTCTCGGCTAGCAATGCCGCCCGGGGCTCCAACTTACCACTAGCGTCCGGGAGGAAGACAAGGCAGCGGTCGCCGCGGCGGCAGCTAGACGAGAAACGGACTCGGCTGCAATCGCCCAGCGGAGCCCGCGGCAGTCAGTGCGCTGCCTGCGCTGCGCGCCGCAATCTCGCGCCTCAGCAGAGGGCGAGAGGGACGGAGGGAGCTCGGCGCGATGGAAAGCGCCGGCGAGTCGACCTCCTGTGGGCGACCGTGCGCCCCCGGATAGGTTTGGCTAGGTTTTTAATTTTGCCTATTCTCAGATCCTAACATAGTAACTGACCACCTCCAGCATCTCTGCGCCAATCGCGTCTTCTTTCTTCTTTGAAGGCCCCTAACTAACTACACTACTCTAAACGGACGAAAGCCATCACATGAGCGCCACGACGATCTCGATCCCGACGACTCCGACGACAATGGTGTGCAGAAAGAAGAAAAGTTCATATGCCATCTGCAGGTAAGGGGCAGGCAGGCCGATGGAGCAGCCAAGGCTAGCAATCTAGCCGCTCCAAAGGCAGAATCGGAGAGCTCGGTGCGCCCGAGGAAGTGTCCTCGGCGCGCACCAGAGCGCCTACCCAGCGCTGGTGAAGCTGCACCGCGCTCTTGAGCCAAACGCGGGATGAGGGGAGGAGTCAGAGGCAGCCAATCAGAACTCAGCGTTACGCTGCCCTGGGCTTGTTTGGACCGGTCTCTTAGTGCATCTGGAACCTGCTGGCAGGGGGCGCGAGACCCCGTGGCGTGGGTGTGGGTGGGGGTGGGGGTGGTGATTAACTTGATTCTTAGACTTGGAGACTGGGGGAAACTGAGGTCTGCCTAGGCACTGGGTAGCGGGTGGGGGAAAGCTTTGTCAAGAATGTACCCCCAAAGGTACCCAGCCCCAAACACAAGGGCGCGACACACACACACACGCACACGCACACACTCACACTCCTGTACATTTCAGTTCAACAACACAATTCCCAGGTCTGGCAAGTTTCGCTAAGCCTTGAAACTCCCTTTGAGGGTCTCTGACTCTTGCCCCTTTCTCCAACAGGAACAACAGAAGCAATCACAGGGTCAAACATTTAAGCGTAGAAAGGCCACAACCCTGTTCAAAGGCTCACTACCCTATCCTTGCCCCCATTCTTAAATACAGAGAAGGCTGAAAGGAAAGCCCTTGGCCTTCAAGTCCAGAGAAGGCACAGTTTGGTACCCTCCTTGATCCCTTAGACCCTGCTAAAGGCTTTAAAAAAAAATCTTGAGGGCAGCTCATTCGGTTTTCTGAGGGGGCTGCAATTATCTCTTCTGTTTGGAGCCTCGGTCCACAGCTGCCAGGAGGGCAAAAGCCGGACAAGGGCAGTAAGACAAGGGATGAGGCACAAAAGTCCCCTTTTTGACAACTTCTGGGAAGATCAGCTGCAACCCGGCAAGCAGAGCTCTTTTCCAACAGCTGCAAGCGCCGTGGGGCAGGTGTCTGCCTTGTCCAGGCTGCAGCGCAGAGATTGATATAGGGGACTCCTTGGCCAAGACGCCTTAGAGGCACCAAGACCAAGCTTGGGATGGAGATGCTCCCACCGAGGAGAGTAGAGCAGATTTTTCCTAAGAGGGAATGAGAGTGGGGGGTCTCGGACCTCGGCCAAACGCTCCGTAGCACTGGGCCAAGGACCGCGGGTGGGAGAAGTGAGGATTGACTTCCCCGCTGTTCGGAGGTAGCTAGACCCAAGCAAGAGACAGAGACTTAGGTTCAGTTACTTGTGACCAGGCGGCAGCATAGTGGCTATATAGATGGACAAGGCTACAAAGAGGCCGTGAAGCGGCTCGGAAGACCAAATCCGGAAGAATGCAGAAGGGAAGGGAGCAGTAAGCTGCTTCAGGGACTGTTTGCTGTTGCCTCAGAAGTTAGGGATGAACAAAGTGGGAAAACCGATTAGAGTCAGTCCCTTCCTTATTCTGAATGCCCCAGGCCAATCATTTATCTCTGTGTCCCCGTTTCCAGATTTGGAAAAGAACTCTATTCCAAAGGGGCATTTGGGTATCCCGTTCCTCTCTATCCCGGATCAATTCAGACACTTCGCAGGGCTCTGAAATTTAATCTGGCAGTCAATATACTGCCCACATCCAAGTTCTGTTTCGCAAAGCAAAAAGCTATCGCAGTTTTCTTGAAGCATCTGTTGAATGCTACTGTATGATGCCGCACAGGTGGCGGCGACAGCGCTGCCAAGTCCATTGACGGCACAATGCTCTCATCTTAAGAAAAGCTTTGTTAGCGAGCAGTAATTTATATACTTCGAAGAGAAAACGTATGTCTTATCTTTAAATAAATAATTAAGCACTCATCTTTAAAAACTCCCCAAGAGTCCTCTTTCTCTAACTTTCTCAGGAGTCCTCTTTAAGAACGTGGAATGTTTCATTCCTGCCTTTTCCGGTGCGACTTTAAATTTATTTTGTCGGAGACTGAGACATTTGCATTACTCAAAAAATGTAAATATAAATCCCTGTGATATATTCGCTAAGGCAAAATAGACTGCAGAGCCTAGGGCGGGAGATAGCATCCACCAAAACCTGTTCGCTCTCATCAGTTCCCGGAGGAACCGGGTTGGAGAAATTGATCACAATTTGAGGATGAGGGCAATGATGATGATAATAATTATCATCATTATTATTACACATCTTGCTCTTTGGGTTTTTCTATCCTTTTCCCCGGGAAAAGCAAAAGTGCGAACAGGGATCAGGAGTGAAGCCCACTCGGTGGTTGGAAAGGTTCCCGGTGAACACAAAGTTAGCTAGCAGGGCACCGCGCGGAAGCGTTTCTGGGCTTCGGGACTCGAGTAGACACTCGCAGGCAAGTTTGCCTTTGAGCAGCGCTCTCCTAAAGGTGGGGAGCCGGGTAAGACTGGATCGGAGCGGATCGCAGCCGGGCGGTGCTCAGTGCTCCGGGTTCGGCCGGGAGCGGCGGCTCGATTTTCCGCGCATCCCGCCGGTCCCGGTTCTCTACGCTGCGGCTTGGCTTAGAGCTGGTGGATCCGACGGGTTTTGGAGTTTTGGGGAACATCCGCTGGGGAGAATATAGTGTAAGGAGAAATTTGAGAACACTTTAACGTTGAGGAAGCAAACTCAAAACAAGTATATGCCGGCATGCTTTGCCATTGCTGGAGAGATTTTCCCGAATCCCTACCTAAAGAGGTCTGGGGAGTCAATGTAGGGTTTTCACCACTTTCCCTTCCTTTCCTCAGATCTAGGGAAGTTGTTCCTGGAAAAAAAAAAAAAAGAGAGTGATTTGCAATGAATTCCTCAGTGACCCCCGGAACAAGGTTTCCAAATATTCGCCTGGTTTCTAAAGATATGGATGGGCTTTTACAACTTTCGCAGTAGGGGCGTTTCTTTCCACCTGAAATAAAGACCTTTCCCAAACTACTGATTTAAAACTTCAGGAAGGAATTAAAGAAGATTATTACTCAGTAGGAAAAAAGTTCCTCATCATTTGAGACTTTGGGAACTTTCTTATAAATAATAGTAACTGGCTACTATTCATTATTATTTCCTCTTTTGACCAGTCAGCCCCATTTTAACACACCCTAAACGATTATAATACTTAGATTTTAAAATGAGTAGCTAGTTACTAGCAAAATACTCCAAAGCAGATACTTTTAAAGATCAAAAGAAGTTACATAAAAATTTTAGCAGGAGATTTTTTTTTTCTTGTTTACCACAGGACAAAAAGGCAAAACATTTTGACAATATTTCTACCCATATTTTTAAAGTTTTAAAGCAAATCCTGATAACCAGTGATTTCTCTTTTGTTTTTGTAATTATATAATTGCATCAAGTGATATTTTCAGCATTTCCCATTTTTGCTTGGCTGAAAATCAGATCTGTAATGCCCGACAGAGTGTTGGTAAACTTTTATAGTTTTTAACACAAAAACTTCTCTCTTATGTTCCTCAAGCAGGGAATAAGGAAACTTAGGAACTGAGAAAATATATATATATACATTATTGATAGATTATTATACATGATAATAAGCTATCGAAGTTGGTAGGATTATATTTAATGAAAAACAAAGCAGTAGAACTCTATGTGCTGTGTAGGAAGGCAGGGGGCAGTCTCTGATCATTGTCAGTCTTTCTCTGAGTGTAACTTCTTTTTGGTAAGATCCTCTGTCTTAGGGAAATACAGCAATCAACTCTGGTTCTCTGACATCCTCTCTGATGGGAGGAGAAAGAAACTGAAAGCCTTTTGGGTGGATTTGGAAAGCCCCTTCATATATTTTTTTCTCCTTCTCAGAAAAAGAAAAAAAAAAAAAAGGTATATAATGATATAGAATCTGTGCTTATTTTTATTGCAACAAATCTTGTCTATTTAATTTTATATGACACTGTCCAAGTAACCAAATAAATATTCTGTGTGGCTTTTAGTAATTACATATATATCTTAATAAACAACAAAATATGCATATAAGTTGGAGTAGGGACTGAGGATGCTAATAGCTTCAAGGAGAAAAAGGTAGGAGCTACTTTGATGTCGGCTCTTTAGAGAGATGTGTTTTTGCTATCTTGGAGCACATTTATGTTATGATGAATGCATTTTATATTACAGGAATGCATTTCACTCTTCCTGTTTAGGGTGAGAAAGATTGCAGTTAGGATCTTTTGTTTAAATTAAGCTAAGATTGAAAGGCCAGAGTAATAGGGATTTCTCCTTTAGCCCTAGCTCAAGCATACTAGGTTCCTGATGCCTACTGTTCTTGTTTACCTGTACATCCTGTTTTGACTTTCAGACCATTTTGATCTCCACTTTACATCCCTATACTAATTACACATTTTACCATGCAACCAAACATTTGATTCTTTGAGAGTTACCTATAAAGTAAGGAGCTTCTTTTCCTGCACTGTAAACCAATACTGTTACATTATTTCAAAGTATGCAATAGTATATTGCTATCTTTTACCTTCCTTCCCCTTCCTTCCTTTTTTCCTTCCCTCCTTCCTTCATTTCTCCCTCCTCCCCTACGGTTCCTTTCTCCCTCTCTCCTTCCCTTCATTCCTCTCTCTCTCCCTCACTTAAAGTGTTAAGTATCTCTGGAGCAAACATTTAACCATTTATTTTTCTTCTTCTCTATCCTGATACTGGGCATAAAGAATATAAACAATGATAACTATTAATTATTCATCCAAAAATGTTTAGAATGAAAGGTTCAGAATGGCAGAGCTGCTAAAGCTTGAATTTCTTAATGACCTGAATACAAATATAGAAAGGATTTTCAAACTGACCCATCATGCAAGGAGATCATGACAGTTTGAATTGAACAAGATAAAAATTAATATCTATATATGTGAGATGCTAGATTTGGGTGCACTAATTTAGGTTATGTAAGCTGGAAACATTTATTTGACAAATACTTATGAACTTTAGTTGGCATCAGGATCAACAAGTCCTCAATGTGATATGGTTGCTGGGAAACCTAATTTTATCTTGGGCTTGTGCAACTTTCATAGAAAGAGTCAGGATAAAATCCTGCTCTATTTGGTGTTTCTAGGCACATTAAGAATGGTATCAGGGCTGGGGATGTGGCTCAAGCGGTAGCGCGCTCGCCTGGCATGCGTGCGGCCCGGGTTCGATCCTCAGCACCACATACCAACAAAGATGTTGTGTCCGCCGAGAACTAAAAAATAAATATTAAAAAAATTCTCTCTCACTTAAAAAAAATTCATTTAAAAAAAAAAAAAAAGAATGGTACCAAAGCCAGAAACAGTGGCACATGCCTGTAATCCCAGCTACTCAGGGGCTAAGGAAGGAGGATTGTAATATCAAGGTCAGCCTCGGCAACTTAGTGAGATCCTGTCTCAAAATAGAAAGGACTGGGGATGTAGCTCAGTGGTAAAGCACCTCTGGGTTTAATCTCCAGTACCACACAACAACAAAACAACAAAATATAGATATAAATTTATATATTTGTATATAAACAAATATAAATATAGATTATACAAATATAAATCTCAGAAAATAGGAGTTCATTCACAAGAAGACTCAGGTGAATGGTTTAAAGGTGCTAGTGTTCATGGGTGCTAGAATTATGTTATATGAAGAACTATGGGTTTGCATCCTCTAGAAGATATGACTCTCGGAATACATGCTAGCTTCACATATTTCAAGGATTTGAGGATTTCAGATATCTGAGGGATTTTCTGAGGAAAAAAAGGATTTATTTCCCAAGATCAGTATTCATACCTTATTTGTATCCATTCTCGTAGTGTCTATCATGATGCCTAACACAAATTAACCATTCAATAAATATTTATGAAAACAGAAGCACAATAGACTAAAACTGGAATTAGTGGTGGAGCCCATAGTTTCTGTCTCTATAAGAGGATTTTGTTTTTCATTCAGATCTGGGCAGGTTGAATGAGCTGTTCCTAGGGGTACATTGGCATGTTCAACCCATAGAGGTTAATCACTTTAGTGGAGATGTTGCAATCATGTGTGAGGATAAAGGAAAAACATATGGCTAATGAAGGATATTTAATGTTCTTTCAAATCTTGCAGAATCCATAAGTGTTGGCAAGGTCTAGTTTTTTTCTTTATTTCTTTCTTTTTTTTTTTAGCTGTGGAATGAACCCAGTGGTGCTTAACCACTGAGTCACATCCTCAGCCCTTTTTATTTTTGATTTTGAAATAGGGTCTCCCTAACTTGCTGGCTTTGAACTTGTGATCCTCCTGCCTCAGCCTCCAGATTTGCTGGCAAGATCCAGTTTAACAGACAAAGAAGATTATACTTTCTGAAAAACAAAGACACAGGAAGTTACACAGATTGGCCAGAGATTCAGGTTTGTTGTAGGAAAGGAGCAGCCTCCTACCAAGTCCACAGGACACTTTTGGTGGGCTTCCTGCATTGCTAACTACTGACTTACATGGAAAATAAGCTCTAGGAAGCTCATTATCATGAAAATAACAATATTGAGATATCATCATTCTTTATAAGTCTAGAATTCTATACAAAAATGATCAAATTAAAAATATCAGGGTATGATTAAAAGACATAAATTTAATGGAATGTTATTACAGGAAATTCAATGAACACAAACTGAATGTTAGCTTCCAACAAAAGGAGAATTCATTTTTTTTAATTAACTTTTGTAATGTGTGTGTATGGACTTCAGTATTCTCCAACATATTTCCTAAGACTCTTGAGATGTTCACAAAGACAATTTCCACTAAGAATTTGAATAGAAACAAGTTGAAGCACACCTGGAAATGTTTTGGACATCAATTTCCCTACTAACCATTTTATGTAACTTTACAAATTGGCAGGAATTTCAAGCTAACTACCATACCAAAGAAACCTTTGAACCTGACTCTGATTACACGGTTGTTTTGTGTCAGAAGTGCTGTAATTCACCAATATTTGATAAACTGGAGTGAAAATAAGTTGTTGAATATGCTCACATGAAACTTAGAAACTAGGGAGTTTTGAAAATATGGATCTTATCATGTATAGTCTGTATAACTGAGTGACCTGCTTTTGTTTACTTAACTCTATTCTTTTATTCTTGTCCCAAGAGTTATTATTCATTATTAATTCTTTGTTGCCAGATATTTAAAAGATAGTATTTAAATTAACATATGAAACTATTTCCTGGAACTCAATAAATAATTTTATCACCACATAAAGCTGTATTACAAGTGAGGCCACTTGTTCAATAAGATGTAAAGTTAAGCTCAGTTTAGAGAGCAGTTGTTTCTTGATTTCCCTGAGGCTACAGTGAACACATTGTACATTAAATAGACACATTCATAACTCCAGTACACATGGGAGACAAGCATACATCTCAAAGGTGGCAAAGTGCTCTTTAAACTAGAATTTGTAATTCAAAGAGGAAAAAAAAGCTTGAATTTTAAAATCTCCTTTGAATATTATTAACAGTCATCTTACAGATGAGATAACAAATATAAAAGTGAATTTAGCTTATTGCAAATGTTTACAATATGGAGCTTTTCCTTCCTAGAATATCCTCCCTGGAGAACTTTCAGTATTTTTAAAAATATTTCCCTCCTTTGTGTATAGTCATCAGACAAATATGTATATAATGAAACATAACATTTCATTGTAAGATGCTACCTAACAGAAAAATCTTAAGTATAAAGTTTTAAGCAGTAATCAATTTTGCTACCGAACTCACCCAGCTATGTTATTTTTTCCTTTCTTGGTATCCATACCTTCCCCAATAAATAACATAATCAACTGAGTTGAACTAATTCATTTGGATAAGTGAATAAAAAACTCCATCTCCCATGTTCTTATTCATCTACATAGTAGCATACAACTTAAAATATCTACCATATCTTAAAAGTAATGTATATTGGAAGATACTAGATATAGCATGAAAGAACTAAAGCAGCTATTAGAAACACACCATTAACCTCCACCACTGTCACCAAAAACCTCACCATCTTTTGCATCATCCTCTGGAAGCTTGCAAACAGAAATTATTTAGTTGATTAATTAGCACAGTAATTTACTCTATTGATGGAAACCTTGTCCTCTTTATCAGACTTTTTTTTTTTTTTTTTTGGCAATACTAGGGATTGAACCCAGATGCCCTCTACCACTGAGCTACATCCCCAGTCCTTTTTATTTTATTTTTAAGATAGGGTCTCACTAAATTGCTTAGACTGGCCTTGAATCTGTGATACTCTGCCTCAGCCTCCTGAGTCACTGGGATTACACATATGTGTATCTGTACCTAGATCAGACTTCCTTTCTGTCTCTTCTTATCATATTTAGATAGAATTAAGAGCTATATTATTCCTCTATCCAAGTGACTCCCTTTTCCCCATGAAAAGAAAGGAAAAACAGAAAAATCTGTCAGTTTATCAGCTTCTGAGAGATTAATGGAAATAGAGCAAACTAAAGGATATTTTCCTACTTATCCTACTATCAATAACTGATTTACCATGCTCATTTAAAAAATGTTTCAATGAGGCTGCATTGATAAATATAAAGCAATCTGCCAAAAATTGTCTCTTTATAACAAAGAAATGAAGAATTTCTTTTCTTCTCACCAACAAATTTGAAGTGCTAAATCTCACCATAATTCAAAGGCTAAAGCAACACAAATTCACTCAAGATAACTTTCTTTGAAAGCAAGTTATAGCAAATGTCCTGTCTTTTAGGTCTAAAGAAAAAAAAGCATATTCTTACCACCAAAAAATTTGAATTGTATATACTTTTTAAAACAAACATAGAAACCCTTCTGTCTCTCCAAGTGGAGCTCAGTTAGAAGCAAAAGCCTATATAGCAGTGACTACTTGTGTGTTGTCATCTAACAGTCTTGGAGAAGAACTGTCTGAGTCAAAGTCTGTTTTCTGGCTTTTGGATTTTTTTTTTTTTTTGGTACTGGAGATTGAACCCCAGGGGTGCTTAACCATTGAGCCACATCTCTTGCCTTTTTAAATTTTTTATTTAGAGACAAGTTCTCACTAAGTTGCTTAGGGCCTGGTTAAGTTCCTGAGGCTGGCTTCGAACTTGCAATCCTCCTGCCTCAGTCTCCTGAGTTACAGGTGTGTGCCACCATGTTTGGCATCCTTTGGATTTTTAAATTTACATTATTTTACTATTTATGCATCTTCTGGACATTAGCAAGAAAATGATGGGAATCCCTTTACTAGGTGATCTTGTAGTGGAAAATGATAAATGTTGCTGGGCAATATTTACCTGAGAACTCATCCTTGTCAGCCTTCCATTTGGCCAGCAATCTTCATCTACTAACGTATAACACAAAAATAAGCCTATCTTTTAAAGTGTAATACATAGTAACCAAGTAAAGCACCAATAAATGCTAGATGGTTTAGTTCATCATTGTTGACTTTATGCATTTTTTTACTTCATTATGACCTAAAAAAATCTTATTGTTAATATAACTTGACTGAAGTTCAGAAGAATCAAGGAAGGAAGTTAGAGATGTAGACAACTGGCCAGCCATGATAATGCATGCCTGTAATCCCAGAAGCTCAGGAGGCTGAAACAGGAGGATTGTGATTTCAAAGCCAGCCTCACGAAAAGCGAGACACTAAGCAACTCAATGAGACCTTGTCTCTAAATATAATACAAAATGGGACTGGGGATGTGGCTCAGTGGTCAAGTGTCCCTGAGTTCGATCCCCAATACCCCACCCCCACCCCCCAAAAAAGATGTAGACAAATACTGATCATTATATTACTTCAAGCCAAGTAACAGGGAAGCAGCACTATTGTCTGGTTTGGTTAAAGTATAGTGGCTGGATTCATCCTGATAGGTTGAGAGCTGGCTTTCTTTCTCTCCATCTCTTTCTTTCTTTCTAAACATTGTGATATCAAATAACATGGAATTAAAGACATTACAGCAAAAAATACATCTAAAAAGGTGGTTTACCTTTCAAAGACTAGACATTTATTCCAATGGTGCTCTGGTTCATCAAATATTTCTTAATATGTCTTGAAAGTGCCTTTTAAGGGCTGGGGATAAGCTCAGTTAGTAGAGTGCTTGCCTTACATGCACAAGACCCTGGGTTGGTGTCCCAGCACCACAAAAAAAAAAAAAAAAAAAAGAAAGAAAGAAAAAAGTGCCTTCAAAACCTATGCCACATTCTTTCGAATTTGGGGGGAATAGTTCCAGGTCATTGAGAATTGTATCTAGTCATAAAAATTTTATGATCGTAATATTTTGACTAATAAGTGAAAGCTTATGACTCTAAAACCTACTGCAGAGACCAAAAAAAAAAGTGTCTTGTTTATGTAATTTCTTGAGAGTGACAATTTATCCCAGAGTAGCCAAGAGTTTTCTTCTGTTTGTTCTAACCCTTTATTGTCTGCTCTAGTGAAAACTCAAAATGTAAATTTCCCTGGAAGCTTGTATTAAACAACGATGACCTTGAGGGCAGTACTTCAAAAGTTAAAGCAAGAGCTATGATATATCCACAGGAACATATATCATGAATCTGATTAATACCTGTATTAACATAATAAAACTGGAGTGGGTATAGTCCACCTCCCCACCCTCTTCCAGAAGAATGAACTAAGGATCTAGGTTAGAACTTCTGAGCTCTACTCGACATTCAGTTACATGCTGTGTAATATGAAATATTTATAAGTCCACAGTGTAACCATGGCTAGAAATCTTTCAAATTTGAAGGTTTAAAATAGTATGTTGACGCATATGGTTTGGAAATATGTAAAAGACCCAATAATATGTATATAATGTTTTATAAGCTAATGAGTAAATTTAATTAAGATAGCTTTACTCTACAAAAGATGTTCACTAAGTGATTTAGTTACCAAATACCAAATTAATATACGGACTGACCTGCAGTTTTGATCTTGACCATGTTGGTTTGTCTGCTGATTGCATTTAGAGTGGAAAAGAGGCTTAAAGTACAATATTGGATTTATTAAAGAGGTATTTTCTCTGAAAAATTCATCTCTGCATTATTGAAGATAGTATACAACAATTCAATCATCTCTACTCTTAACAATTTTTAAGTGCTTTACTTTTTACTTTGTTGCAATGTCTGAGTTCCAAGTGCTTATTTAATGATGACTATGGAGAGACAATTGGATCAAGTACCAGATTGCAATGCAAATCAAAGTTGATTTAGTTTTATTATAGATGAAATGCAATCTATTACTTTTTTTAAGGACCATGAATTTTAAAAGTCATTAAAATGAAGAGTATATCATTGAATAACTTTTCCTTATTTTCTTTGACAGTTGTATGAATGACTGCAGGTGTAGACCTTAACTTTCCTAACTTCCATGTTTGTTGCTAACCAGGAACTGGATTTTAAAAAATAGAAATGAGACCTTGCTAGAGTCTTCTCATTTTTGTAGGTGTTTACTGATACATTTTGTAGGTGTTTACTGATACATTTTTGTAGGTGTTTGCTGTGTAACACAGGTTCTGGTATGTTCTGTTTGTTTCTGTTTGTCTGGAGGTATTTTCTAATTTCTCTTTTGATTTCTTCCTTGACTAAATGGTTGTTCAAGAGTTGTTTGTTTAATTTATACCTATTTGAATTTTCCGACTTTTTTCTTTTGTTAACAAGAACTTCCATGCTAGAGTTGTTAGACTCGACAACCTTTTCCTGAGTAGAGTTCATTAAGTGACCTCAGTTGCTTTTCATCTATAAGTGGTTATAGACTTATATGTCTCTGTGTCCCTTGAAGTCAACATTAAACCAGTGATAGCAGCAATGACTTGTTTGTGTTCCGTTTATTAGTGCACAAAACACAATTATTTTTCAAAATTTAATATTGAATGCTATTGGAAAAATGTATTTTGGGGACTTTACAGTCATTCCCTATGACAACCCAACCTTATGTTGACATAAGGAAGCCTGGCATTCTGGAAAGAATGGATTTACTTAAGGCATCTCTTACAAGAGTTAGAAATTTAGTGTTTGATTTTCCTTAATATGAGTGAGAACTATAAAACATCATAAAAATTCTCAACTATAGAATATTTACCATAAAATAATTATAGAACATGCATGTGGCAGTTTACCCTACCAAATCTAAAAAACTTGATATTCCTAATATCCCCATAATAAGCTTTCCATCTAATAACCAGGGCAAAGGTCAAAATTTGAACAAATTTGATGGTGAGTCAATCAAATATTAAACATAAAAACTTCAGATGAACCACTGTAGTAATTTAAGGAAGGTAAATTTCTATATTTACACAGACAGTGCCAATCATATTCCACTTATTGCCTCTAAGAAGGAGGAGAAAACTTCAATTCTTTTGCTGTATTTTCGCTAGAAAGTGTGGGTCTGTACATATCATCATAAGCTGAGATTGATTTCAGGAAGTAGAAATTGCAATTTAAATTCACAATGGTTTCTCTTGATGTGGTCTTCCATCCATTTGCTGTTCACATTTTTAAACTTTATGATCTCTCCTCTGCATTGTCCTTTAAAGGTAATTTATGCATTTTTCACCTAGCTTCAGATTTAAACTTAGAAAGAAGAAGGTAAACAATAAGAGCTCTGGAGACCACCAAGGGCAATGTTAATTCTTTTTTTTTTTTTTTTTTTTTTTGGTCCTGGGGATTGAACCCAGGGACGCTTAACCACTGAGCCATATCCCCAGCCACTTTTTCTATTTTATTTAGAGGCAGGGTCTCAGTGAGTTGCTTAGGGCCTCACTAAGATGCTGAGGCTGGCTTTGAATTCGTAATTCTCCTGTTTCAGCCTCCTGAGATGCTGGGATTCCAGGCGTGGGCCACCGAGCTTGGTTATTAATTTACTCTTAGTTAATAAAAGTTTGGACCACTAGAGTTCATCATTTCTTCCTGTTTCTTCTCTCTTAGGCAATCCTTCTGCCTTTCAAAATGGTAACTGGGAAGTAAAATGAAGGAGCAAACCCTTTTGTTTTATGTAATTTAATAGATATTAACAATCAGACCTTGGTTATTTGTAATTCAGCTAGATTTTATTTAGGAAAAAGGCCTACATGGAGAATGTCTTTAATGTGCTTGAAAAAAATCTTTTAATATTATCTTGTGTCTTTAAGTTTACAAATACAGGTGATGATTCTTTATTTTTTGCACTACAGAGATTCAATAGGAGTTTTTTCCTATTACTCTCAAGTTTGGCTTCTAATTTTTTAATGGCAGCTTTCTTGAAATATAATTGCAAATCATAAATTCTCCCCTTTAACATGCATAATTCAGTGTTTTAAAATATATTTACAAAGTTGTGCAATCATTACAACCATCCAATTTTAAAGTGCAACTTATGATAATTAGTTTGATTGTGGTAATCACTTTACAATGTGTATGTATATCAAAATATCATATTCTACACCTTGAATATACACATTTTTATATGTCAATTATACCTCTTAAAGCTGAAAAAATAAGCTAAAATTAAATTTAAATGCCTCAGTCTGGCTGGGCACAGAATCACGAGCCACTCAAGCAGGAACAAAACTTTATTTTTGAAAAAGCCGCCAATACTCCGTCCGCACCGGAAAGCCAAAAACCGGTCCCCCCCCCCCTGCGTCTACCGGAACCGGGGCCCAGGACCTCCCCCGGAATTCCCTTCTACTATCCTTCCCCAACCAATGGGAACTCTCCAGGAGTCCCGTAACATGAGTCCCTTAGCAGGCCAAGGTGAACAGCAGGAGTCCAATTTCCATATGAATGTAAATCTTAACATAATCATATCATCTCAATAGCTAGCTGGCTCACCTTACAACCTTACAACCGAAAGTGCCATGCATCATATTATTTGCTTGTGGCTCCTAGCATTTAAACTCAATTAAATATTTAAGAAAAAATGTAATGCAACTTATAGGAGACATGAATTTTAGGAGCCTTTATAATGTTAGTAGCTTATTTTGGTAATAGCTTCTCTGTTAGAATGATGCTTATATTGAAATATTGAGGTATAATTATCAATATTATATTCCTAAATTATTGAGCAGTATCTCAAATGTTTCAAATCTGGAGAGCCAGAGTGGGCTTCTAAGATATTAAAATTTAGTACAGCCTTTAACAATATCCCATTGTTGCATAACTTATCCTTTGGTGCATAGAAATATAATATGCATTGAATGATGCATAAGAATTTGGAGCATTCAATAGTTCAAATGCTCTATCAAATATATTGTGAGCTGTTGCTTTAATCAGTAATTTGCATCTAGTCCCACTGGTGATTTTTCATCTCTATCTATTTCTTCTGGAATAATACTGAGTGAATTTCATCAATACCATCTTGGTAGACTGAATAGAAGCAGTAGATTTAAGCTGCTAATACTTAATAAGTGTCACAGAGCTGGAGGTTAGTTTGGAAAGGGATTCAAAGATGCTGTTAATCATTACTCCTTTCATAGTAGTCCATACTGTGAGCTGTGGTAGTTTGGTCACTTTTCAGTGTGATTTAGAATTCAAAATCTTTTTCCCAGTTGACACCCAGAAACATTCTCTGAAGGGAAGAATGTTGGCAGATATATTTGGATGTGGTAGAAAACATTACATTTGTAGCTAGGTATTTGTATATGGGTTGCTGTGGGGATATTTCAGATGCATGGACCAGTGTACTTAAGAAAACTGCACTCATAATGGAATAGTAGAAAAGGTAGTACTAAATAAGCAAGAAAACTAAACTAATTAGGGAATAGTGTAATTGATGAAATGTTAATGAAACTATAATATTTTATAATAATTTTAAAAGACCTGAAACATGGAATCTACTAGAAGAAAATTTAGGAGAAACAATTCAAGATATGGGCAATGATTTCCTGGATATGACTCCAATAGCTCAGGAAACACAAACAAGAATTGACAAATAGGATCAACACAAATCAAAAAGCTTCTGCACAGCTAAAGAAACAATCAGCAGAGTGAGGGGTCAACATGCAGAACAGGAGAAAATCTTTCCCAGCTATTCATTTGACAGAGGGTTAATTGCCAGAATATCTAAAGAACTTAAAAAACTTAACTACAAAAAGAAACTGATCAAAATAAATAAACTGAGTAGAAACTTCTGAATAATTATCAATGAATATGAAAAAAATGATCAACATCTTTAGCCATCAGGGAAATGCAAATCCAAACTACAGGGAGCTGGGTGTGGTGGAGAATCACAAGTTCAAGACCAGCCTCAGCAACTTAAGAAGGCCCTGTCTCAAATTAAAAAAAAAAAAAAAAAAGGACTGGGGATGTAGTTCAGTTGTAAAACACCCCTGAGTTTAATCCCTAGGACTAAAACAAAACAACAACAACAACAACAACAAAAAAAACAAACAAAAAAGCCAAAAACAAACAAAGGAACTACTTTGAGATTCCATCTCACTGCAGTTAGAATGGCTCTTAGAAAAACAAACAAAAACCTTCTAAAATTAATAAATGCTAGTGAAGATGGGGAGAAAAGGGAATCCTTACACACTGCTGGTGGGAGTATAAATTGGTATAGCCACTATGGAAAACAGTATGGAGGTTTTTAAAAAATCTTAAAATAGGACTACCATATGATCCAGCTATCCCACTCCTGGGTGTACATCCAAAGGAAAAGAAACCAGCTTACAAAAGAGACATCTGCATACCCATAATTATTGCAGCGCTATACACAGTAGCCAAGATATGGAATCAGTCTAGGTGCCTATCAACAGATGAATGGATAAAGAAAATATACAATGAAATATTATTCAGTTATAAATGAATGAAATCTTGTTATTTGCAGGAAAATGGATGGAACTGGAAGATACTATGCTGAGTATAAAAAGTAGGACACCAAAATACATCTATTAGATGTTTTTGGTCACATGTGGAAACCAAGAAAATAAGGTTACCAAAAAGTTGAATAGGGACTATTAAGAAGTGGTATATGGGGATGTAGGGGAGAGAGGGAAGAGTGAGAGTGGGTAGAAGGGAGGATGGGCATGATCAATGCATGCTATATACATGTATGGAAATGTCACAAACAACTTCATTAATTTGTGCAATTAATACAGATACATGTTAGAAAATAAAAGTCAAATGCTAAACAATTAAAAAAATTTAATAATTTGGTATTATTTGCTAAGGCATTTGACATGTATTATTAACACTTAAGCATCATTAGACTCTACATTATTAATATCTCCCTGTTATGAGTGAGGAAACCAAAGATTAATTTGTGACTTGACTAAGATCATTATAGAACCAGAATTATAAACCCAGATCTATTTAACAGAGGTATTGGAATTCTTAGACACTTTTAAAGCAATTTGACCTTGATAGAGGTCATTCAGTGAGACTTGAAATGTGGAATCATGTGAAGGTCTAGAGGTAGTTACCATGGTCATGTGTGTATTTGGTGGATGTTTTTCAGTTTTGTTTTTGACTCCCCTCTACAGCTCAATATGGAAGAAATAAAAAGTTCATATAGCAAATAAGTTCATACACATAATTTAAAAGATATTGGTAGCATATGCCTTTGGATTCCACATGGCCTTTCAGTTAATGGAACATTTTCATGAGAAACATTTTTAGTCTGTGCATTATCTGCACTAGAGTTCAGCATACTTCAAAACTGTAAAAATTACCTAAATTTGAAAATAAACAATGACTTTCTTTGAAATAGGCATCCATAAGATTTATGTGTCCCTGTGCATTTCTTTTGGACTGACTCTAGGCAAAAGATTGAAAGTAGCCAAATTTAGCTAACAATGACCAGACACCTCTGTTAGGTTCTGAAAATAGAGAATATTTTATTTTATTTTATTTATTTATTTTTTGGATTCACAATTAAATATTATGAAATATTCAAGAAAGAATTAACACTAATGTTCCTCAAACTGTTCCCAAAATATAGAAAGTGAGGGAAAGCTTCCAAAATTATTCTATGAAGCAATCATCGCCCTGATACTAAAACTGGAAAGGACACATCAAAAAAATTACAGACTAATATTTATGCTTACCACAGATGCAAAAATCCTTACAAAATACTTGCAATCTCTATTTAAGAATATATTAAAAAGATCATACATCATAATCAAGTTGGTTTAATTCTAGATGTATTAGGGTTTTATAGTGGAAGAAAACCAACTGTATGTTTATATGCATAACTATAAAAGGGGACTTATCATATTGAATTATACAATCAGAAGCTCAATGGCCATCTGCAGGCTGGAAGGCTCGAGTCATAGAGTAGCTGCTCAGTCTAGGAAGCTGAAGCCTCAGAAAAAAAGAGAGACCAACGATGCAGCCCCAATCCAAGAGGGACACTCCGTGAAGAATTTCTGGTGAGAGTCCATGTTGAAAAACTGAGATAAATAGAATCCACTGTACACAGGCAATGGTGGCAGCAATAGAGGTACCCGCTCGAGAGAAATGGAGCTTGTATCTTCTTTCTTTTCTTCCATCTTTTGCTCCATTCAGGTCCCCAGACTACTGGACAGGGCCACTCTCATTCAGAAATGGTTTCCCCCTCAATTTTCTTTCCCAACCATCTCTGGAAACATCCTTACAGACACATCAAGAAGTCTCTTAATCTTAGGCATATCTCAATCCAATCAAGTTGACAATCCAGATTAACCATGCCAAGTCCATCCCTTGTCAATCTGATGCCCAACCATCTCTCTTAAAATACTTAATCTCTTTTCATACTTCATCTCCAAATTAACACAATAATAAGGACAAAATTCCACCCCATACACTATATTTTATACAATCAAAATTGCACTAATTCCTTCCTCAGAATTGGAAATAAAGTTTTGAGGGGTGCTTACTCTTCTTCTAATATTTCACAACTTAAATACTCTATTGTAGATATAAAAACACTTAACTACTGACATTAAGTCAGCTGGTATTATGTTATATAAAAAAATTAAAAGAGGAGATAAAATAAAGGTACTGCTTAATGTATGCTTATATGTGCACAATATATCCTTAACAAAATAGGAAAATACTGATAATTATAATTTTAATTTCTGTAACTGGTCATATGGCTGTAGTTGATAGTTTATTTTTTTTTCTAAATTTTTTTAAAATTTATTTATTTATTTTTTTATTGGTTGTTCAAAACATTACAAAGCTCTTGACATATCATATTTCATACATTAGATTCAAGTGAGTTATGAACTCCCATTTTTACCCCAAATACAGATTGCAGAATCACATCGGTTACACATCCACATTTTTACACAATGCCATATTAGTAACTGTTGTATTCTGCTACCTTTCCTATCCTCTACTATCCCCCCTCCCCTGCCCTCCCATCTTCTCTCTCTACCCCATCTACTGTAATTCATTTCTCTCCTTGTTTATTTTCCCATTCCCCTCACAACCACTTATATGTAATTTTGTATAACAATGAGGGTCTCCCTCCATTTCCATGCAATTTCCCTTTTCTCTCCCTTTCCCTCCCACCTCATATCTCTGTTTAATGTTAATCTTTCCTTCCTGCTCTTCCTCCCTGCTCTGTTCTTAGTTGCTCTCATTATATCAAAGAAGACATTTGGTATTTGTTTTTTAGGGATTGGCTAGCTTCACTAAGCATAATCTGCTCTAGTTCCATCCATTTCCCTGCAAATTCCATGATTTTGTCATTTTTTAGTGCTGCGTAATACTCCATGGTATATAAATGCCACATTTCTTTTATCCATTCATCTATCGAAGGGCATCTGGGTTGGTTCCACAGTCTAGCAATTGTGAATTGTGCTGCTATGAACATTGATGTGGCAGTATCCCTGTAGTATGCTCTTTTAAGGTCTTCAGGGAATAGTCCGAGAAGGGCAATAGCTGGGTCAAATGGTGGTTCCATTCCCAGCTTTCCCAGGAATCTCCATACTGCTTTCCAAACTGGCTGCACCAGTTTGCAGTCCCACCAGCAATATACAAGAGTACCCTTTTCCCCACATCCTTGCCAGCACTTGTTGTTTGACTTCATAATGGCTGCCAATCTTACTGGAGTGAGATGGTATCTTAGGGTGGTTTTGATTTGCATTTCTCTGACTGCTAGAGATGGTGAGCATTTTTTCATGTACTTGTTGATTGATTGTATGTCCTCCTCTGAGAAGTGTCTGTTCAGGTCCTTGGCCCATTTGTTGACTGGGTAATTTGTTTTCTTATTGTCTAATTTTTTGAGTTCTTTGTATACTCTGGATATTAGGGCTCTATCTGAAGTGTGAGGAGTAAAGATTTGTTCCCATGATGTAGGCTCCCTATTTACCTCTCTTATTGTTTCTCTTGCTGAGAAAAAACTTTTTAGTTTAAGTAAGTTCCATTTATTGATTCTTGTTATTAACTCTTGTGCTATGGGTGTCCTATTAAGGAATTTGGAGCCCGACCCCACAATATGTAGATCGGAGCCAACTGTTTCTTCTATCAGGTGCAGAGTCTCTGATTTGATATCTAGCTCCTTGATCCACTTTGCGTTAACTTTTGTGCATGGCGAGAGAAAGGGATTCAGTTTCATTTTGTTGCATATGGATTTCCAGTTTTCCCAGCACCATTTGTTGAAGATGCTATCCTTTCTCCATTTCATGTTTTTAGCCCCTTTATCAAATATAAGGTAGTTGTAGTTTTGTGGATTGGTTTCTGTGTCCTCTATTCTGTACCATTGGTCCACCCGCCTGTTTTGATACCAGTACCATGCTGTTTATGTTACTATTGCTCTGTAGTATAGTTTGAAATCTGGTATCGCTATACCGCCTGATTCACACTTCCTGCTTAGAGTTGTTTTTGCTATTCTGGGTCTTTTATTTTTCCATATGAAATTCATGATTGCTTTATTTATTTCTACAAGAAATGCCGTTGGGATTTTGATTGGCATTGAATTAAACCTATAGAGAACTTTTGGTAATATTGCCATTTTGATGATGTTAGTTCTGCCTATCCATGAACAGGGTATATTTTTCCATCTTCTAAGATCTTCTTCTATTTCTCTCTGTAGGGTTCTGTAGTTTTCATTGTATAAGTCTTTCACCTCTTTTGTTAGGTTGATTCCCAAGTATTTTATTTTTTTTTTTGAGGGTATTGTGAATGGAATGGTTGTCCTCATTTCCATTTCAGAGGATTTGTTGCTGATATACAGGAATGCCTTTGATTTATGCGTGTTGATTTTATATCCTGCCACTTTGCTGAATTCATTTATTAGCTCTAATAGTTTTTTTGTAGACCCTTTTGGGTCTGCTAGTTATAGAATCATGTCTTCTGCAAATAGTGACAATTTAAGTTCTTCTTTTCCTATTTTTATGCCTTTAATTTCTTTCGTCTGTCTAATTGCTCTGGCCAGTGTTTCCAGAACTATATTGAACAGAAGTGGTGAGAGAGGGCATCCCTGTCTTGTTCCAGATTTGAGAGGGAATGCCTTTAATTTTTGTCCATTCAGAATGATGCTAGCCTGAGGCTTAGCATAGATTGCTTTTACAATATTGAGGTATGTTCCTGTTATCCCTAGTTTTTCTAGAGTTTTGAACATAAAGGGGTGCTGTAGTTTGTCGAATGCTTTTTCTGCATCTATTGAGATGATCATATGGTTCTTATCTTTAAGTCTATTGATGTGGTGTATAACATTTATTGATTTCCGTATATTGAACCAGCCTTGCATCCCAGGGATGAATCCTACTTGATCATGGTGCACAATTTTTTTGATATGTTTTTGAATCTGATTCGCCAGAACTTTATTGAGGATTTTTGCATCTAGGTTCATTAGAGATATTGGTCTGTAGTTTTCTTTCTTTGAAGTGTCTTTGTGTGGTTTAGGCATCAGGGTGATGTTGGCCTCGTAGAATGAATTTGGAAGTTCTCCCTCTTTTTCTATTTCCTGAAATAGCTTGAAAAGTATTGGTATTAGTTCCTTTTTAAAGGTTTTGTAAAACTCTGCTGTATACCCATCCGGTCCTGGGCTTTTCTTAGTTGGTAGTCTTTTGATGGTTTCTTCTATTTCCTCAATTGATATTGGTCTGTTTAGGTTGTCTATATCTTCCTGACTCAATCTGGGCAGATCATATGACTTAAGAAATTTATCGATGCCTTCATTATCTTCTATTTTATTGGAGTATAAGGATTCAAAATAATTTCTGATTATCTTCTGTATTTCTGAAGTGTCTGTTGTGATATTGCCTTTTTCATCCCATATGCTAGTAATTTGGGTTCTCTCTCTTCTTCTCTTCGTTAGCGTGGCTAAGGATCTGTCAATTTTATTTATTTTTTCAAAGAACCAACTTTTAGTTTTGTCAGTTTTTTCAATTGTTTCTTTTGTTTTGATTTCTTAATTTCAGCTCTGATTTTAATTATTTCTTGCCTTCTACTTCTTTTGCTGTTGTTTTGCTCTTCTTTTTCTAGGATTTTGAGATGAAGTATGAGATCATTTATTTGTTGGTTTTTTTCTTTTTTTAAGGAATAAACTCCAAGCAATGAATTTTCCTCTTAGAACTGCTTTCAATGTGTCCCATAGATTCCGATATGTTGTGTCTGTGTTTTCATTTATCTCTAAGAAGTTTTTAATTTCCTCCTTGATGTCTTCTAAAACCCATTGATCATTCAGTAACCTATTGTTCATTCTCCAAGTGATGCATGATTTTTCCTTCCTTCTTTTATCATTGATTTTCAGTTTCATTCCATTATGATCAGATAAGATGCATGGTATTATCTCTACTCCTTTATACTGGCTAAGAGTTGCCCTGTGACATAATATATGATCTATTTTTGAGACGGATCCATGTGCTGCTGAGAAAAAAGTGTAACTACTTGATGTTGGGTGGTATATACTATATATGTCAATTAAGTCTAGGTTATTAATTGTGTTATTGAGTTCTATAGTTTCCTTATTCAACTTTTGTTTGGAAGATCTGTCCAGTGGTGAGAGAGGTGTGTTGAAGTCTCCCATGATTATTGTATGGTGGTCTATTAGATTCTTGAACTTGAGAAGAGTTTGTTTGATGAACATAGCTGCACCATTGTTTGGGGCATATATATATGTATATGTATATATGTATATATATATATATATATATATATATATATATATATATATATATTATTTTTTTTAAGAGAGAGTGAGAGAGACAGAGAGGGAGAGAGAGAGAATTTTAATATTTATTTTTTTTTAGTTCTCGGCGGACACAACATCTTTGTTTGTATGTGGTGCTGAGGATCGAACCTGGGCAGCACGCATGCCAGGCGAGCGCGCTACCACTTGAGCCACATCCCCAGCCCCAATATATATTTATGATTGTTATGTCTTGTTGGTGTATGGTTCCCTTGAGCAGTATGTAGTGTCCCTCTTTATCCCTTTTGATTAACTTTGGCTTGAAATCTATTTTATTTGATATGAGTATGGATACTCCTGCTTGTTTTCGAAGTCCATATGAGTGATATGATTTTTCCCAACATTTCACCTTCAGTCTATGTATGTCTTTTCCTATTAAATGCGTCTCCTGGAGGCAGCATATTGTTGGGGCTTGTTTTGTGATCCATTATACTAGCCTGTGTCTCTTAATTGGTGAGTTTAAGCCATTAATATTTAGGGTTATTATTGAGATATGGGTTGTTCTTCCAGCCATATTTGTTTATTTATGTTACTTAACATGGTTTGTTTTTCGTCTTTGATTATTTTTCCCCCCTTTACTGTACTACCTCCCACTGTTGGTTTTCATTGTTATTTTCATTTTCCTCTTCCTGTAATGTTTTGCCAAGGATGTTTTGAAGAGATGGTTTTCTAGCTGCAAATTCTTTTAACTTTTGTTTATCGTGGAAGGTTTTAATTTCATCTTCCATCCTGAAGCTTAATTTCGCTGGATACACAATTCTTGGTTGGAACCCATTTTCTTTCAGTGTTTGAAATATGTTATTCCAGGATATTCTAGCTTTCCGAGTCTGTGTTGAGAGATCAGCTGTTATCCTGATTGGTTTACCCCTAAATGTAATCTGCTTCCTTTCTCTTGTAGTTTTTAAAATTCTCTCCTTATTCTGTATGTTGGGCATCTTCATTATAATGTGTCTAGGTGTGGATCTCTTATGATTTTGCACATTCGGCGTCCTGTAGGCTTCTAGGATTTGGGATTCTGTCTCATTCTTCAAGTCTGGGAAGTTTTCTCATATTATTTCATTGAATAGATTGCTCATTCCTTTGGTTTGGACCTCTTTACCTTCCTGTATCCCAATGACTCTTAGGTTTGGTCTCTTTATGTTATCCCATATTTCTTGGATGTTCTGCTCATGGTTTCTTAACACTCTTGCTGAGCTGTCTATGTTCTTTTCAAGTTGAAATACTTTGTCTTCATTGTCTGATGTTCTATCTTCTAAGTGTTCTACTCTGCTGGTAGTATTCTCAATTGAGTTTTTAAGTTGGTTTATTGCTTCCTGCATTTCTAGGATTTCTGTTTGTTTGTTTTTTATAACCTCTATCTCCCTGTATAGTTGATCTTTTGCTTCTTGGATTTGTTTATGTAATTCATTGTCGAAGTGTTCTTTCATTGTCTGATTTTGCTGTCTAATGTCTTCCTTGAGACTCCAGATCATCTGAAGCATGTATATCCTGAACTCTTTATCTGACATTCCATCTGCTGCAGATATTACCTCTTCTAAAGTTGAGTTGAGCTGCATTGTTTGTGGTCCTTTCTTTCCTTGTCTTTTCATACTGCTCACATTTCTTTCTGCTTGTTGAAACTGTTGTGTTATTGACTTTTCCCCCTGTATATTTATATTGCTCTTGTATAGTTGCAAAGTCTCCCTCGAAGGTGTGGGCAGCGACTCTGCCCCTCCTCCAATTGGGACAATGTGCCTACCACACAGGCAGGCCGCTGGGCCTGTTCTGCCGGTCGGTAGCAGGTCTGCCTACCTTGCGGGTGCAGGCGGCAGTTCTGCCCCTCCACAGGCTGCTGGGCCTTATCTGTCTGTTGGTTGCAGGTCCGCCTACCTTGCAGGCGCAGGGGGCGGCTCTGCCCCTGTGCGGGTTGCTGGGCCTGTTCTGCCGGTAGGTCGCAGGTCCGCCTACCTTGTAGGCGCTGGGGCGGCTCTTCCCCTCCGCAGACCGCTGGGCCTGTTCTGTCGGTGGTCACAGGTCTGCCTACCTAGCAGGCAATGGCGGCGGCTCTGCCCCTCCCCCAACCGGGGCGATGCATCTACCACGCTGTCGGGCGCTGGGCCTGTTCTACTGGTGGGTCGCAGGTCCGCCTACCTTGCAGGCACTGGGGTGGCTCTGCCCCTCCGAAGGCCGCTGGGCCTGTTCTGCCGGTGGGTCACAGGTCCGCCTACCTTGCAGGCGCTGGGGCGGCTTTTCCCCTGTGCGGGTTTCTGGGCCTGTTTGCTGGTGAGTCGCAGGTTCGCCTACCTAGCAGGCGCTGGGGCGGCTTTTCCCCTGCGCTGTTTGCTGGGCCTGTTCTGCTGGTGAGTCGCAGGTCCACTTACCTTGCAGGCGCTGGGGAGGCTCTGCCCCTGCGCGGGTTGCTGGGCCTGTTCTGCCGGTGGTTGCTGGTCTGCCTACCTAGCAGGCGCTGGGGCAGCTCGTCCCCTGCGCGGATTGCTGGGCCTATTCTCTCACATAGATTTTAGTTACTATCTAGTGCCATTTCATTTCACAGTATAGGACTTGCTTGAGTATTACTTGCAGGATATACATCTAGTGGTAACAAACTCCCTTAGATTTTGTTTATCTGGGAAAGTCTTAATTTCTCCATTATTTTTGAAAGATAATTTTGTCATGTATAAGATTTTTAGTTGACTTTTTAAAAATTTCTTTTAGTTCTTTAAACATAACCTGTTCATTGCTTTTTGATCTCCAAAGTTTCTGATGAGAAATCTGCTAATAATGCTACTGAGGTTCCCTTGTATGTGACCATTTACTTCTCTTTTGCTGCTTTCAACATTTTCTTGTCTTTCAAAAGTTTGATTCTAAAGTGTCTCAGGGTGAACCACTCAGTTCATCTTATTTGAACTTTGTTGTTGTACTTTTTAGATGTTTTTATTCATATCTTCCACCAAATTTGGGAAGTTTCTTCAAATATTCTATTTCCTCTCCTCTTTTTTTGTGGGACTCCCACAATACATAAGTCAGTCTGCTTGATGATGTCCCATAAATCCTTGAGTCTCTGTTCACTTTTCTGTCATCTTTTTTCATTCAGTTCCCCATACTCGATAATTTTTATTGTCCTAACCTCAAGTTCATTGATCTGTTTTTATTCTGCCTGTTCAAACCTGCCTTTGACTCCATCCAGAGAAGTTTCATTTTGAATACTGTACTTTTGAGTTCTAGACTTTTTTGTTTGTTTCTTTTAGATTTAATGTTTCTTTAATGATATTTCCAGTTTGCTCAGGCATTATTTTCTTGACATTTTCCACATCTTTTAGTTTCTTTTTTAAAAAAAATTTAGTAGTAGATGGACACTTTATTTTTTATTTATTTATTTTTATGTGGTGCTGAGGATCGAACCCAGTGCCTCACATATGCTAGGCAAGTGCTCTATCACTGAGCTACAGCCCCAGCCCCATCTTTTAGTTTCTTGAGCATGTTTAAGATAGTTGTTTTAAAGCCTTTGTCTAGTAGATCTTCTATTGGGTATTTTTAAGGGACCTTTTCTACTGATTTTTTCTTTTGAATAGACCATATTTTCCCATTTCTTTGTATGATTTGTGATTTTTTAATTGAAAACTGGACACTTGAATTTAATATTTTGATAACTTTAGAAATCTGATTCTTTCCCTCCCCTGGCATTTGCTGTTTTTTTTAAAATTGTTATATGCTCCCTGTATCAAGGATAAGACTGAGATTATAAATTTAAAGTCTTCTCAGGTCTATTCTGAGCCTACTCCTTTTCCTGGGCATGTGTGGTCACTTTTAAATTTTACATATATACAAAGTTGCTTTATTGTCTTACACCCAAAAGGGGAAAAAGGAAAAAGTGAAGGAAGTTAAAAAAAAGGGTGTGCTGGCTCTTTTAGGCCCCCTTGAAGTCACTTCAACAAGAGGAAAAGTCTAGCAACATGGAAGGGAGAAGCAACAAAAAATGACTACCTTCCTCTTTGTCTACATCCATGTGATCAGAAATAACAATCAATAATCAGATTCCAAATCCCTGCTATTTGGAGGACAGGGTCATGTTGCCCACTCTGGTTCCCATAAGCTATTGTCCTTGTTCTGGGAACGTGTGCACAACTGTCTGCCATGGAATTGGGTTTGGGGGCTGCGTAGCTATTACTGTGTTGGGTTCTGAAACTGACCAAAATTAATCATAAACAATTTACCATCCAAGTCTTCCTTTAGGAGTTGCAAGCCTTCAATAGACACCCAAAGTTTCAAAATAGTTACATCTAATTCTGTAGTATAATTTTCTAGGTGAAGTAAAAGTTTTCTGTGGCTTCCTTCACCATCCTCTGCCAAATTCTCTCTGCATAAAATGCATTTTGACTTTGACAGTGGGAAGTGATTCTATGATCTCTGTATATTAACAAACTATATGAGATTATTTGGACCTTTATGTAGCCATTCATTAGATAAGTCCTATGAATTTTGCTGATTTAAAACAATAACCAAATTTCATTAATGTTATTGAATCATTACATTCTGATGAATTGACTTAGCATCTGCTAGATCACAGTCAGTGTTAAGTTACCAACTACTTCAGGAGGTAGCCTGTTCTTTGGTTTATACTTTTGATGTTCATAAGACGTTTCCTCACATTGAGTTGACATTTCATTCAGATTCATCCTCTGAAGTTTCATGGAGTAAGTACATTCCTCCTCCTATAAGATAGTCATTTGATAATAACTATCAAATGTACCCTGATTCTTTTCTTCTGCCTAAGCATTGTAGAATTTCAGGCTGCCTTATAACATTGGTTGCCTGATTCTGGAAATACTTGTTTTTAAATGTGGTGCCGAGAATTGTATATCATACTGCAGATGTAGTCTGTCTTATGGTGGGACTGTTGGGACTCAGGATCATATTTTATATATGTGACTACAGTCAAATTCTGGATTAATAATTTGTAATTATGTAACATTTTCAGAAGAAATATTTGAACACAACCTGTTTTGTATATGGAAATGTAGGTCACTTGCACTCAGTTTTTATTTGAATTTCCTTCCCACTTTCTTGAAGAATTGTCCCTTAAATCTGAAACTAATTAATTTCCACTGTTGCAAGTTCTGACTGTTTTAATCTGCTTCATAAGCTCACTTTAAAACTCCATACCCTTTTTTTGATGAATCTGCCCTCCCTGCTTTACCAATGTTCAACATATTTTAAAAGAGTTTTTGAAGTTTTCCTGCTGAGTTAGCACCTTGTAAAAACTTTCCCATCATGGTATCAACAACCTGTAAAGGAGTAAATAAGAAGCTTAAGATAAGCAGAGAAGAATTTAAATGTACAATAATAGCAAGCAAAAAAGCTGTCACATAAAGAAGCATTATCAGAAGGGAATTTTGCTTTCTTAATTAAGAATGGAGTAAAAAATAGGCTATTACTTTGAAAAGATGTCACGAGGCAGTTTAATTCTTAAGTAGAAACATATTTTTAATTGAATAATTAACTTTAAAAATGTAAAAACTATGTTTGTATCCAGCACAGAAAATAGGCTATAAATATCTATATTTTTCTCTATTATTTCAATAAACTTTCTAGCAAAAATATAACCATGAAATGTTTCCTTGTTGCTAACAGGGATATTGTTTTATATAAAAACATGAACTGATAAGAAAACAAAGTAGCCCAATATTTCATTATTTGCTTTACCAAACAATTCACTGCATGCTTTCTCTTGCCTTTCATAAAATGAGAAATGAAAAACAGAAACTTCTACACTTTTTAGTTGCACATTTATTACCCCAAACAAGGAATACCTGCATGAGATTTCTATTTATTCAATAAACATCTGTTTATAATGATTATTTTTAACTCTATTTAGACTGGATACACTTCTAAATTCTGAGAATATAGTAGACAGAGAAGACAGATTTGCTGTTAATTGAAAATGTCTTTTAAAATTTTTCAGTAATGCAAGTATTAAAAGAGTAATGTCTAATTTTTATTGAAGTATGTTATTAAAAATGGCTTGCCCTATTTGTAACTTGATTTGTGTCTTTATTATTATACTTTGATTTTTTTCCTTGTTCATTAACACATCAGTGGGGAACTGCATTTAAAGACCATGTTTTTCACACAGCACTTTTCATTATTTTCTTGGCAGTTTTGAAATGAAACATGAACTTTGCTAATGCTAAAATATCAAAACATGATAGGTTTCCCCCCAGAACATTATTGGAGGATTTTTATCTTTCTTTTCCTTTAATTGACATATGACAAATCTATTTATTACAGCCATTTTCTACTACATGGGAAAATTGTTAACCTGTGGGAGTGACAGATGATCTTGAAAATGTGTAACTTTAATTGTTACTTCTTTTGTTGAGATATGAAGATGTCATTATATAATGCAGATGCTTTTTGTGACATTTCAATTTTCTGTCAAAGTTTCTATGATAATCTCTTGTATCAAATAATTCTGGTTTATGAACTGCATAGGTTTAGTGTAAGTTAAAGTTTTCCATTAAAAAGTTTTAAAAATTACCTTTCAACTTTTCATTGACAGGGAGTTTTCTTTTTTTTAAATTTTTTATTCTAATTTGTTATATGTGACAGCAGAATGCATTACAATTCATATTACACATATAGAGCACAATTTTTAATATCTCTGGTTGTATACAAAGTATATTCACACCATTTGTATTTTTATACATGACTTAGGGTAATGATGTCCATCTCATTCTACCATCTTTTTTACCCACTTGCTCCCTCTCTTCCCCTTCCACCCCTATGCCCTATCTAGAGTTCATCTATTCCTCCCATGCTCCCCCTCCCAACCCCACTATGAATCACCCTCCTTATATCAGAAAACATTCAGCATTTGGATTTTTGGGATTGGCTAACTTCACTTAGCATGGTATTCTCCAACTCCATCCATTTACCTGCAAATGCCATGATTTTATTCTCTTTTATTGCTGAGTAATATTCCATTGTGTATATATATATATATATATATATATATATATATATATATATATATCACATTTTCTTTATCCATTCATCTGCTGAAGGGCATCTAAGTTGGTTCCACAGTTTAGCTGTTGTGAATTGTGCTGTGTTCCTGTAGTACGCTGTTTTTAAGTCCTTTGGGTACAGACTGAGGAGTGGGATAGCTGGGTCAAATGGTGGTTCCATTTCCAGTATTCCAAGGAATCTCCACACTGCTTTCCATATTGGCTGCATTATTTTGCAGTCCCACCAGCAATGTATGAGTGTGCCTTTTCCCCACATCCTCACCAACACTATTGTGGTTTGTCTTCATAATAGCTGCCATTCTGACTGGAGTGAGATGAAATCTTAGAGTAGTTTTGATTTGCATTTCTCTAATAGCTAGAGATGTTGAACATTTTTTCATATTTTTGTTCATTGATTATATATCACCTTCTGAGAAGTGTCTGTTCACTTCCTTGGCCCATTTATTGATTGGGTTATTTGTTATTTTGATGTTTAGCTTTTTGAGTTCTATATATACCCTAGAGATTAGTGCAAGTGGTAAAAATTTGCTCCCAAGCTGTGGGCTGTCTATTCACCTCACTGATTGTTTCTTTTGCTGAGAAGAAGCTTTTTAGTTTGAATCCATCTCATTTGTTAATTCTTGATTTTAATTCTTGCACTATAGGAGTCTTATTAAGGAAGTAGGGGCCTAATCTGTTGTGATGGAGATTTGGGCCTACTTTTTTTCTGTTTAACATAGTTCTTGTAACACTGGCCAGAGCAATCAAACTGACGAAATAAATTTAAGGGATACAGATAGGATAGAAGAACTTAAATTAGCACTATTTGCCGGGGATATGATTCTATACCTAGAAGATCCAAAAAATTCCACCAGAAAACTTCTAGAACTAGTAAATGAATTTAGCAAAGTAGCAGAATACAAAATAAACTCCCATAAATAAAAAGCATTTCTGTATATTAGTGACAAACCTTCTGAAAGGGAAACGAGGCCATTTACAATAGCCTCAAACAAACAAACAAACAAACAAACAAAAAAAACCCATGGGAATCAACCTAACAAAAGAGGTGAAAGACATCTACAATGAAAACTACAGAACCCTAAAGAGAGAAATTAAAGGAAGCCTCAGAAAATGGAAAGATATTCCTTGTTCTTTGATAGGCAGATTTAATATTGTCAAAATGACCATACTACCAAAAGCCTTATACAAATTTAATTCCAATTAAAATTAATTGCATTCCAATCAGAATCCCAATGACATTCCTCATAGAAATAGAAAAGCAGTCATGAAATTCATCTGGAAAAGTAAGAGACCCAGAATAGCTAAAGCGATCCTTAGCAAGAAGAGTGAAGCAGGTGGCATCACTATACCAGACCTTAAACTATACTACAGAGCAATAGTAATAAAAACTGCATGGTGTTGACAGCAAAATAGACTGGTGGACCAATAGTACAGAATAGAGGACACAGAGATTAACCCACATAATTATAGTTATCTCATATTAGATAGAGGCACCAAAAACATACATTGGAGAAAAGATAGCCTCTTCAAAAATTGGTCCTGGGAAAACTGGAAATTCATATGCAAAAAAATGAAATTAAACCCTTATCTCTCACCATACACAAAACTCAACTTGAAGTGGATTAAGGACTTAGGAATTAAACCATAGACCCTGCATTTGACAGGGTTTTGTGTGTGTGTGTGTGTGTGTGTGTGTTTGTGTGTGTGCTCATCTTTCCCCCAAATATTTACAAGGTTTATTCCACCCATTTATAAGATCAAAACATTTTCTAATAATTTTCTTTGAGACAATAAATGTGGTCTTGATTTACTCATTTTTAGAAGTTTGTGTATACTTTATAATTGGATGAAGGCTGGCAATTTTGACTACATACACAAATCAAGAAATACTAATTTCTACAGATGCATATATTGAAAATGAATCTTCTAATCAGGTATGGTGATGCATGCCTGTAATCCTGGAAGCTTGGGAGGCTGAGGCAAGAGGATCAAGAGTTCAAATCCAGCCTCAGCAACATAGCAAGGCCCTGAGCAAGTCAGCAAGACCCTGTCTCAAAATAAAATATAAAAAAGGGCTGGGCATGTGGCTCAGTGGTTAAGTTCTCCTGAGTTCAATCCTGATTAAAAATTAAAAAAAAAAAGAAAATGAATCTTCTGTATTTTGTTTTTCAATCACTCCATCTTTTACTGCTTCTCTCAAATCTCCACCCTTCTCTATACACATGTTGAAAGCTATGATTTTAGTCACTCTCAAATGTGAAATTGTTCACATTTCCAGATTCTACTCTCTTTAATACATAATGGATATTATTCTTAGCATAAAGTGAATTTATTGATAATAATTTTAAAATGCTTAAATGGTCCAGTAAACTTTTAAGGTACTGTTAAATGGAAATAATTCCTAGTACTAAATAATTTTTATGCAGTAAGAGCTAATAATTTTAGAGAAGTGGGCTCTAGATACCTAAGAGAGCAGTACTTCTTCTAACAAGATCCAAAATAACTTTATTGTAAATTAACCAGAATATTCCTTTTTTTTCTATTTCAGAAGAATAAATTTAAATAAAGTGAAAATGGGATTTTTTTGCTGAATATTTTGGAGTCAATTAATATTCAATTGCACATTATTTAAACTTGTACAATCATATAAACCTACCATTAATTATCAATTCAGCTTATATCTACAAAGTCAAAACACAGAGCTAGATCTTATCCTGAGTGGTTTCCAAATGTTTGATATAGGTAATGAGAATAGTAGGCTTAACTTCTTTATAGATTAGAAAAGCTTTAAGATATAATCTGAAATATGGGTATTAGTTTCCAGTATATAAAGGGAGAAAGGGAAGGCATTTCAGTGAATTATAATGCTCTAAACAGAGTCCGACTGACCAAAATTCAGTGTGGGTTTGGTTGGAGCAAAATATTCTTTGAGTGAGAAACAGCTGTTTAGATACATAAATCAGGTAGCCCTTCAGAAAAATGAATAGTATAGCACTGAATGCAATGAATTTGAGGTGAGGAGTTAATACAGATGGACCAGCCAATTAGAATATGCTGTGTTTGTTCTGGCAACACTTGACAATGTCTGGGAACTTGGTGGTAAGCAGCAGTGGAAATTTGAAGAATGGCCTGGGATTGATCATGACTTGAAATCTGGTCCTGGAAACCAAGGGAGAAAAAAAAAACCCACAGAGATATTCAGTATTTGCCATCTAAGTGATTTTTGTACTATGCTTTTGAGAGGCTGCATGACATAGTAGTTAAGAATATGGACTCTGGTGGCTGGGGTGTGGCTTAGCGGTAAAGCACTTGCCTCCTACATGTGAGGCACTGGGTTCAATCCTCAGCACCACATAAAAGTAAATAAACAAAAGGAAGATATTGTGTCCATGTACCACTAAAAAATATTAAAAATATGGACTCTGAATTTAAGGTCTTTGAGTTCAATCTCTTACTGCTTCCGTATCCTCAACTGTGAAGTGTAGTTCATGGTATGGTCTATCTTATAAAGTCCTTGTGAAGATTAATTTGGTTACTTTGTATTATGTTCTTAGAAGGGAATCTTGGTATAAAAAGAGTGACTGTCAAAGTTAATGAATCACTGACAGAAATCAGAAAGTCATGCAAGACCCTCAACCATGTACTCGCTCAGTGGGAATGTGAACTAGCATATTTTAAAAAGCTTTATAGCTATAAGGTCCCCAGAAAAACACGTTTTTTATTCAACTGCATATTAAACAGAGCACCCGACTTTCATCCAGTAAAATTTATTTGACTTGATCCATAAATCACATTTCCTATTACACCATTAAGTGTCCCTGCACTGCACTGAAGAGTAGCTGTAGGTGTTATCTTCATGAGTGAAGGACACCTCCACAAAAATGACTCCAAGGCAATGTGCCATGTTCTGAATTGGGCTTGGCATATATGACTGTAGGAAGGCAATTTTCTTCAGTTTATGTGAGGCCTGTTGATATGATTGCAGTTTATTTGCCTGCAGAGTAAATTTACATTGCCAAAAGATAAGTTTGACACTTTCATTTGTACTGACACAGCCAGTGAATATACAATTTTTTTGTTCTGCCTCACCTAGTCTCCTTGATGCAAAGTCGCTCAGTGAAGATTTTTTTTCTCAATCAATTTTCTATCTGAAAACAAACATTCACTGGGCCGGTGGGAGTTTTCCTACCCTAACAACAGATTTATACCCGCTGGGTTTTCACAATGTGGCATGCTTTGCAAGGAAGTTGGTATAAATTAGGAAAAAAATCAGGGGCTGCCCATATAGCCATGACTTCCAGTCTGGATACCAGAATGATTGCTGCTGAAGATTTTTGAACATTCAATGCATCAATAATTCATTTCACATGTGAAGGCAAAAAGTACATAGAAGAACTGTTTCAAAAATATGGGCCGAGACCAGTTTTTCACAGTGTTGTTACAACTCAAAATTTTTATTTTCTCCTCTCCTGCTCCCGTATGTTAGAACAAGATTCAGAAGATATTAGGTCCAAGCTTGACCTTCAAAAACGTGAATCTTTCATTTAGAAAATCATGGAGCTACAAATGAATGTAAACAGCCAGGCGAGGTGGCTCATGCCTATAATCCCAGAGGCTCAGGAGGCTGAGACAGGAGGATCTCTGTCTCTAAATAAAATACAAAATAGGACTGGGAACATGGCTCAATGGTCAAGTGCCCCTGAGTTCAATCCTCAGTACACCCCCCCCCCAAAGAAGCCAACAGTACCTTCTGAATTACAGAATCCTCAAGACCCTAGCTTTATTCAATGTATATCTTCCTTTCTTATCACATCAGAGAGTCTTTTTCAACCTTTCATGATGGATACAAGTTAATTGAAAGTGTCTTAGAAAACTTACACATTCATCCAGAAACATAACTTGCCAAACTTTGAGTAATAACTAGTGACAGTCATTGTAGCAAATTAGATTTATTCTAAGAGACTACTATTCAAGATAGGATACTCCTTACAAGACTGAGGCAATGCCAGGCTAGTGTTTCCATTTCAGATCATATCTTTCCTCAACTTTGCTTAATCTATGAAAACAATCATGCAGCCTAATTCATTAAGACCCCTGTGTTCTTGTGGATATAGGGATTTTGTGGTGGAGTTAATTACTGGCATCTTAAATAAATATTCTTTTTATAATTTTAAATATAAATTTATAGGAAGAAGCTATTAAAGTAATGGGGGGCTTTATAAATGCTTACTTAAAAGGATTTTTTTGGTTTTGTTTTAATTATTTATACATGAGAGTAGAATGCATTTTGACATATCATTCAAAAATGGAGTATAACTTCTCATTTTTCTGGTTTTACATGAATGTGGAATTACACTGGTTATGTAATCATATATGCACATAGGGTAATAATATCTGATTCATTTTACTATCCTTCTTACCCTCATACCCTCTCCCCTCCCTTTACTCCCCTCTGCCTAATCTGAAGTACCCCTATTATTCACTTGCCCCCCCCCCCTTATTGTGAATTAACATCTGCATATCAGATAAAACATTCAGCCTTTACTCATTCAGAATAGCTAAACCATGGAACCAACCTAGATGCCCTTCAACAGATTAATGGATAAAGAAAATGTGGTATATATACACAATGGAATATTACTCAGTCTTAAAGAAGAATGAAATTATGGCATTTGCTGATAAATGGATGGAGCTGGAGAAAATAATGCTAAGCAAAATAAAAGTAACTTTTTAAGGGGCTGTGGCTGTGGCTCATCAGAAACACACTTGCCTGGCATGTGTGAGGCACTGGGTTCAATTCTCAGTACACATATTAAATAAATAAAATAAAGGCCTATCACAACTAAAAAGTATATTTTTAAAAAAGAAACTTTATAAGACACTCCAGCCACTTCCATTACAACATCCATGCCCTGATAGAGATGGAATGCCTGACTATGGAACAATAATTTGTAATGATTAACTATGCACATGGAGCTTCTCACCATTAAAAAAAAGATGATAGCCAATCCATCAACCTGTGAAGTGAGGTATATGTTTCAGTCCTCCATCAAACAGAAGTGGAATATATAGGATCACACTCAAACTGATCCTTAAGTCACAAGCAATTTGTAGGAACATGATGCACTGACTTCAGCAGCACTCCTCCTGGCTGCCAGTTTCCCCTCAAGTCAATTTCTGTGTCTTCATGAGATCATTATGATCATTGGCTTAGGAGAAGAAAACTCAAGCTTGATTTATAGAAAGCCCTGCACAGTATGCTATCACAAGGAAGAAGAGGATTTGCTATCAAAATGCAGCAGTGGATTATATTGTTCATTAGAACCTCACTCCTGGAGTATTGCTAAAGGGCTATGGGAAAAAAGACCATCTTCTAAGTCAGGAGATCTCTAAGCATGTGTCTGGATGTCCTAGTGGGCAAAATGGCATGAAGAATACTAATTCATAGAAAGCAATTATGGTCCATGATCAAGGACTTGACAGGAGCCAGTGTAGAGGACTGATAACAAGAGGTTTGGGGAAGAGGAATTTGGATGGACCTTTTAAAATGGTATCAAATACATATTTGTGTCTTGTGTGAATCCTCATCAAAAGTCACTGAAGAGGAGGATTTCAATAATGAGGTAGATAAAATATCCCATGTAGTGGATGTTGGTCAACTTTTATCCTCTGCTACTCTAGGAGTTATTTAAAATGACTGAAAACAAGGATAGGGATCATGCATGTGCTCAGTTATGTCGATTTTTCCCTCTCCAAGATATTTCTGGCTATTGTAACCATTGAGTCCACAGTCAACCAATAGCAATAACTAATCCTGAGTCCCCTCCATATCTTGGAGGATCTGTTGGCTACCATCCATCATTGTGGGGAGAATTTTTAGACAGAGTTCTCTTCATTAGAATAGAAAGATATTTTGGTATGGATTTTCCTTTTCACCACCATGCTTCTGCCAGCATCACTGTCCACGAAATTATTATGTATGCCCAGGTCACCATCACAATTTGTCATATAGCATTGCTTCCAAAAGAGGAATGAATTTATGGTGAGAGCATAGATACCAGTGAGCTGACATTCCCAGAATTCCCTTCTGTATCCCATCACTCAGAAAATTATTCCCAAGCCTCTATCATAATCCTGTACTTTCCAATTTCCTATCTTCTTGTTTCAGCATGTGCAGTCCTATTTGCCTTCACTGTCATTATTTCTTGTCAAATTTCTATGTCTTTTGAGGTCAACCCCAAGCACGGAACTTATTCCTTTGATCTCTTTTGGAACTTTGCCCTATCTCTCTGGATACTTCATTTAATCCATATTTTGTTATCATTTGCATACTTGTCTCCTTGCCTTTCTAAATTGCAAGCATCACATGAGCAGGAATTACTTCTTTCCCTTCCTTGCATCCATCATGATCCCTGGGCCCTGTAGGTACTTGCTCAATGAGTATTTATTAAATGGAAGTATATTTATCATTGAAGAGCTTTTGTAACAATACATAGATGAGTGAGAAATAAATTACCTTGTGTAATATTTCTTTCAATAAATATTTATTATATCAATATATTTGTTCAAGAATCTGGAATAGAGTCATCCTTTTTTGTTTATTCACCAAAAGTTGAAAGGAGGAATGAAAATGTGGTAATAGAAGAATTTCTCTGCTGAATGACTAAGATTCTCCACACACAAGAGAAAATATGTGCAGAAATGAAGAATGATTTTTCCCAAGCTACAGTAACATGCTGTAGAGTTGAAAAGACACATTTTATTCCAAATTTATGTCAAATTTTCAAATGTGTGATTATCCAGAAAATATATTTCTATTCCTTTGTTTATATGAGAGAATTTTTACTATAGATGAATAGAAAAATATACAGATTTTATTTGTAAGTAATTCTAGAGCAAGAAGGAATTTTGTTTGTGTTTCTATTATGTAGGGGAGAAAACTGAGGATGAAATATAGAATAAATGAGCACTTGCTATTCTGGGGTTTGATTTCTGATATCTTAATGGCTTATTTTGTGTGTGTGTATGTGTGTGTGTGTGTGTGTGTGTGTGTGTGTGTGTGTGTGTGAACCACCCAGGGATTTTGGTGAAAGTAAGTAATTTAGGGGTAAATATTTTCACTGTTGAATTGAATGCAGATGTAAAGTAGAAGGCTTTTATTCTCAGAACTTAGTAAACAATTAAAAGAATTTAAGCTATCTAAAGAACATACCATAGACTCAAATAGTATACATTACAGTGACAGCTTTCTTTAAATTTGTCAAAACTCATTAGTGATGCTTTATTTGCTTTCTAGAATATCTGAAAGTAAACCAGTTCAGTTACAACGAAATTTGTCCAAGCAAGATACAACTTCAGTTTAGTAGAAAGCTGATCATCTCTAAAATATAAGAATGAATATTAGATATTATTTGATGAATGGGGAAAGATGAATCATGCTCAATTATATCATAGACACATTTGAGCTGAATGGCCTATTGAAAAATGTAGACATAAAGGGAGGAATCTCAACGTGCTAATGAGGAATTAGATTGGTTTAATGACATCTACTGTTTCCATGGGAATTATGAAACAGAAAACTGTGATCTAAGGATAAGCACCCACATTAAGATTCATATATATTTTTTAAAATGTGGAATTTTACTTGGGCAGAAAGGCAGAAAAATAATTATTTAATTGACTTTGTTCTCAGAGCCAAAGGGGAAGCATGATCTCAAGGCAAGAATATAACTTTGTTGGCCCCCTCAGCCAAATTGGTTAGTAGATAACTTGCATGGAGTCTACTGGAGTCTAACTGGCAAAATGTGCATTTTATTTACTGGGATTACCCATTAACATCAATAGAATTCACTGGAAAATTATCACTGTTATTTATTGAATGGGGCATGTCCGAATGAAAACTCATTAAGGTAAAGGTGTTTTAGGAAAAACTGTTTTTTCTTTTTGAGTTATCAAATTAGAAAATCTAAGTCTGAATCGGATTTGGGAGGTAATGTTGAGAAAGCTGAGATTTAAATCACTTCCCTAAAAGTTATCTAGGAATTTACTATTAATTTTTTAGGAGGGTTATTTTTTTGGCCATAATGCTTCATCTTTATCATTCATGCCTAGGGTGAACTTTTCTCATACACATGGTGTAATGAGAAATGGAATGAAACTTTAAAGCAATTATTTGTGTGATTTGCTACTATAAAATATATTTTAAGGGAAAGTGGAGTGTGTAGATTATTATTATCCATGTTATTGGTCTAGACAACCTGAATTTCCTGAGACTGCAGTTGGAATTTCCATACTGGCTACTTGTAAGCTTATCTGTGGCTGTTTAATTCATTCTGTCATAAAACTAATAAAATGTCATCATGGTTTGAATTTCTACACAGTCTCTTTCATTTTTCTCCTTAATAGCATCAAATGTTGATTAAGGCCTTATAACAATGTCTTAAAGATACTAAGTAAAGGATGTAATCTCTGTACATTATCAGTGTAGTTATGGAAGCAAGATAAATGTAAACAAAAAACATAACCACCATTAACAGTATGAAAATTTTCAATCAAGTAAATGTAAGAGCTATACTAATTCTGGATTCCATGGTCAATTGAAACCCTGGCCAGCTCCCTTGAAAGGAAGTAATAAGGGCAATTGAGCAAAAAATGTTGGTGAAATAAGACAAATATTTTACTGCCTCTGGAAAATAACTGACAGGGCATGTCCAAATGAAAACTGGCTACTAGTGTGTGTGTTTTTTAAATCTAAAAGAACTTTATATAATGTGGAATTTGTCTTCATTAAATACAACTCAGAACGTAAACTGAACTTTGTCATTTTCTTCTTCACTCTAATCTTTTTAAATATATATTCACTTTCCTTTATCTTTATTTATTCTCACTTATTTTGTGTTTCTGGTCATTGGTATGGTTTTCTTTGTTTCTTTGTTTCTTTCTGATACTGGGGTTTAACTCAAGGCCACATCCCCAAGCCCTCTTTATTTTTTGAGACAGGGTCTTACTAAGTTGCTGAGGGCTTCACTAAATTGCCAAAGCTGGCCTCTAACTTGTGATCCTCCTTCCTCAGCCTCCAGATTTGCTGAGATTACAAGCATGTATCATGATGCCCAGATTATTGATAAGTTTTCTTTGATAAGTTCAACACAAAACTTCATGATTTGCTTTCACTATTTTTCCTTATTTTTTTTGCAGCTGTTTGATGCTTAAAATGCTGCTGAACTGTCTTACTGTGAATTTTATGATTTTATGCTTCAACATACCTCAACAATTTAGGAATTATAATCCATATTCCTTGGAGAGGATGAGTTTTTATTGTAGGAGTTTCTGGGGAAGGCAGAACTTGAGTCTCGAATCACAGTCTCTTCCAGAGATCCTTACCTACTCTAAGGTTAATCCTATTCTTTCCAGGTTTTCTATTCCTTTCCCCACTTGGTAGCTTAGAACTTAAATTGGTTTTTCCTTCCCACATCCCCAAACCTTGGTCATCTATTCCTGTTCTTTCCTCTGTCAAAGATATCCAGATATATATTTTATTTTTTACTGACATCTTTGTGACTGCTTTCATGAGAATTTAATGACTTTTTATGGTCTAACTGCCTGTTAGATTATTTATTTCTCAGGATTTGATGTCTCTGACAAAGAAACATGTCATTGGAACACATAATGAATTTAGACAAAATGCTATGATAGTAAAATCAAAATAAGTTAAAATTCTGAAGGGACTTTTCACCATTCAAATTGGTTGATATTGTGACACCTAACATGGCATATTTACTCCTAATAAGAAAGCTGGTGTTCTCATTTTTGGTTGTAATAGTTCAACAAATGTTTGTGTGTGTCAAAAGGCATTGATTTTAAAAAATAAGCTATGCACTGTCAACTCAGTAGGTGCACAGAGCCAATTAAAATGACTTTTACAAGTAATATGTGTGCATATTATTTTTACTAGGTGGGTAGAAAATGAGATAATAAGAAACTTTAACTATATTAAAACAAGATATGTGGATGGAAAAGTAGTAGTGGTTTGGGAATGAGTTGAAAAAGATGCATACAGTTCGTGGGTAATCAAAATTAAAACTTATGATTAAATACCACTGAGATGGTTTCATAAAATAAGGAGTTGGGTGGCTTATTTAAAATTCCTTTAGAACTTAGAAAATAATGATAAATTTCTAAGAGCAGCAGTATATACTTTGTGATCTGACATTCATTCTGTGTGCTGAGATTCTTGTTCAAAACATCTGCAATTTTTTTTTTGGCCTGTGATGCCCTTGATGGCATTTATAACAATGTAATTGTTTTAAAAGATGTTTTATTCAGTTTTATGTCACTGTTACCAAAATATCTCACAAAAACAACTTAGAGGAGGAAATGTTTATCTGGGGCTCAAAGTTTCAGAGTTCTCAGTCCATGATTAGCCAGCTCCATTACTCTGGACCAGAGATAAAGTCAAACATTAGGGCAGAAGGGCATGGTGGAAGAAAGCTGCTTAGCTGATAGTGGCAAGGAATCAGAGAGAGTGAGGAATCAGCCACAAGATATAATCCCCAAGAGCATGCCCTCAATGGCCATCCTCCAGCCATGTCCCACCTGCCTATAGTTACGACCTAGTAATCCTATTTGCATGATTAAATCCATCAACTGAATTAATCAGTGATGAGGCTACATTTTTTCTAATCTAATCATTTCACTTCTGAACATTCTTGCATTAACATATGAGCCTTTTGGAGCATAACTTATATTAAAACCAGAATGAAACTAACATGGTTTTAGCACTTTTGAAATTAATAAATGTAAAATAATTCCTTTAAAACAGTATAAAACTGTCTCTGTTAAGCTGTTTTGTGCCAACTATGAAGGTAAAAAGGCAATAGTGGTAAAGTGATAGGGGAAATGATAGAGCCATGAAAAAATGAGGATCAGTAAATAAAACCATTTTTATGGATACTAGAGAAGAAATGCATTATCATCCTATATGTCTATGTCTTAGAAATTACAACCACATTTTTAGGGCATAATATATATATATATATATATATTAACTCTTCAGTAGTATACACACACACACACACACACACACACATATCACAGAGATCAGAAAGATGTGAATGATTCACACACACACACATATCACAGAGATCAGAAAGATGTGAATGATTTTATGGTGTCTTACATGCTATGTAGCATTTCTTCTTTCTATCCATTTTGTCTATTCCATTCTGTCCTTGCATAATGTTTTTACTTCTTCTTGAAAAAAAATGGTTTTACTTAGGCTAGCCTCAAACTTACAGTCCTCCTGCCTCAGCCCCCCAAATCCCTGGGATTACAGGTGTGCACCACTATGACCAGCTGACTTGTCTTTTTTATTGTTGAATTGAGATAATTCCTCATATATTCCAGATACTAGACCCTTATAAGACATATGATATTCATTTTTCATCACATTCAAGGGGTTGGTATTTCATTTTCTTGTTGGTGCCTTTTGAAGCACAGATGTTTTAAAATTGTATGATATCAAATTTTTCTGGGTTTTTGGTTTTTCTTCTGTTGCTTGTGTTTTTAATGTCATATATAAAAATCATTGCCTAATCCAAGGACATATTTATTGTCACCCACACTTTCTCTTAAGCTTTTTATAATTTTACCTCTTTCACTTAGGTCTTTGATTTATTTTGAATTTAATTTCGTATGTGATATAAAGTAGGGATTAAAGTTCATTCATGCAGGTATTCAGTTATTTCAACACTATTTATTAAAAGGGCAATTATTTTCACTATTGAATCTTAGGATCTGCATGTCAATTTCTTTTTTTTTTCATTTTTTAAAATTTATATATGACAGCAGAATGCATTACAATTCTTATATGAAAAGGCTTTTGAAATTTTGATAGTGATTGCATTGTTTCTGTCAATTTGGGGAGAATTGCCTTCTCAACAGTTAAGTCTTTCAATCAGTGCACATAAGAAATCTTTCTTGTATTTAGGTCTTCCTCAATTTCTTTCAATGTTTTGCAATTTTCAGTGTAAAATATTTTATCTTTACTCGTTAAATTTATTCTTTCTCATGCTACTGATAATGGAATTGCTTTCTTAATTTCACTATCAGTTTGTAGATTGCTGATCTATAGAAATAGCCTAGCTGGAGAGGCTGAGGAAGGAGGATCACTAGTTAAAAGCCAGCCTCAACAACTTAGTGAGGGCCTAAGCAAATTAACAAGACTCTGTTTCAAGATAAAAATTATTTTAAAAAAGGGCTGGGGATGTGATTCAGTGGTAAAGTGTCCCTGGGTTCATCCCTGGTAAACATCCCTATGCCCCCAAAAAAAGAAAAAGAAAAAAAATAAAATTATTTTTCCTATATTCATTATGTATTTTACACCTTTGCTAAACTCATTTATTAGTTACAATAAAATTTTTGTGGAGTCCTTAGGATTTTCTATGTACAAGATCATGTTACCTACCAATAGAGATGGTATTACTTTTTTCTTTCCAATGTGGTTGCTTTTTCTCTCTCTCTCATTATTTTTTTCTATTGACCAGAGTAGAATCTCAAGTGCAATGTTGAATAGAAATGGCAACAACAGATATTCTTGTGCTATTCCTGATCATAGGGGAAAGCATCTATTCTTTCTCTATTAATTATGATGTGAGCTTTGAATTTTTGCATAGATGTCCTTTATCAGATTAAAGAGGTTCATTTGTTCACTTCCATTCATATTGTTGAATATCTTGACCATGAAGGGATTTAGAATTTCAATAAAAGGCCTTTGAGCATAATTTGAAATGATCATGTGGTTTTGTTTTTTATTCTATCAATATGGTATATTATATTAATTTTCAGATTTATTTTTTGTAGTACTAGGGATGGAACCAGGGCCTCATGCATGCTAGCCACGTGGACTATCACTGAGTCACATCCTCAGTTCATTACTTTTCAGATTTTAAGCCAACCTTGCATTCTTGAGATAAATTTCATTTGGTAAAGGTTTAGTTTCCTTCCCATGTACCCATGGATAGATTTAGCTATTAATTACATGGATTTTTCACATCTATATTCACAAGAGATCTTGATCTGTAGATTTTGTTGATTTTAGTATCAGGGAATTACTGGTCATATAGAAAGAATTTGTAAGTGTTCACCCCCATTTGGTCTTTATAAGAGAGTTTTTTTTTATTATTTTATTGTTGGTTGTTCAAAACATTACATAGTTCTTAATATACCATATTTCACAGATTGATTCAAGTGGGTTATGAACTCCCATTTTTACCCCGTATACAGATTGCTGTGTCACATCAGTTACATTTCCATTGATTTACAAATTGCCTTTTCTAGTGACTGATGTATTCTGCTGTCTATCCCATTCTCCACTGTCCCCTCACCCCTCCCCTCCCCTCCCCTCCCCTTCTCTCTCTCCATCCCCTCTACTATAGGAAAGGAGGAGTAGGAGAAAAATTATATAAGAGAGTTTTTGAAGAATTGGTCTAAATTATTTTTGATGTTTAATGGAATTCACCAATGAATCCACTTATGTCTTGAATTTTCTTTGTCAAAATTTAAAACAAATTACTAATTCAATCTTTGGGTGATTATAGGCATACTCAGATTCTCTTTTTTCTAGATTCAGTGTCAGTATTTTCTGTCTTTCTATAAATTTGTCCACTTAATCTAAGTTATCTGATTTGCCACCATGGAGTTATTCATTGTATACCATTATACTGTTTTTATTTCCTTATGGTCAAGAATAATGGCCTCTATCCCTTTAATCCTTAGTAATTGAGTCCTTCCTCTCTTTTGGACCAGTCTTGCTAAAAATTTGCCATTTAAAAAATCTTTCCAAAGAACCATCTTTTATTTTTGTCATTCTTTTCCCTATTATTATTCTATTTCATTAATTTCCACTGTAAACATTTATTATATGATTTCTTCTTATAGATTTGGGTTGGTTTAATTTCTTCTTCTCCTTCCTCTTTCCTTTCACCTCCTTCAGGTGAAAATTAGAGTATGGAATTTAGATGTTTTTCTTCATTAATTTAGGCATTTGTAGCAACAAATTTTCCTCTGCACACTGCTAATGCTGCATGCTATAAGTTTCAGTGCGCTGCATCATCATTGTCATTTTTTTCAATATATTTTCTATTCCCCCTTCATTTTTCATTGTTCCATTGGTTGAGTGTGCTGGTTTTGGAATCAGGGTGATATTGGCCTCATAGAATGAGTTTGGACTTGCTCCCTCTTTTTCTATCTCCTGAAATAAATTGAAGAATATTAGTATTAGTTCTTCTTTAAAGTTCTTGTAGAACTTGGTTGTGTATCCATCTGGTCCTGGGCTTTTCTTGGTTAGTAATCTTTTGATGACTTCTTCTATTTTCTCACTTGATATTGGTCCTGACTCAATCTGGGCAGATCATGTGACTTAAGAAATGTTTTGATGCCTTCAATGTCTTCTATTTTATTTGAGTATAAGGTTTCAAAATAATTTCTAATTATTTTCTGTATTTCTGTAGTGTCTGTTATGATATTGCCTTTTTTAATCACGCATGCTGGTAATTTGAATTCTCTCTCTCCTTCGTTAGGGTGGCTAAGGATCTGTCAATTTTATTTAATTTTTCAAAGAACCAACTTTTAGCTTTGTCAATTTTTTCAATTTTTTCTTTTGTTTCGATTTCATTGATTTCCACACTAATTTTAATTATTTCATGCCTTCTACTGCTTTTGCTGCTGGTTTGTTCTTCTTTTTCTAGGGCTTTGAGATGTAGTGTGAGATCATTTATTTGTTGACTTTTTCTTCTTTTAAGGAATGAAATCCATGTAATAAATTTTCCCCTTAGTACTGCATTCATAATTTCCCAGAGATTTTGATATGTTGTGTCTGTGTTCTCAATTACCTCTTAGAATTTTTTAATTTCCTTGATGTCTCCTGTAACCCATTTTTCATTCAGTAGCATATTGTTCAGTCTCCATGTGATGCATAAATTTTTATTTTTTATTTTGTCATTGATTTTCAATTTCATTTCATTATGTTCTGATAAAATACATGGTAGTATCTTTACTTTTTTGTATTTGATAAGAGTTGCTTTGTGGCATAGAATATGATCTGTTTTAGACAAGGATTCATGTGCTGCTAAGAAGAAAGTGTATCTACTTGATTCCAGTTGAAATATTGTATATATGTCCGTTAAGTCTAAGTTATTAATTATGTTATTGAGCTCTATAGTTTCTTTATTCAACTTTTGTTTGGAAGATCTATCCAGTGGTGAGAGAGGTGTGTTAAAGTCACCCATGATTATTATGTCATGGTCAATTTGACTCTTGAATTTGATGAACATAGCTGCACCATTGTTTGGGACATATATATTTATGATTGTTATATCTTGTTGGTGTATAGTTTCCTTGAGCAGTATGTAATATCCATCTTTATCCCCTTTGATTAACTTTGGCTTGAAGTCTACTTTATTTGCCATGAGAATGGAAACCCCTGCTTGCTTCCATAGTCCATGTGAGTGGTATGGTTTATCCAAACCTTTCACCTTCAGTCTGTGTATGTCTTTTCCTAACAGATGAGTCTCCTGTAGGCAGCATATTGTTGGATCTTTTTTTAAAATCCAATCTGCTAGCCTATGTCTTTTGATTGGTGAGTTTAAGCATTAACTTTTAGGGTTACTATTGAGACATGGTTTGTATTTCCAGCCATATTTGTTTATTTTTGTTATTTAACTTGACTTGGTTGTCTTCTTTGATTAGTTTTTCTTTTAGTGTGCTACCTCCCTCTTCTGGTTTTCATTATTGTTTTTCATTTCCTCTTTATGAAGTATTTTGCCAAGGATGTTTTATATTGCCGATTTTCAAGCTATAAGTTCTTTTAAGTTTTGTTTATCATGGAAGGTTTTCATTTCATTTTCAAATTTTAAGCTTAATTTTGCTGGATACAAGAGTCTTGGTTGGCACCCATTATCTTTCAGAGCTTGTAATATATTGTTCCAGGATCTTCTACCTTTCAGGGTCTGTGTTGAAAAATATGTCATTATCCTAATTGGTTTACCCCTATATGTTATCTGATTCCTTTCTCTTGTGGCTTTTAAAATTCTCTCCTTATTCTGTATGTTGGGCATTTTCATTATAATGTGTCTTGGTATGGATCTGTTGTGATTTTGCACATTCGGCATCCCATAGGCTTCTTGGATATTGATTTCTGTTTCATTCTTCATGTCTGAAAAGTTTTGTGATATTATTTCATTGAACAGTTGCTCATTTCTTTGGTTTGTAACGCTATGCCTTCCTCTATCCCAATAACTCTTAAATTTGGTCTTTTTATGCTATCCCATATTTCTTGGATGTTCTGCTCGTGGTTTCTTATCATTTTTACTGTGCTGTCTACGTTCTTTTCAGGATGATATCTTCATTGTCTGATGTCCTATCTTCTAAGTGGTCTACTCTATTGGTGATGCTCTCGTTTGAGTTTTTAATGTGGTTAATTATTTCTTTCATTTCAAGGATTTCTGTTTTTTTTTTTGTTTTGTTTTTTTGTATAATCTCTATCTCCATGTTGAGCTGATCTTTTGCTTCTTGGATTTGTTTATGTAGCTCATTGTCAAAGCTGCCTCTATTAGTTGTCTAATATCTTCTTTGACATCCCAAGACATTTTATCATGTATATCTTCAAATCTTTCTCTGTCATTCTTTGTGATGTAGCTGTCAATTCTTCTAATGATGTGTTGTCTTGAATTATTTGTGGTACTTTCTTCTCTTGTCTTTTCATGTTGCTCGTGTTTCTTTTTTTCCAGCTCTATGTGACTGGTGTGTTATTGTTTTTACCCTATAGATTTGTAGTGCTCTGTATGTTTCCAAGATCCCTCCTTTGTAGGGAAGGACAATGTTAACAGATCCTAATATCAACAGTACTTCACCTATGAACAAATTTTTGTTATTAAGACATTTATAGTTAGTCTCAATGTCCAAAAATGTTGGATTCAATTATTATTTAAAATATAATCAGTAGTTTCATAAAAGGTGTACAGTTTCTGGTGGTGGACAGTGAACTAGGGGTCGGGCGGAGGACGATATGCTAAGGGGTAAAGATGTGAGGAATATAACTTAGGAAATTCGAAGGAGAACTCTAATGAAGAGGGTTAGAAGCAGGGGAATAGATGGAGGTAATTTAGGGTAGACAAATATGTGGGAGGACAGTACAGTACATAAAAACAGACACACGTATGTATTTAGAAAATTACAGGCTGTAAAAATAGTAAAATTTGGAGGGTGCAAGAAGAAGAAAGAAAAAAAGGGAAAGAAAGAAAGAGCGAGAAGATAAAAAAAGAAAGAAAAGAGAATAATTTTAAAAAATGGGCAGTGGGCTTATGCAATTCCTCTGTATTATATTATTCATGTGACTCAGTCCTCATAGTTCTATTTCATGTAAAGTTCTTGGTTTCATATATGTTGGGGTTGTGAGGGCCAGAGGATAGAAGGGTAGAGGAGGAAGAATAAGGATAAGAAGGCAAACAAGAACAACAGCAAACTCTTAGAATTCCGTTTCCTTTCTGCTTCTCTTCTCTTCCAGTAGATAGAGTTGTCTTAACCAGGGTGAGAAGACTTGAGCCCCCCCCCCCCCACACACACACGCCAATCGTCTTCCTCTCCTGACTGGAGCTTCCCAATCCTGGTCTCTCTGGTTTGCCTCAGGTTTTTTCCGCTATTTCATCACTAGACTCTTCCCCTCCTTTGCTTATCAGGTCCCAACTGCGGAACCTCTCATCCTAAGGCTGGAGCCAGGTGGGCAGTGCCCTGGTTGCACTGCACTCCTGCTCCCCTTCAGCTGAGAGCAATTTTTTTGCGTTGGGTAGTCACTGTGCCAAGTAATCACAGCTGGGGAGGGCAGGGGAAGTTGGGAACCAGGTACCTGTTCAAATGGAGGTCCGAGCTGATGCCACGCCCACCAAAAATGGCGCCAGGGGTTGTCCAAGATGGAGTTGGTCTGTTTCCAGTGCTGGGGTGTCTGGTGAGGTGGGGGAGCTGGGATGGCTTTGTGCTGTGGCTAGATTGCAGTCCTGTGGCCTGCGTGGGAGCAACACGCAGCTGATTGGGTGTTTCTGCTAGGCCGCTTGAGTGCCCTGTGGGCTAGAACTTCAGGCTTTGGGTCCGGAGTCTTACTGGAAAACAGAGTCTCTGATTTCTCTGCAGGTGGTCACAGCTCTGATGGTTTCTGCGAAAATCTGCTGTGTAGGGGTCCCCTAGCATGCTCTGAGATGTTGTATTCCCTCTAGGTGAGGCCTTGTGGAGACTCCACCTGACTGTTTTCTTCTTTAATTCCACAAAGCAGCCAGAAACAGGACCTCCTCTTTTCCACCATCTTGGATCTGCCTCTTTAATTTTCAATCTATTTGTTTCTTTGAAAATCAATATTTTTTAAGAGACAGCATATAGATACATCTCCTTTTAATCCAGTCTGGTAAGCTCTGCCTTCTGATTGAATGTTTAATGTATCCATATTTAATGTTATTAATGATATATTTGGGTTTGTGTCTACCATTTTTCCTTTTGTATGTGTTCCATGTTGTTTATTCTCTGTTCTTCCTTTCTAGCTTTGTTTGCATTAATATTTTCTAATGCAATATTTCAATTTATTTAATGATTTTTAGACTATATTTTGGATTTAGTTTGTCAGTGGTTAGTCTGGAGCTTATGATATACATCTTAAAATAATATTCTTCAGATTTATACTAATTCTAGTAAGATATAGAAACTTTTCTGCTTTCTCTCTTCTCTCTTTTGTACTATTATTCCTAGGCATGTTGTATCAATGTCTTTTACAAACTGATCTGGTTTATATCTGTTTGCTTTGACTATGTCTATTTTTGATCATTAACACTGTTTCCTAAATATATGTTACAAATAGAATATATTGTTGTCCTTACAATTTTACATGATTATACATATCTTAAGGAAACTGAGAGGAGAAAGAAGAATAAATGTGTATTTATGGTCTGTTATATTAACATTTTATTGCCAGAAAATACTTCTATATGCATTGTTTAATGTAATTGCTTTTATGCCAACTAAGAGAAGAAAGGATAAGGAATATACAACTATACTGTCTTTTATATTTGCCTATGTGATTTCCTTTACCATAATCTCTGACTTTTTTTTGTGAACTTTGGGTTATTCTCTGCGGTCTCTTGCTTTCAACTTGAATGAATTCCTTTCATATTTCTTGTAAGACACATATGATAGCACCAAATATTCTCAGTAGTTATTTTTCTGGGATACACATACACACACACACACACACACACACACACGTGTGTGTGTATGTATGTGTGTGTATATGTATGTATGCATATATATATGGGGGGAGAAGGAGAGTTTGTTTCCTGCTTTTTTTCCTTTGTATGGGTCGCATATCTCTCTGCATATCTCATTTTTTTCTTGTTGAAAACTGGTCATTTTAGGCAGTATATTAAATATGAATGCTGATTTGTTTAAGTTATTGGATAGAGTATTTTAATTGTAGTCTATTGCCTATTCATTTGAAGTCTTTGCTGTCACTCCTCAGAGGGCGAGACCTCTGGTGTGCACCCAGTCATCATGGTATGATGGTGCTTTTAGCTTGGTCTCTTTCATGGATCTGTATTTTCATTTGTCTTCCTCATTTGGTATCATACACAGCTGCCATCTTTCAGTAATTCCCAGCCAGTTTCTCTATGGTTGTTCACAATGTCTTTAGTTATTCACACAATCTGACTCCATTAAATTTAGGCAAAGGTAGTTTTTTAAGGTTTGTTTTGACATCAGAAGGGCTAAAAAGCTGTCTCTCTCCACACTTTTCTCCGGTAAACTAGCTAGCCTGTAGTTTGGTCAACTCTTAACTAAGAGGAGCTATTATTTTTGAGAATTCCTTTAAGCCTGAATTTCCCATATTCCTTTAAACTGCATACATATATGCCTAATATTTATCACTATGGAAAAGATTGATGAATACAGAAAATCTATTATAACTGCTTTTTTCATATCATAAGCATTTTATTTTTAACATCATTACAGTATGTTTTTCTTCACAGAATATATGTTACTTAGCATTCTTCTTTGTTCTTTAACTTCAGATTATTGTTGTACCTTATTTTGATTTTCCAGTCACATTCAGCAGCTAGGTAAAAATTTTCATAGAAGCAGAAGAAATCAATCATATGGCAAAGTTAATTTTAGCTATTACCTTAGTGAAAGAGATTAAAATAATATGTATGGTTCTAAAGCATGGTAAACATAATGCTTTGAATTATTAATATAATTAAATTCATGATTTAGCTAATAAAATAGGAAAACTCCCTATATTCTAGAAAATTAGTATACTAATAATTTGCACAAATCTTTAAAATCTTTAAATGTCTTCTATAATCTACAATGCAGACTCTTTCTAATTCAGGAATAACTTTAAAGACTGAACATTAAATCCCACTTTTATTTATTTATCAAATTCTCTCGGGTTTCATAACCTCTCTGAGCCATGGTTTCCTTGGCTGCTAATGAGGATAAATAATAACTGTCCTTCTTTGTAGTTTGCTATAGGGACTTGAAGAAGTAATGAAAATAAAAGCTCTCATGAAGTGATATACAAATATTAGAAACCATTGAAATATTTCTGTGTACAATATCACTGAGACTTAGAACATGTCCCTATAAAAAGTACTTTATTGTATAATCTTTGCATGAAGCAAACTACACTGTAGTGTGTTCCAAAAACAAAATAAGATCTCATAGCAGAACTTTTCTTTTGTATTTAACATTTGCTAGTACTCCTAAAATCAGTAGTTTGGAGGCACAAAAAAAGGGGCAGGCTTCTTTAATAATATCAGTTACTAGTTAAATAAATACTGAGACACATGGGCTGAGGCTGTAGCTCAGTGGTAGAGTGCCCACCTTGCACATGTGAGGCACTGGGTTCAATCCTCAGCACCACATAAAAATAAAAATATTGTGTCCATCTACAACTAAAAAAGTATTAAAAGAAAGACCAAGATACAGAAAGAAAAGCAAATAAAAATGTTTAAATTATTTAGTTCATCACAGACAATTTTCTTTTTATCCTATTTCTTTAAAAAATGAATTCTAAGGAAAAGAAAAATACTATTTTCACTTTTCTTCTTTTCTATTTCTTGCTTTGAGCTTTTAAGTTTTCTGACCAACCGCAGGATGTTATTCAATATTTATAGTCTATATTTAAAGATTGCATTAATTTTCCAGAAACTAGTTTTTCTTTTTTAATAGCACCAATATTATAAATGAAAAAAGTTTGTTTAGAAATTTCAATTGTCCTTTAAACTTAAGAAGTATGTTTGTTCTTTGCCTTTAAGATCCTTGGTGTTACATTTTGTAACATTTGCCTATGCAGAATAGGAAATAAGTTTATAAAAAATAATCATAAATTAGGCTATAGTAAGATACAATTAAGTAATAGCTATCAAAATTTTATTAATGTAAAATTGAGCTTGCTTTTCTTTAGAAATAAATGTCTTCTCTTTTTTTCAGTACTAGGAATTTAAACAAGGGGTGCTCTACCACTGAGCTACATCCCACCAACCTTTTTTTTTTTTTTTTTTTTTTTTTTGAGACCTGTTCTCTCTAAATTGCCAAGGCTAGCCTCACACCTGCAATCCTCTTCCCTAAACCTTCCGAGTTGCTGGGATTACAGGTGTGTGCCACAGTACCCAGTGAAATAGATTTTTTAAACTCTAAGTTTACCAAAATACGAATGTTCACAGGAATTTATTGACACATTAAAAACAATGTAAAAGTTATTATTCTGAATAGTCTGATTTTATTGATAAGCTTTTATACCACTCTTTATTTCTTTTTATTATTTTCTTTTGTAAACTAAACTGAACCACCCCAGGTATTTATGTAAATGCCAGAATTTGTTTGAAGCTAGCCCAGAGGTTTGTCAGATGATTATGACACACACACACACACACACACAAAAAAAAACCCTGTATTTCTAATTACTGTTGTGATGGTGATGTTTAATACTCTATTGTCCATCTCACCAAGGCTCTTTGCCTTGAAAATGACACAATATTCTTTTCTTAAAGTATGCCTTTATCTGCAAATAAAAATATATGCTGTATGTATGCTTGATGGAAGTTGATAGAGTGGGAAGCTATTATCCAATTAGAGTCAACAAGAAAACCAAGAAAAGGGCTATAATCATTTGATGAAAAGCAAGAACTAATAGAAAAGGCAGAAATCCTTTATATAGTAAAACTTTTTTTTTTTTGGTATAAGGATTGAAAGTAGGCTCACTGTACCACTGAGCCACATTCCTTGTCCTTTTTGATTTTAATTTTGAGACAGGGTTTTGCTAAATTGCTGAGGCTGACTTTAAACTTGTGAGCCTCCTATCTCAGCCTCCTGAGTTGCTGGGATTACAGGTGTGCATCATAGCACCTGGCTATAGAGTAAAACTTTTGAACTGGATTCTCAGAGTAAGGTTCTCAGAAGTTTGCTGGTTTGAGAGCCTGAAAATGCAATTGCCTACATTTAACTTAAAGGTAAGTCATACACAACTAGAATATCTTGTTATATTTGATGTTTTCCTGAAAGAGTTCATTTTAGAATAAAAAGAAACACACTTAAATTTTATTTTATTTATCTTTTCAAAACTACTAACCATCTGGCTTTGTTAAAAAGATTTAACTGCTCTGATATAGAATTCCATTGTCTTTAAAATGGAAATAATAAAACCTATCTCAAGGGTTATTGAATCAATGAAATAATCAAATTGCTTTGTAAATTCTAGACTGATATTCAAATGTTATTTTGTGTAATTATTATCAAAGCAAGGGTAGATTGTATTAATGGCAATACTTTGTGACATATTCTAGGATAATACATATTGAGGTAATATTCTCATGATAATAATATATCTATTCTGTGCTTGCTATGAACAGACTAGGGAACATAAAAAACGACTAAATAATATTATGCATTAGATAAAAAAGGTAAAATAGAATAATTGAAGCAATATTCAGACAAGACACATGTTACCTATTAGGATAAGATTTGGATGTCAGGAAGGGCTTTATATGGGGTTTGCTTCTGTTCTTTGGCCAACTTTTAAAGATTAACTTTTAATATCTGTGGAATAATAATGTAAATAATGTCCAGAAAGAACTCGGACAGATACTTACTGCTTTAAACAGTATAAATGGTCATTAAAAAGAAAGTATTTGTGGAGATAAAAAAGGAATAAGCACAAGTTAAATAATATGTGTATTAACAGGGTTAGTGCTCAGTAGAAATCATAAACATCTCTACATGATAAGTCTACTTGGGACTTGGTTTATTAAAGTTATTACTCTAAAAATCAATAGAAAAAAATTTATTTTTTGAGTTTTAAGTGGTAAGTGATTTTTTTGGGGGGAGGGGAACCTTGGTAAAAAGAAAATATGTATTAATGCTTTGTAAAAGAAATTCATCCAAATGTAATTAATTTAAAAACCTGTACAATTTGGTCTTTAAAATATCTTCATTAAGTTAAAAAATCCGGAAGACTCAAGACTGGGAAGGTGAAGTACTTGCTCAAGGTCATATTATCTAGTTTGTGCCAGATCTGGGAATAGAATCCAGGCACTTTCCTTCTGGCCCACTGCCTTTTTCAATATATTATGCTACCTCACATTTGAATGAAATAAAATAAAACACATGTAATATATTAGTTATTGTAAGTGTCTATAATATATACAGGCCCCTACAAATATTTTAGTAAGAAATTAAGAGTTACTTTATTCATTTGTTTTGAAATAATAAATCTTATGTCCTTTAGATCCATTTGTCCAATACAGTTGATACTAACCACATGCAGCTGGTAAAATTAAAATTGAGTAAAATTAAATTGAAAGCTCACTTGGTAGTGTGCTTTCAAATGCACAAGGCCCTGGGTTCAAATCCCCAGCATGACAAAAAAATCCTTAAAAAATTAAAATTGAAATTAATTAAATATTGTAAATTCCTCAGTGACACTGGCTAAATACCTAGTGATTAATAACTACATGTATCTAATGGTTACCATAGTGACCATAGTGGATAGCAACAATATAGAACATTTCAATCATTGTAGAAAGTTCTATTGAGGGGGAAGTGACTAGCAGGGCTGGCCTTATGCAATTGACTGCTGCTATTGCTACTATTTCTATTATTGTCTTACAGTTTTTTTAGAAAACTACTGGATGTCTTTATTTCCAAGTTTTCTAAAATCCTTGATATCCTACTGCTGCTGAATTCATTTCAAAGTTGAGGAGAATTAATCAGCTGTTTAGCATCTAACAACTATCATGAGGCTCAAATTCAAATGTAGGTCTTCATCTTGGCAGATGTTTCAAAGTCTTGGTTTCCTTATGTTTAAATGGCAAGAATATTAATAACAATACTTGGGTAGTTGTAGTGAGAATGAAATAGATTAAACATAATAATGTATGTTTTGTGCTTGGTATCAAAATGAGTAGTTAAGGGCTGAGAAATATACCTCAGTTGTAGGAATGTGCTTAGTGTACATGAGGCCCAGGGTTTAATTCCCAGCATAATCAAAGGAAAAAAAAAGCAGTTAATAATGGTAGCAATGGCTAATGACTTGTAGCAGTAAAATATGACAACTTTTCCCACCCACATCCTATGTGGGCAAGGGAGTAGGTAACTGTTGGAGGTGTGGGCTGGCTGCGAAATAAAAGCTATGAAAGTAGTATTATGAAATAAACACAGAAGCAGGGGCAGTGATGGATTGAGCAGACCAGTTGGGTCTGACTCTAACAAAGAAAAAGCCTGAGCTTGCTTTATTTATAGTGGTAGAGACCAAAGGGAATCCATAGGGAGCTTCTTCTCTCTCTCTCTCTCTCTCTCTCTCTCTCTCTCACACACACACACACACACACACACAAAAAAAAAAAAAAAAAAAAAAACCAAACCAAACCACAGGATAGGAGTGGGGTAAACACGTTGTTTGGTGCTTGGCAGATTATGTCCATCTCGAGAGGGCAGTGTTTGAACTTGGAGCTGTGAGCTAGGTCAGGGCACCAGCATGATCTGGGCTTTCTGAAACTGGGGAATTTCACCTAGCAGTTCCCAGAAAAGCAGCTTCCCTGCCTTAATGGTTCAAACAATGTCCATAGTTCACACATGGCTCCCAACACCCTTTTCTAGGATTTCAAACACGAAGAGTTAAAAATGTCTTAACATAAAATAATAATGATAATATAGCCTATACCTTTGTTACACTTTGCAGAAAGTAATTATATATATATATATATATATATATATATATATATATATATATATATATATATGTCTTCCTTTGATTCTCACAACAGATAGGGGAATTTAATTCTCATAGAGAATAAATAACTTGCATGTGACTCATAGTTTTTAAAATATGCATCCAGTTCTTCTGAAGTTCAGTTACATTTTTACAATACTGGACTGAAACTATTGGTAGGATTTTAGACAGTATGGTAAACAAAGAGATCATTTTTGGCTTGAATATGTAAGGCCAAACCTTGGATCAGCCACTGTCTGCTCATTCGGTGTGGTTTGAATAATCATAGACAAGTGCAGTTTGTCAAGTTCAAGATTCCTAATTCTTATTATAGCCAGAATAATAAATTCAAATTCTATAATAAATTGTTAATTTTTACTTTTGTTCCACCAAAATAAATGCATTCTAGAAATAACTTCTGTGAAGGTCAAATATAACTTATTCACTATTATGATTTGAAAGATGATTTTATATATGCAAATGCTCAAATTGTTCTTTACTACTTGACACATCTTGATGCTCTATAGATTTATGCCTGTCTTCATTTACGAAATTAAAAAGACAAACCCATGGTTTATGTAACATTTCAAATGTTATCAGATAAAACTGAAATGCTTGTTTGTAGCAATTAATGTAGTTATATCAACTTTACTAAGAAGGATTATTTCTGATTAAGGGCCTACAAGAGGCTATTTAATACCATAGCTCAAAACAGCAATAAAAAATAGGTTTAGTAAAAGCCATAGAGGACTTGCTCTCTCAAACATGATTGAGAACTACAGATGAAATTTCTTTTACAAATGTTAATCACCCACTGCATTTGATTTTTTTCCTATTGTGAGTCATCTTTTAAACACATACTGGGAAACACTGGTGAGCATTACTTTGAATATTAGCATCACATACAAGGTGATTTTGGTAATCTTAATTTTTAAAAATATTGAACTCTTTTGAACTTTTATATTTAGGAGTAGTATGAAGTAATTGCAGATCGATGATTTTGAAAATTTTGTGATGGCATTTAAAGGTCCTAGTAATCTTGGAATATAAATTAAAGCTGACTGGGAATGTAATTTAGTTGACAGCATTTCACTAAAAGATAATTTGGTTCTGTGACTGTCAACCTACACTGTGTGATCCTGGAGACCACACACACACACACACACACACACACACACACACGCCCACAAATATACCACAAACAGACACCTCATCAGAAACAGTGCCAACCATGTTTGACTTACCAGTCCCTGTCTTTCATACAGATGGAAAATAATACTGGGGAAAAATAGAATCTCTTATTAGAAAATAGAGTTGCTTGTTTTTTTTTTTATTTTTTAAAAATATTTTTTGGTACCAAGGATTGAATCCAGAGGCACTTAATCACTGAGACACATCCCCATCTGGTTTTATTTTGCTTAGGGCCTTGCTAAGTTGCTGAAGCTGGCCTTGAACTTGCCATCCTCCTGCCTTAGCCTCCGGAGCTGCTGGGATTATAGGTGTGCACCACCATGCCTGGCCCTGAGTTGCTTGCTTTTTAGTGTTTCAAGGTACTATATTTCTACTTGCTAATTTTTAACAAGAATATAAGAATCCTTAAATCCCTATTGATTTTGTGACTGTATTAATTATTAATAAGATAGCTAGAGATAAACAGAAAACCTGATTTTTGATTTCGGCCCCCTCATCCCTACAGCTCTGGCTTGAATCTCTGTGACTTCTTTGGGTCACCATTTGGCCTTTTACTGTACACATTATGTTATCTGAACCAAGCTAGATGTTTCAAAAAATTAGTGGTAAACTCAGGGGGGAAATCCCAGGATAGTTCTCTTCTCAAAGACATCTCTTCTTACTTTCACCGATGTTAGTCATTAGTGTAATAGTCTAATATAGGATTTTAAAAAATTAAGACCCTCTAAACCCAACTGGCAGTATTTGCAATGAGAGTTAATCTTCAGATTAAATGCTGGAATCTAAATTTTCATGATTTCACTTTTCCATATGAAGCCAACATTTACTGATGAGATTGCTTTATCTGGCTAATATAGTTTTCACCTTACTGTTTCTCTACCTGGACATAAAAAAGATATTTCAGAATGTAAGACTTGACCTATTAACAATCACATAGGTAAAACATTTCCCTTAGTATAGCATACTTTTTAATGAAACAATATTCATATTTGAATTCTGATTTTCAAAATCTGTTTAAAACTGTAGAGAGGCATTTTCCCCAAATATATACAATCACATAAATGGAAGGCTTTTGAAATTATAGACAGGGCACCGTATAAGATAATTATGACATAACAATTTTGAAACATCAATTTGGATTTTCCTTGTGTTAGTATCAGATTCAGATTATATCTTACAGCTAGATAAATTAAAGCATTAGACAATCTGATTTCGGAGAGGGTTCTTTTTCATTAGAAGGGGAACTGTAAGCATTCATTCATTCATTAGTGTAAGAGACCAAAAGCAAGCAATTTCATATAAATCATGACACTTGTGTAAAACTCTTAGGATTAACATGTAAAATACCAAAGTTCTATGGGCCACATATTACCCATATCAGGAATATTAATGAAGTATTAGATCATGCTGATGATAAACTAAGTTAAAAATTTAATTTCATTATTTTGGTGGATCAAATATTCCATAATAATGATTACTATATAATATGAACTACATGATTTTCTAAACTGATTAACAAAAACAAGATCTTTGGCTTGGTTCTAGTATCAAAGGAACAAAGCACAAAGACATATTAAGCTCCCATAAATATCAGAATTATACAATTTGTTCTTGTGTGTCCATGAGTAATGAGTGTGGGTGTTTATTTGCATTTGTGTGTGTGTGTGTGTGTGTGTGTGTGTGTGAGAGAGAGAGAGAGAGAGAGAGAGAGAGAGAGAGAGAGAGAGAGACATATATGAATATGTGAATTTTGGCTATTTTAATATAGACAACTTTTCCACATTTGTTGAAAAAAAAATCTGTTCAGTTTCTAAGACCAATTTTCACCAGACCTTTGATTTTCTCTCTGACTTTTGGTAAGTACTATAACCATTCTATTCATAATCATCTATAAACTGGAAAATGAGATGTAAGGCCCTGACATCAAAAATAATCTTTAACAAGTATACCTTTGATGCAAGAAAGCAACCATTTAAAATTAATAAATGATAACTTTGGCAGTATTCATGTCATTCTTTTCTTTTGCATATTTCCACAGCAAGGTCATGGGTAACTCAAATTCATTATTCTACAAAGTATATTTTAGACCACACAACATATGCAAGCAAAAGCTTTTCTCCTTTAAATTAATTTCATCTGTAGCACATGTTTTCATTTTGTGTGCCAGGCTAGGAATGTAGAGAGACACAATTTGTTTTGCACCACGCAATCTTGGACACACTTAAGTCAAAATTAGTCTAATTGTTGTAATCCACTGTATTTTGATGCTATTTTATCTAGCTTCTGAAGCAAGAGAATTAGATAAATGGCTTGCTAATAAGTTCCTAAAATCAGTAATCTTATTTGAAAGTATTGTTTTATAGGAAAGCTGTCTTTGACAGTAAATTCTGGTTATTTGGAATGAATGAACATTTTCTCATTATCCACATGGCATTTCCAATGGCAAGGTTGCATCTATTCCATTACACTCAATAAGGGTCTTCTAAGAAGTACTAGTCCATAGAGCAGTCTCATGAGTACATTAGGCTTCTCTTCTTGTCCAGTTATAGTCTTTTATCAATGAAATTACTATCGCACTATGCGCAACATCAGTGTTTATGGAGACATATTCCTTCAGTAAGAAGATCCAGGAGAAAGCTACTTCAATGTCAACTACTAGTCTTAGACTGCCATTATCAATCTGACCAAACAATGCCCAATTTTAAAAAGCTGCAAATTGAGAACACCTGGGAATGTTGAATTTTTGGTACTGTTTGTCTAGCAGTATGTGGTAGTGTTCTCTGCCAATTCATATATTTAAAAAAAATAATTGGCATTATCTTTCTCTTCCTTAGCCAAAAACTCCGCTAAATGCATTCCGTCTGAATAATTCTGGCTCTCACACAGCCAGTCAACCTTGGTGCCTGCTTTTCTTATGAGTGGTACTGTTAATTGATTTTCTTAGCTCCCAATTTACTTGAAATGAAGGACCAACCTGTTAACGTTTCAAAACTCAGCATGTTTTGTGATGTGCAGGCTATCTGAAAAAAGAATTTGTGGTCTGTCAATTAATTGATATAAATCCTTGATTCAATCTCCAAAAATGTTCAAAGCAGAGACAAGAAGGAGTTCAATGGATTAGCCTGAAGTTTCCCTCCACTAATATATATAGATTACTTTTTAATGCCTTCTGATTAATCATATTTCAAGCTTCTCCAACTCAATAAGTATGCCTTGAATTTTTGTAGTGAATGATATGCACATCTTTTTGAAAGAAGTAATTACACTCCTGGAAAATAGTTTTTCATTATTCTTTCATTGCCAGACAATATCCAGCTATCATTAGTGACAATTACTCAAATGAATAGGCTATATTTGTAATTTTTTGACAACAATGAAAGTTATAAGATATTTGTAAGTAGAATAGCAGAAAAATAGGCAACTAGGAATCAGAAGACTAAACTCACCAACTACATAATTTTGGTACATAAATTGACATCAGTGGGCTTTAATTCTCCCAACTCAGAGTTATCACTAACAAATACTACATTTTAACTTAAAAACTTTCACTGTGGATAAACAAAAGGTTAGTTTATAGTCTACCATTTGTTAAGGACTATGATTCCAAAGGTTTTGCTATGAGGAGCATTGCATTAAATTAATTATGTACAAAAATATAAATAAATATAAATGAATTGAAAAGCCAAGAAGCACCTATTTGTCTATTCATCAGTCGAGGGTAGAACTGCTTTATAACCTGATCTTACTTCTTCTCTCTTGATTTTGCCTAATTTCTTTTTATATTTTTATCTTGTCTCATTGGAAGCTAAGCAGAATGATTACATCAGGTTTTAATAATACATATGAATTACTATTATAACTCATTCAAGGTTATGAAATTCATCAAGCTGCACAGGTAATACAAATTTAGAAAATATGAGAAGCATATAAAAGTGAATTATTCCCAGTATGAAGTATTTACCTCAATCAAAACTCAACTTCAATTTTGTATTTACTACTTTGATCCAGGCTCATCTTGCTTATAGCATTTCCAAATGATCGTTTCCAACTGAGTGACACAATGTGATATAGTGTCAGGAGTTAAGGATCTTAGCGATTGGAATAAATGAACAACAAGGTCAATGAAATGCCCATTATTTCAAACCATTACAGGCCAAACCAAATAAATTGAAATTTAAGTGGAAAAGAGGGAGAAAATTCTTTAATCCTATATTCTCAGGAAATGAATTTACCAGGACTAACCATGTTTGGGGCTTAGCATATTAAAGGCATTCTAATAAACTGGAGTTTTCAATTAAGAGCAATGGAGATCCCAAAGATATAAATTCCACTTAGTAGAGCCAAAAATATTTTAAGCATCTATTGGGAAGTAATAATCCTCTTTAGCACGTTGCAATAACAAGATGCTTTTGCAGATTATTTGCTAAAATCTTGAAGGCATGAATTCAGATTGACTTTTAGACTCTAAAATATGTTATGCTTAGGAAAATGATCACTTTTGTCACAGTATTTTTTAAAGCTAAAAAACTAATTTAAAATCAATGCAGAGATATTCAAACACCCTTATGCCTGAGTAGGAAAACTTCAAATTTCATTAATGGGTTTTAATATATTGTTAGTATTCAATCAAAAATTTTGGCAATCTCTCTTCAGACTTTAGGACAGTTCAATTAGTGACATCTATTTTTTCCCCTGCAGTAAAAAAGACAAAATGAGATCTACCTTCAACAAATGTTCAAGTGCACAGTGAAGTATTGTTAACTATAGACACAACATTGTGCAGCAGATCTCTAGAAATTCTTCATCCTTTCTGACTAAAATATCCATGATGATTAAACAGCAATTTGTCATTTTCCCATATTCTCAGCCTTTGTCAGCCATCATCCACTATCTGTTTTTATGTCTTTATATTTCTTTCTTTTTCTGTTTCTATGAGTTTTACTAAACTAGATATCCCATAAAAGTGAGACCATGCAGTCTTTGTCCTGAGCCTGACTTATTTCACATAAGCATAATGTTCTTAAGGTCCATTTATGTTGTAGCATGCAACAGGACTTTCTTTTTTTTAAGGCTGAATAATATTCCATTGTATTATGTACCATATTTTCTTTCTCTAATCATAAATAGATAGAATTTTAGGTCGTTCTCATATCTGTTATTGTGAAGAGTCCTGCAGTAAATATTAGAATGTAAATATGTCTTTGAGATCCTGATTTCAATTCTTTAGGATGTACACCCCAAAGTAGGATGGCTGGATTGCATTATAGTTCCATTTTCAATTTTTTGAGGAATCCTCATAATGGTTTTCCATAGCAGCTGCACAATGTCACATTCCTACCAACAGTATCCAAGCATTTCAATTTCTTCATGTCCACACTAGCACTTATTTTCTGTTGAGTTGCAGATAGTCTTCCTAGCAAATTTGAGGTGATATCTCATTATGGTTTTGATTTGTGATTCCCTGATGATAAATGATGTCAAACATCTTTTTATATACCTGTAGGCCATTTATTTGTCTTCTTTGGATAAATTTCTATTAAAGTCTTTTGGCCATTTTAATTGGACTATTTTATTTCTATTTAGTTGTATGAGTTCCTCATATATTTTAGATATTAACCCCTTGTCATATGTATTTCTCGGAAATGTTTTTCACCCCATTTGTAGTTTTTTCACTGTTAATTATGCCATTTTAGTTTGATATGACCCACATTTCTGTTTGTTACCTATTGAATGAAATCATTGCCAAGACTAATTTTATGAAGCTTTTCTTGTTTCTTAATATATTTTGACTTGACTTTTGTGTGTGATATAAGAATCCATCTTCATTGTTCTGCATGTAGAAATTCAGTTTTCCTAACCCTGTTTATGTAAGAGCCTGTCTTTTCTGTTATATATTCTTGGTACTTATTAAACTTTTCATTGTACATAAATGTATTTTTATGTTATAGAACAAATAACACATTTGTGTAAATGTTGTTTTGTACAATTTTATATTAATTAGGAGAAGAAAAGAAATATGCAATTATGCTGTCTTTTAAATTGCCTACCTGGCTACTTATATTGTCATTCTTTGCTTTTTTGGTGAGAATTTGAGTTATTCTGAAGGATCAGTTGCTTACAGCATGAAAAAATTTCTTTAGTATTATTTTTGTAAGATGGGATGACTAGCAACAAATTATCTCAGTTTTTGTTTCTCTGGAAACATCTTTTTTTCCCGTTCATTTAAAAATTAATTGAAAAGTAATATCTTTCTATCTATCTATGTATATGGGGTATGATATGATGTAAGGATACATAACAGCAGCAACTTCACTTCTTCCTTTCCCATTTTTGTGGTTTTGATTTTACTTTTTGCCTAATTGCTCTGGTTAAGACTGCAGTATTCTGTTGAAGTGGGGAGAGTAAGCACCTTTGTCTTGATCCATACCTTAGAGGGAAAGTGTTCAACTTTTCATTATGCAGTATGACATTAGCCATGGGATTGTTATATATGGCCTTTGTTATGTTTAGGTATGTTTATTTTCTACCTAATTTCTTGAGACTTTTTATGAGAAGATGTCAGCTATTTTTCACCTCTATTGAGATTGATTATATAGTTTTAATTTGCTTCATTTTGTTAATATGGTATCATATTGATTTAGTTGCATATATTGAATCATTCTTGTCTCCCAGAAACAAAACCCACTTGATCATGGTATTCAAGCCTTTTGAAGTGCTTTTGAATTTAGTTTGCTAATATTTTGTTGCATCTACATTTGTCAGGGTTATTGGCATGCAATTTTCTTTTGTTGTAGTATCCTTGTCTGGCTTTGCTTTCAGGGTAATGATGGCCTTATAGAACATGTTTGGAAGTTTTCCCTCCTCTTTGATTTAAAAAGCCTTTAAGAAGGATTTCTATTAGCTCTTTTTTAAATATTTGGTTGAATTCAGCAATTAAGCCATAAGATCCTGGGCTTTTCTTTGATGGGAGACTTTTTTATTACAGATTCACCTGCCTTATTCATTATCTGTCTGTTCAAAATTTCTGTTCCTTCATGATTCAGTTCTGACAAGTTGTCTTTCCCTAGGAATTTACCCATTTCTTCTAAATTGAACAACTTGTTGATCTATTATCATTTATGAAATTCTCTTGGATACTTTGTATTTCTGGCATATCAATCCTAATGTTTCTTTTATTTTTAATTTTAATTATTTGAACTTTTCTTTTTTCCTAGGCTAGATAAAGGTGTGTTCACTTTGTCTTTCAAAAAATCAACTCTGTTTCCTTTATCTTTTCTACTGTTTTACATGTACTACTTCATATATTTTTCCCCTGATCCTTAATATTTCCTTCCTGCTACTAACTTTGGGCTTAATTTCTTCTTTTTCTTGTTCCTGGAAGACTGACATTAGGTTTCTTATTTGAGGTCTTTCTTATTCCTTTTTTTTTTTTTTATATACTGGGAATTGAACCCAGGGCCTTGTGCATGCTGGGCAAGTGCTCTACCACTAAGCCACATCCTGAGTTATCTTTCTTCTTTTTTTTGATGTAGGAATTGTTGTAGATTTCCCTCTTAGATCTTCTTTTGATGCATCCCATAAGTTTTATTTTGTTATGTTTTCATTTTTTTTTCTCAGAGTTGGGGATACAGCCCACAGCCTCAAGCATGCTAAGTGTTTCTACCACTGAGCTATTCCCCTGCCCACTACCAGCCCCACAGCATAGATTTTTAAATTTTTATTTTTTATTTATTTATTTTTTTATTAGTTGCTCAAGACAATACAATGATCTTGACATATCATACATTTGATTCAAATAGGGTATGAATTCTCATTTTTCCATGTGTACAGATTGCAGGATCACATTGGTTATACAGCCATGTGTATACATACAGCAATCCTAGTGTCAGTTGTATTCTGCTGCCCTCCCTATCCCCCCTCCCCTCCCCTCCCCTCCCATCACCTCTCTCTACCCATTCTACTGTGACACTTATCTCTCTCTTTTTTTCTTCCCTTCCCCCTCACACCATCGTATATGTATTTTGTGTAACAATGAGGGTCTCCTTCCATCTTCCGTGCAATTCCCCTTCTCCCTCCCATTCCCTCCCACCTCTCTTCCTTGTTTTGTGGTAATCTTCTTCTCATGCTCTTCCTCCCTACTCTGTTTTGAGTTGCCCCCCTTATATGAAAGAAGACATTCGGCATTTGTTTTTTAGGGATTGGCTAACTTCGCTTAGCATAAAATAATATTTTTTTTAAATATTTTTTTTTTAGTTTTAGATGGACACAAAGTATTTTTATTTTTATGTGGTGCTGAGGATGGCACCCAGGGCCTTGCACATGTGAGGCAGGCACTGTACCACTGAGCTACAGCCCAGCCCTGGCTTTTATTGTTTTTTAATCTTCATTTTGAGGATAGGGTCTCAGTATGCTGCCCAGGCTGGCCTCAAATTTGCAATCCTCCTGCTTCAGGTTCCTGAGTCAACTGGATTACAGGCATGTGCCATCATGCCCAGCTTAAATTTTATTGTTCAATTAATAAAAATTATACATATGTATGGGATACAATGTGATGTTTTGATATATGTGTATACATTGTGGAGTGATTAAATCAGGTTAAGTAACTTATCACATCACTTGCTTATTAATTTCTTTTTGTTGTGAGAAATAGTTAAAATCCACTCTTCCAGAAATTTTGAAATATACAATAATTATTAACAACAGTCACCATACTATGCAATAGAACATATTCCTAAAACATATCCCTACAATCTAATTGAAACATTGTACTGTTTGATCAACTTCTTCCTCTTGCCTAGCCCTTCCTGATCACCTAGCCTTTGGTAACAACCATTCTACTCTCTGCTTGTATGAGTTCAGTCTTTTTAATTCTACATAAAAGCAAAATTGGGTACTATTTGGCTTTCCATGCCTGGATTATTTAACTTAGTATAATGTTCTCGAGTTTCATCCATGTTGTCCCAAATGACAGGATTCTGTTGTACATACACATTTCCTTTATCCAGTCATCAGCTGATAGACAATTGGGTTAATTCCATATCTTGGTCATTGTGAATAGTGCTACAATGAACATGGTATTCAAAATGTCTCTTCAACAAACTGATTTCATTTCCTTTGGATGCATAACCAGAAACAGGTTTGTTGGATCATATGATAATTCTGGTTTTAATTTTTTTGAGGAACCTACGTACTGTTTTCCATAATGGCTATACTAATTTACCTTCTCACCAACAGTGCATCAAGATTCCCTTTTCTCTACATGCTTGCCAGCACTTGTTATCTTTCATTATTTTCATGATAGCCATTTTAATAGTCATAAAGGGATATCTCATTATGGTTTTGATTTGCATTTCCTTGATGATTAGTGATGTTGAACATTTTAAAATTTAATTAATTAAATTTCTGACAGCCACTCATATGTCTTCTTTTGAGAAATTTCTGTTTAAATCCTTTGCCCATTTATTAATATAATTATTTGCTTTCTTGCTATTGTGTTGAGTTCCTTATACTATGTGAATCCCTTATTAATGTGTGAAGTGCAAATATTTTCTCCCAATCCATAGGTTGTCTCTACTCTATTTTGTTTTCTTTCCTTTTTATACTTTGATGTGATTCCACTTGTCTATTTTTTACTTATGTTGCTCATGCCTTTTATGTAATACCCAAGAAATCTTTGTGCAGAGCAATTTCATGGAGTTTTCTAAATTGTCCTAATAATTTTATAGTTTCAGATCTTATATTTAAATCTTTGATCCATTTTGATTTGATTTTTGCATGTGGTATGAATTAAGAATCCATATTTATTCTTCTGCATATGGTTATCCAGTTTCCCCAACACCATTTATTATAGAAATTATCTTCTCCATTCTGTGTTCTTAGTACCTTTGTTGAAAAACACTTGACTGTAAATGTTTGACTTTCTCTATCAATTTTCCGTTCTGTTCCATTGGTCAATGAGTCTTTTTATTATGAAAAGATGTTATTTTCATTAATATACTTGTGTACTGTATTTAAAAAATACGCTTCAGCTTTCTCCTTTTGCTCAAGATTTTTTTTTTTTGGTTATTTATGGTATTTTGTGCTTCCATATGAATTTTAGGATTGTTTTTCCTATTTATGTTAAAAAATGTCATTGAAATTTTTGGTAGGGATTGCATTGAATATGTAGATTGATTTGGGTAGTGTGAACAATTTAATAATATTATTGATTCCAATCCATAAACACAGAACATTCAGTCTTTGGTTTTTGGGGAACTAGCTTATTTCACTTAGCATGATACTCTCCAGATCCATCCATTTACCTGCAAAAGTCATAAGGTCATTCTTTTTTATGGCTAAATAATTGTCCATTTTGTGTATGTACCACATTTTCTTTATCCATTTATCTGTTGAAGGGCACCTAGTTTGGTTACATAGCTTTGGTATTGTGAATTGAGCTGCTATAAACACTGATGTGGCAGTATATTCCTTTGGGTATATACCAAGGAGTGGGATAATTGGGTCAAATGGTGGTTTAACTTCAGGTTTTCTGAGGAATTTCCATACTTCTTTCCAGAGTGGTTACACCAATTTTCAGTCTCACCAGCAATGTAGGAGTGTACCTTTCCCCCCACATCCTCACCAACATTTATTGTTCTTGTATTCATGATAAATGCCTTTCTGACTGGAGTAAAATGAATGGAATCTCATGTAGTTTTTTTTTAATTTAAATTTGTTCTAATTAATTATACATGATAGTAGAATACATTTATGTACTTTCATATACATAAATAGAATATAATTTTTTAAAATTTTCTGATTCTACATGTTGCAGAATCACATTGGTCATGTAGTCATATATATACATAAGGTAATAACATCTGTTTCATTCTGTTATTCTTCCTACCCCCATGTCCCCTCCTCTCCTTTCACTCCCCTGTATCTAATCTAAAGTAACTCTGTTCTTCCCTATACCGCCCCCCTGCCTTATTGTGAATTAGCATCCACATATCAGAGAAAACATTTAGCCTTTGATTCTTTGGGATTGGCTTATTTCACTTAGCATGATATTCTCTAGTCCATCCATTTACTGGCAAATGCCATAATTTCATTCTTCTTTAAGACTGAGTAATATATATATATATATATATATATATATATATATATATATATATATATATATATAAAATCACACACATACATATACACACAAACACACACACACACATATATGTGTGTGTGTGTGCATAAAATGATAGTACATTTTATCATGGTATACTATATGTTTAATGTGTTTTTATATGCAATTTGCCAGTATTGAGAATTTTTTCATCTATGTTCATCAGGGATGTATTCTTTCCTTGATGTGTCTTTGTCTTGTTTTGGTATCAGGGTGATACTAGCTTCATAGAATGAGTTTTATATATATAATAAATGTTATATAATTATATATGTTATATAAAATATTATATATGTTATATATAATTATATATAAATATTATATATATGATATATACAAGTACATGTATTATATATAAAGAAAATTATATTATTCTCCATTCATCTGTTGAAGGGCATCTAGGTTGGTTCCATAGTTTAGCTATTGTGAATTGAGTTGCTATAACATTGATTGGCTACATCACTGTAATATGTTGATTTTAAGTCCTTTGGGTATAACCTGAGAATTGGGTTAGCTGGGTCAAAATGGTGGTTCCATTCCAAGTTTTCCGAGGAATCTCCATACTGCTTTATATAATGGCTGCACCAATTTGCATTTCCACCAGCAACGTATGAGTATACCTTTGTCTCTACATCCACACTAACATTTATTGTTGTTTGTTTTCTTGATAATTGCCATTCTGACTCAAATGAGATGAAATCTTAGAATAGTTTTGATTTGCATTTCTCTAATTGCTAAAGATGTTGAACATTTTTTCATGTTTGTTGATCAATTGTATTTTTTCTTCTGTGAAGTGTGTGTTCAGTTCCTTTGCCCATTTATTGATGGGGTTATTTGTTTTTTGATGTTAAGTTTTTTTTTTTTTGAGTTCTTTATATATCCTGGAGATTAATGCTCTATCTGAGGTGCAGATAGAAAAGATTTTTCTCCCTTTCTGTAGGCTCTCCATATTCTTGATTATTTCTTTTGCTGTGAAAAATCTTTTTAGTTTGAATGCATTACATTTGTTGATTCTTGATTTTACTTATTTCACTTTAGGATTCTTTTTAAGGAAGTCAGTTCCTCAGCTAACATGGTGGAGAGTTGGGCCTCATTTTCTTTTAGTAGTATTGTGGAATGAACCTCACTTTATCATGGTGTACTATCTGTTTAATATGTTTTTGTATGCAATTTGCCAGTATTTTATTGATAATTTTTGCATCTATGTTCATCACAGATATTGGTCTGATGTATTCTTTATTTGATGTGTCTTTGTCTTGTTTTGGTATCAGGGTGATACTAGCTTCATAGAATGAATTTGGAAGGGTTCCCTCCTTTTCTATTTCATGGAACAATTTGAGGAGGATTAGTGTTAGTTCTTTGAAGGATCTGGCAGATCTTGGCTGAGAACTGGTCTGATCCTGGTCTTTTCTTTGCTGGTAGGATTTTGATGGCATTTTCAATTTTCCTGCAGAATCTTCCTGATTCAGTTTGTGTATGCTATATATCTCTAGAAATTTGTTACTGTCTTCAAGATTTTCTATTTTATTGGAGTATAAATTTTCCAAATAATTTCTGATTACATCTGTATTTTAGTAGTGTCCATAGCGAATTTTAGTAATTTGTGTTTTTTTTTTATCATGAATTTTAGTAATTTGTGTTTTTTCCCTCTTTCTCTTGGTTAGCTTGACTAAAGAGTTTATCAATTTTATTTATTTCTTTCAAAGAGCTAACTTTTTGTTTTGTTAATTTTGTTGAATTGTTTTTTGTTGTTGTTTCAATTCCTTTGATTTTGGTAGTGATTTAAATTATTTCCTATATTCTACTGCTTTTAGTGTTGATTTGTTCTTCTTTTTGTAAGGCTTTGAGATGTAATATTTGGTTATTTACTTGGTGACTTGCTATCCCTTTAATGAATGAGCTCAATGCAATGAACTTTCCTCTTAGAACCACTTTTATAGTGCTCCAGAGAATTTGATATGTTGTGTTGATATTATCATTACCTCTGAGTATTTATTTGTTACATTTTTAGCCTCTTCCATCAATATTTTATATTTCCCAGTATAAAGATCTTATATCCCCTTGGTTAAATTTATTCCAAAATATTTTTTCTTGCTATTGTAAATGAGATTGTTTTCTTAATTTATTTCTTAGATAGTTCATTGTTCAAACTATATGTCGATTTTGAATTCTGCAACTTTACAAAATTTTTTGAAAATCAGTTCTAATAATTTTGGGGTATAATTTTAATTATTTTTCCTGTATTCAGTGTTCTAGGTATTTTTAAATTCATCCCTGATTTCTTCTGCTATCAATTTGTCATTTAATAGTTATTATTACAAATTTTAAAAATAGTGTATTATTTAGTCTCCTAGACTAAATAATATTGGAGTAGCTTCTATATTTTTATTTTATCATTGATTTATGATCTCATTCCATTATGATCTGATAGAATGCAAGATAATATTTCTATTTTTCTTTATTTGTTAAGAGTTACTTTGTGCCCTAAGATATTGTCTATTTTAGAGAAAGATCCATTTTTGGCTGAGAAGAAAGTGTATTCAGTCATCAATGGATGAAATATTCTATGTATGTTTGCTGTCTAAATTATTAATCATATTTTTTAGTTTTATACTTTTGTTATGTAGTTTTTGTTTGGAGGATCTATCCAGTGGTGAGATAGGTGAATTAAAGTCATCCAATATCATTGTGTTATGGTCCATTTGAGATTTTTTTTTTTTTTTGATGTACGTATATGCTCTGTTGTTTGGGGCATAGACATTGATGATTGTTATGTCTTGTTGATGTATAATTTCCTTAAGCAGTATGAAATATCCATCTTTCTCCCTTCTGACTAACTTTAGCTTGAAGTCTAGTTTATCTGATATGGGGATAGAAATCCTGCCTGTTTTCAAGATTCATGTGAATGACATGTTTTTTCCCCATTCTTTTATCTTCAGTCTGTGGATATCTTTGTGTATGAGGTGAGTCTCTTGGAGACAGCATATTGTTGAGTCTTGTTTCTTAATCCAGTCTGACAATCTATGTCTTTTGATTGATGAATTCAGGCTATTTTACACTCAATGTTATTATTGAGATATGATTTTTATTCCCTGTAATTTTGATTTATTTTTGGTTGTTAATTTGAATTCATTTCTCCTTTGATTGACTATTCTTATAGTGTAGTTGCTCCCTTTGATGGTTTCAATTTTATTTCTTCTTCATGAAATATCTTATTGAGTATGTTTTGTAGTACAGCCTTTCTATTTCTGAATTCTTCTAATTTTTGTGTATCATGGAAGCTTTTAATTTCATCATCAAATCCAAAGTTTAATTTTGCTGGGTATACTATTGTTGGTTGGCATCCTCCTCCCTTTGCCCCCCAGCTTGGTATATATTATTCCAAGACTGCCTAGATTTGAGAGTTGGGTTGAGAAATCAGCTAAGATCCAAATTGGTTTCCCTGTAAATGTGACCTTTCTTTTTGTTTGTCAGTCTTTTAAATTCTATCTTTATTTTGTATGTTAGGTATTTTCATAATAATGTACCTTCGCGTGGGTCTGTTGTGATTTTGTATGTTTTGGGTCCTGTAAGCCTCCTGTATTTGATTTTCCATTTTATTCTTAATGTTTGGGAAATTTTCTGATATTATTTCATTGAAAAGATTGTGCATTCCTTTGGTTTGTATCTCTATGCTTTTATCTATTCTGATAAATCTTGTATTTGGTTTTATCATGTTATCCCATATTTCTTAGAATTTTTGTTCATGGTCTCTTAACATCTTTTCTTTATGGTCAACTGCATTTTTAAGATTATATATTTCATCATCCTTGCCTGAAACTTCCAAGTAATCTAATCTGCTGGTGATGCTTTCCATGGAATTTTTAATTTGGTTTATTGATTATTATTAATTTGGCTTATTTTGAGGATTTCTGCTTTTTTTTCCAGAATCTTTCTTTATTGAAGTGATCTTTTACTGCCTGTATTTTCTCTCTGATTTCACTACTTACATCATCCCTTACTTTGGAAATTAGTATGAACATTTTAAATGTCTTCTCTGACAGTTGTTTCACTATGGTGTTAATGGATTCTGTTGTTGAAGCATTTTGGTTTGTTTGGGGCATTGTGTTCCCTTTCTTTTTCATGTTGTTTGTGTGTCTACCCTTATAACAGTATGGATTTGAGGTAGTAGAGTTTCTACCCTGTGGAATTATAGTATCCCCAAAGGTTTCTAGTACCTCACTGTTTAGGGAGATACCAATAATAACAACCAATGCAAACAATATACAACATAAATCAAATATTTTCTGCTATGACATCTACAATGTCCATTGTCACAATAAATTGAAATGATGTGATCAGTTATTGCCCACAGTAAAAACAGTAAGTTTGCAAAAGGTTTTATAATATTGAATGGTAAACAGGGAGAGAACATAAGTGATGTAGGATGGATGATTATTAGGGATGAGGAGAGAAAATAGAAGTAAAATATTAAAAGGAGAGTGAAAGAACAACAGAAATTGGCTGTTAGCAGAAGAAAAGAGAAAGAGTATCAAGGGAAATAGATAAGTGAGAGAAAAAATATAAAATAAAAATAAAAAATATAAATATAAAAATAAAGGAATATAAAAACTAAAGTGAAATACATTAATCAAATATCCTAGTCCTCAAAATACTGATCCATGAAAAATAAATGCCTTCAAAAATGCTAGAATTGGGAAAAAAAACAAATATGAATATATGTGTGTGTGTGTCTATGAACCATTCATGTTAGAATTGAACAGAGAAAAGAAAAAAGAAAAGAAAATTAAAAGGAAAAAAAAAGATCTCAATGAAAAGTTAAAGAATTGTGTCTGAAATTCAAAGGCAGCCTCAGCAATCTAGCAAGGCACCAAAGCAACTCAGTGAGATCCTGTCTCTGATAAAATATAAAAAAGTGCTGGGGATGTGGCTATGTGGTTAAGCAAACTTGCATGTAATCCCCAGTACCCTCCCCACTTCAAAAAATTTGTTTCTGTTGGAATTCAAAGTATGCTCAGCTTCCTTCTTAGCAGTGTTAAGTGGGGTTGCTGGAGAGTGGGAGGTAATTCCATAGGTGGAGTTCCTGGAGGTAGGGTTTAGGCTTAGGTAGGCTCCAGGTTCTTCATTGAATGGTGATTGGTCTGAAGATTTCAAATCAGTGCACCTACTGGGCCCAGTAGTTGCTGGTTCAAGCTGGGAGACTGCAGCTCAGGGATCTTCCCTCGGTTCCACTCCTGTGGTGGAGGCATCAGTCCAAATCCCCTCTGTTACTTATCCCATGTTTCCTGGTCTCTCAGGTTCAGTCTCTAATCTCCATGACTCCCACCTCCACCCCCACCCTTTTGAAATCCAGCTAGTCCTGCAAGCATTCAGCACAGTGGTTTTCCACGACCAGTATTCCTCTGTGTAAACCCCTCGCCATGTTTGATTTTCTCCTTGTCACTTAGGTATATGTCATGCAGTGTGTGTATGCCAGGCTTGTGTTTAAGGTTAAGCTCAGGTTGCTGGGAAACAGTTACCCCTGCTGCTGTCCCCCATAGCAAGGCTGCACAACAGTTCCTTCCTCTATCATCTGCAGGCAGCCAGGAGAGATTCCCATCCCCCAAGGGTATTGTGCAGCACACCTTTCAGGTTAGATCCATCTCTGATCTCTCCTAGCTAGACCCACCTGAAGTCTCCTAAAAATGCAAGTTCCTTTAATTTCCTTATCCCTCCAGCATGGGGAGAAGTGCTCCAGCAGGTTCTGCTTGGCTTTGCAGCGGCAGTGCTGGGGATTTCTTCCTTATTTTATTACATCCAACTTCCTGAGTTCCTGATATGCTTTGAATGTCCAGAATTAATTACTAGTAAAGTCACCCCCCCCTTTTTCACTCACCTTGCTGAGAAGCTGCTTACCTGCTGTCTTGGTTTCACACTGAAGAGCAGCCAGGAAATTGACCTCTTCTATTCCACCATTAAAAAAAAAAAAACTTCATATAATATCAATCTTAAATTTGTTCAAACTTGTTTTTTGGTCTAACATATGATTTCTTCTGGAGAATATTCCATGTGTACCTGAGAAGAATGTATATTCTCTCATTGTTGGATAGAAGGTTCTATAGGTTATATTTGGTCTAAAGCTTCAAGTCTAATGTTTCTTTGTTGATTTTCTGCCAAGATGATTTCCCCATTGCTGAAAGTGGAGTATCAAAGTCCCCTACTATTATTGTATTGAAGTCTATCTCTCCCTTTAGATGTGTGTGTGTGTGCGTGCACACACACAAACTGGGAATTGAACCCAGTTTCTTGCACGTGCTAAGTATGCATTTTATACCTTAGTCCCACATGTTAGCTCTTTAGGTCTTTTAATATTTGCTTTGTATATTTAGGGGTCCTAATAGTATGTAGATATTTATAATTATTATATCCTTTTTTTGAAAGAGAGAGAGAGAGAATTTTTAAAAATATTTATTTTTTTTTTTTAGTTTTTGGTGGACACAACATCTTTATTTTATTTTTATGTGGTGCTGAGGATCAAACCCAGCGCCCCACTCATGTCAGGCAAGCGTGTTACCACTTGAGCCACATCCCCAGCCCCAATATCCTTTTAATTGACTAATTTATCAATGACTTGACTTTCTTTTTCTTTCTTTCTTTGTGGACTAGAGATCAAACCCATGTCCTTGAACACATTAAATGAACACTCCACCAATGAGCTACACCTCTGAAATGCCTATAATAACCTTCTCTGTTTCTTTTTACCATTTTTGGTAAATATATTATTTTTAATACAGGTAATTTCCAGCTTTGAGTTATTTATTCATTTCTTTTTTACCATATTTGAGTGGTAATATATCTATATTTGTATCTATATCTATGTATTTTTATACTGGGGATTTAACTCAGGTGTGCTTAATCACTGAGCCACATTCCCAGCCCTTTTTAAATTTTTTTTTTTAGTTTTAGAATCACACAATACTTTTACTTTATTTATTTTTATGTGGTGCTGAGGATAGAGCCTAGTACTTCACACATGCTAGGTAAGCAGTCTACCACTGAGCCACTATCCCAGCCCCATCCCCAGCCCTTTTTATCTTTTATTTTGAGACAGGACCTTACTCAGTTGCTTAGGGCCTTGCTAATTTGCTGAAGCTGCCTTCAAACCTGCAATATTCCTGCTTCATCTTCCCGAGACTCTAGGATAATAGGCATGTGTCACTGTGAGCCGGGTAAAATATTTTGATAGTCCTACTTCCAATATTTCATTTTCATTTATATTAAAATACATATATTTTATGTCAGCATTGTATAAAGACCTTGTTAGTTTTATTTATTTATAAGCTGATAACTTTGATCACCCCAAAATTCTGCATATTCACTCCCCTTTTATGAAATGGATTTCTTAAAAAATCAGTTATAGTTGTCTTCAGTAGATTTGTTTGTTAACCTCCATATAGTTTGTTAACCTCCATCAAGTTTTCCAAATTTGACAGTTTTCTTACTGTTTACTCTGAGTTATATACTTCTGTATGTTACTTTTTTCTTCCAGGTTAAAGAATCCTATTTAGAATTTTCTGTAAAGCAGATCTAGTGGTGATGAACTCCTTTTTTTTTGTTTGACTAGGAAAGTGTTTATTTATCACTCATTCTGAAGGACTATTTTGCTGGGTACTCTTGGTTAAAAGATTTTTGTCCTAACAGTATTTTGAATATATCATCCCACTCTACACTGGCCTGCAAGGTTTCTAATGAGAAATTTCTGATAGTCATACTAATTATCTTTTGTATGTAATATGTTCCTATTCTCTTGCTCCTTTCAAAATTGTCTTTGATATTGTTAGTTTGATTATAGTGGGTCTTAGGGAAGTCTTCTTTGTGTTGAATTCAATTTGAGACCACTGATATTCCTGTACCTGAATAATCATTTCTTTTCCACAATTTGGGAATTTTTCAGCCATTCATTTATTTATTGATACCAGGGATTGAACCCAGGGGCACTTAACCACTGAGCCACATCCCCAGCCATTTTTTTTTGGTATTTTATTTAGAGACAGGGTCTTGCTGAGTTGCTGAGGCTGGCTTTGAACTCACAGTCCTCCTGCCTCAGCTTCCCAAGTCACTGGAATTCTATTATTTATTTAAATAAACTTTTTGTTTTTTTTTTCTCATTATTTTATTCTTCTGAAACTCTTATTGTGAAAATGTTGTCTTTCTTGATTTTGTCCCATAAATCTTGTAGGCTTTCTTTATTTGTTTTTATTCTTTTTCTTCTTTTCCTCTGAATAGATCATTTCAAATGCTTGGTCTTTAAGTTCATTGATGTTTTCTTCTGCTTGGTCTAATGTGCTGTCAAAGCTCTCTGTTGCAATTTTACTCCAGTCATATTTTCCAGCTCCCAAATCTCTAATTATTAAATGTGTCTATCTCTTTTTTTCTTGCTTCTTTCATTTTTCTTTTCTTTTTCTCCCCCCTTGGTATTGTTATGCTGATTTCATTAAATTGTTTGTACTCTGATCCTCAGCAAAGAAGACCTCTGGGATCATGACAACTTGTATAATATGGCTGATATTGAAAGAGCCCATCTCTTTTTTTTTTCTCCACAATCTCCAGAATGTTTCATCTATTCTAGTCCCCCTAGAGATAGGGGTGAGATAGATGTAACTGAAGCTGGTCATTCAGACAGTACCTTGAAATGCACATGATGGTCAATGTTGATCCTGCTCTATTTTTCCCTGGAAGATGAATGAATGTTCTCTGTCTGTAGTGAGCAATGGTGGCGTTAGAAATGGGATGATGCAGGTGAGATGAAACTGTCCTTCCTACCCTTTTATGTGGTTCTTTATATATATATTTACATTGTATTGTGGCTCTGTAAGTGTATCCTAAACTTTTCCAGAGTTATTTATACTCATGAGTACATGCTAAATTCTTGCTTTGTACAGGGAAGAAAGAGAATGGTTCTCTAACTGCATCATCATGCTAACTAAATTGCCAACTTCTGTTCACTTTTAAGTAAACTTTTATTGGGTTCTATTATCTACCTACCTACTTATCATTTATCTATTTTTTTTTTAGTGAGATGGGGTCTTGCTATGTTGCCTAGACTGGCCTTGAATTTATGACTCTCCTGCCTTCGCTTCCCAAGTTGCTGGGATTATAGGCATGTACCATTATGCCTAGCTGGGCACAATATTCTTGGTTGACAATTTTTTTGTTTTCTTTTACTGTTTTATCTTCCCACAGCTTTTTGACCTCCATTGATTCTGATAAGAATGTTAACCATATTGGGGTTTCCTTTAACATTATAAGTCCATTTTTCTTCCATTGATTTCTAGATTTTCCTTTGCCCTTCAACATTTTTACCATCATGTGCCTTGATTTAGACATGTTTGCATTTATCATCATGGAGTTTGCTGATATGCATAGATGTAGAATTTTCATAATATCTGGGAAATTAACAGCCATTATTTATTTAAATATTGTCACCATTTCTTGCTTCTTCCTCCTTCTCATATTACCTTTATATATGTTTTGGCTTGCTTATTGCAATTGAGAATAATTGGTAGCTCTATGAGAGCTGAAATTTTTTGTCTATATTTTCACCATTTTTCCTTTCTGTTCTCCACATTGCATAATCTTTATCAATATCCATTCACATTCACTATTTATTTCTTCTAGATGCTCAAATCCACTATTGAATCATTCTAGTCAATATTTGATTTTTCTTATTGTAGTTTTCAACTACAGAATTTCATCATGACTCTCTTTTTTATAATTTCTATTTCCTTATTAATGACTGTTTTGATATATTTTCATAGTGCACTCCTTTACTTCTTAAATATGATTTCCCTTTGTTCCTAGAACATATTCCTTTTAGCTGCTTTGAAGGCTTCATATACTAATTTTGATATTGGGCCCTTTCAAACAGTTTCTGTTGTCCCCAATCCCCTGTATATACACATTTATCTGTTTCTTTACCTGAGTCATATATTTTTTCCAAACTGGACATTTTATATAATACAATGTGGCAAGCCCTGTTCCCCTCACCCAGGGTGTGTTCTTGTTGTTTTTATTTATTTAGTGACTTGGTTCAGCTATTTCATTGAAATGTACTTTCCTTTCCATGTTCAGTTTCTGACATTTCTCCTCAAAATCAGGTTTAGTAAATTTGCAGATTCATCCTGAGATGACAAGGGTTTTAGTAGGTATCTCTTTTATTGAGTCTTTCCTTGATGTCCCTGGTAAGCCATTTGCCTCTCTGAATATTAAACCTAACTGTTCACATCTACTAATTTCTTGTTGATTGCTGTACTATTTTGGCAATTCCCTGGATCATAAATTATTATTCCACAAGCTAATCCAACTAAAATATGTTCTTCTTTCCAGAGATAGTCTGTTAGAGCATTCTTTGAGGATTAATCCAACCTCAGAAGAACTCTTATTAGCTGTCTTATTTTCAAGTAGTTTTATACTTCTTGTTGATCTATGAGTTTAGCTTATGACTCTCTCATGTAGCTGCCAATTTTTCTCAATTGCTTAAAAGCAAATTATTGTTTCCACACTACCATTGGGCTTCAACTTACCCTCAGCCTTTCATATACTCAATTCTTTTGTGGAGATCTTTTGAGCTTTTTGTCCTTATGGCCTGCCTCTCCTACTGAGTGAAATCTTTGTGTCACTGCCACTGTTCTAGAGTTGTACAAGGATAGCATTTCAGCTCTCTTTGAGTGATTTCCTTACTTCATGAGCATGGAGCTGTTCAGCAATGGAAGCCTCTGGTTTTGTCAATTTACCTCTCTTGATATGGGAGCTGTGCCAAATGAGCAAGCTGGGGTGTGAACATGTGCCCAGTATTTCTGACATGCTCCACCTGAATTGTGTTTCCATTCTGCAATCATGGGATAGGTCTCCTTAAAGAGCACCAAACCTCTCGGATTCTCTGACCTGGATTACAGATTCTCTAAAGTGAAGCAAGGTTCATATATTTACTGATGCCCAGTCCTCTTCTAGGTAGATCCTTCATGGTTTGGAGTTGAGAGGGAGCTCTACATTTTCTTCTGTACCTGTAAAGTACAGTGCTTATGTCACACCGAGCTGGGAGCAGGCAGCTGATATATCACATGTAATAGGCTCTCACTATTCTTACTGAGATTTAGTAAATTTTTTTGAACAAAAATTCTTCATTTGGTATATAACTTTAGGACAATTTTCAGTTTTTTTTAAGTTTTCATCAGTTACTGTTTTTTCACTGGTGAGGTTCTGTAGGGCTCCTCATGACATTATTGAAATTATTTTTCTCTTGATTTCTTTAAAAATATATATTTAGTTATACATGGACACAATATCTTTGTTTATTTATTGTTATATGGTGCTGAGGATCAAACCCAGTGCCTTACATGTGAGAGGAAAGTGCTCTGCCACTGAGCTACAACCCCAGCCCCTCACTTGCTTTCTTTTGATTAATTTTTGCATGACTTATTTTTTTCCATTTTCTTACTTTCATATGACTATATAGTTATATTTGAAGTGAGTTTCACATAGACAGCATATAGTTCACTCTATTTTAATATACTCTTTCAATCTCTTTTAGTCAATGTGTCATGACCATTCACATCTGGTACAATTTTGATATGTTAAGGGTTACGTTTTCCATTTTACTTTTCCTTTTTGTTTTTAATATCCATTTTTTCCTGTTGTCTTTTTTTCTGCTGTTCTTCTGTTACTCCTGACTTTCTCTTGGTTACTTGAGCAATTTTTGCGATGCCATTTTTATTTATCTGCAGTTTATATATTTTGAGTTTATATATTTGTATAGCTTATGTTAGTGGCTGCAGTAGGTATTCATCATGTATACATAATTTAGCACAGTCTACTGATGTTATTTGACCAATTAAAGTGAAGTAGAGAAATTTTACTTCCCTTTATATTCGCTTACCCTTTTTTGTTTACAATATAGTTGTTTTAAATATTTCCTCTACCCACATTTAGAATTATATCAGACAGTGTTATATTTTTTCTTCAACCCATAAACATAATTTGGGAAAACAAACTCAAGTGAGGAAGGAGTGTCTTTCATTTCACCCACATCTTTGTTTTGTTTGTCCTTCCCTGGTTTCCATTTCTTATGTTCCAGGATTTTTCTGTTTACAATATTGCTTTTCTTTTTAAGAGAATTTCCTTCAGCCAATTTTTTAGTGTAGAACCACTTTAATGAATTATCTGGTTTTTTTTCTTCATCTTGATTTTCCACCATTCATAAAGGGTATTTTTACTTGATATAGGACTATGAGTTGACAGTTATTTTCTTTCAGTAATATTTTGCAATTTTCTTCTTGTCTCCACTATTTTATTGTTTTTCTGATTTTTTTAAATTGACAAAATTATATGCATTTATCACGTAAAACAGGATATTTTGAAATATGTATACATTATAGGATGGCTAAAAGGAGTTAGTTACCATATGCATTTCCTCACATACTTATCATTTTTTGTGGTGAGAACACTTAGAATCTACTCTTGGCACTTTTCAAGAATACAATACATTGTTATTAACTATGGTCACATGTTGTTCAAGAGATCTTTTGACCTTATTCTTCCTATCTAATCTAACTGAAATTTTGTATCCTTTAGACTAACATTTCCCTAACCTCTAGCTCCTGGTAACTATCAGTATTATTGTCTCCATTGTTTTTGATGAGAAATTCATTGTCTTTCAATAAAGATTTCTTTTTCTTTTGGTACTGAGGATTGAACCCAGAGATGCTTAACCACTGAACTATACCCCCAGCTCTTTAAGAAATTTTTTTTTTTTTTTTGAGACAGGGTCTCTCTAATTGCTTAGAGCTTTGCTAAGTTGCTGAGGTCAGCTTTGAAACTGCAGTCTTGCCTTAGCCTCTGTGTCACTGGGATTATAGGCATGTGCCATTGAACCCAGCTCCTCCACCACTTTTTAAAATTTTAATTTTCATTAGTTTTCAGACTATCATATATCTTTGTGTGTATTTATTTATTTATTTATTTTTACAATTATCACAAATTCTAAATTAGTTAACTGTTTGGGAATTACTCAGGCTCTGGAATCTGTAGGTTTTTTTTTTATCACATTTGGGAAGTTCTAAGTCTTTATTTCTTGGAGATTTATTTTCAGTGTCCACACTTTATCTTCTCTTCTCCTTACATGACACTCTTGCACTCTTGACACAATTTCACCTATTAGTGACAGTGCCACGTAATTTAGTTCTATTTAAGCCTCTGTATACACTACATGCTTAATTGGAAAATGGCTTGAGGAAAAAGTTTCATTGAGAATACAGGGATTGCCTTGATTTATATTTCTTCTTCATAGAGTGTAACTCCTCAGGTCCTACATTCTTACTTTTCTCTGAAGCCTTTAAACAGTTGTTAGATGTTTATATTTTTATTCCATCCTCACAGTGCTTCTTAGCAAGATGGTTAGTTTGATAATATCTGCTCTAACAGGAGGAAGCCAAACACCTCTACATAGGATTTTTAGCTCTCAGAAAATTATTTTTCTTAATCTACTTGAAAAATCTGGTGGAATAAAAAATTGAATGAAGCAGCCATTTAATTTACTATCAAAGACACACTGGGCAGAATAGTATGCCTCACTTACTCCTGTATCACAAACATAATGTCAGTCTCAGTGATTGTGGCTTAATAAATATTTGTGGCATGAATGCATGAATAAATGAGAGAACTGGCAAATATTTCCATTTACTAAGTAGCCTGAGGGAAGTCAGACTGAGAGTTGTTAATGGAATAATATGTATCCTGAAATTTTCATGAATTCTAAATTAGTTAACTGCTAAATATTTTGTAATAGAAAATAATGTAATTAAATGAGCTCTATATGGGGAGCCAGATATCTCAGCTTTTATCTCTGCAGCTTGGAAAAGATCATTTGACCTCATTTAAAGGAAAGAGTTGAACAGGAAGACCTCAAAACTCTAATTTTCTATGATATTAATGTGTGTCATCACGTGGATAAGAAGGTAATTACCATTACTTAGATGCCATGGTGACAATCAGTAGACAATTATAAGAATAGAGACTTCTTCACTTTCCTTGTTCATTCTCAAGATTAAGTGAGTAGTGATAGGACACATACTTATCATACACACAGATATTTTACACATATAGTGTTCACCCAATAAGCACTCTTAACATCTGTAATGGGTTCTAGATTGAAGAAGACATAGTACCCATAGATAAGGATTAAGGAACTTAGTTTTAAGGGGAAAAAATGAAGAAAAGAGTGACATTTTATACACACATACATGCATACATGTGTATATATGTATATATGTTATACAGATGCAAATATCAGTCATATACATGCATATATATTATGCATATATATGCACACATGCATTAGTGTGTATACATATATAAGATATATAAGTGTGTATATCCATGTATAAGATATGTGTGTGTGTGTGTGTGTGTGTGTAATTTGTTTTTCAGCACAGGGAATTGAACCCAGGGACTCACACATGTTAGGCACATGCTCTCCCACTGGTCTACATCCCCTGCCTATCCTTTGTAAAGTTTTGTTCTGAGGCAGGATCTTGCTCAAACTATGATCCTCCTGAGTAGCTGTCATTACAGACTTGTGTCACCACACCCAGCTGGAATATTACATTTTTAACAACATTTTCCTTACCTTTGGGCAGCATTCTGTACCTGGGGACTAAAAGAAAGATAATTACCAAGGGTTAGAATTAATAACATGGGCCAGGGCACCAGGAAAATATAATATTTTATACTGGTAATGGGAAGAGTGCAAAGTCATGCTTTTGTTTTAGCAATAGTGGGGTTCATTGGTGAAACGTGTATTTGGAGATGACTGAGCTAAACTTGATTCTTTTCTTAACCCAAGAATAATAACTGCAGTGCTAGATGCACTATAACAGAAACCAATCTTGTTTAAATCTGAAACTTAAATAAAGTCAAGATATTGCTAACTAGTGGGACATATTCTTTCAATATGGAGGACCCTTTCTTAACATTTCTACATTCCCAGTGATGTGCTGCTTCTGAGACAAATCAGACATGTCTTCATGGCTTTGGCCCAAAGTATATCATCAATTTGAAATGTAATTGAATTTCTGTCATGCTGTTCTGTCTGTGAGGATTAGATAGTTCAAAACATAAAAATAAATGTGCTGTAACTGAATTTGGTAAAACGTGACAACATCAGCAAGCAGTAAGACACAGAAATAGGATCTAGTAAATACCTGCCTATCCAGGACTTCTCCCAGGAATGATTGAGCCAAAACTTTGGCAAACACACTGAAAATTTTAAAAGGGATTACCTTTACCGAAATCATACTTTGACAGGCAGATGGAATCTGCTTCTGGGGCTTGGGGCTACCCATATACTACACTGATATCACAAGGTGGTGAGAGCATTGAATTTTTGACCTGCCTAAGAAATTTTGTTCACAGTTAACTCACTGGGGGCCCATGTTAGTGATTGCCTATTACAAAAGCTTTCTTTTATATTTTATTCTTGTACTGGGATTGGTTGTTTAATATCTACAAGAGACAGCATTGAAAACATAAAGCATTTAATTTTCCTGTTTATTTTTGGGTGCTAGAAAAAATTAATATCAATATTAAACAAAATGTGGTTTATATTTTTTTCTGATAAAGACAATCTGGGCTGGGGTTGTGGCTCAGTGGTAGAGCACTTGCCTCGCATATGTGAAGCACTGGGTTTGATTCTCAGCACCACATATAGATAAATAAATAAACGTCCATCAACAACCAAAAAATATTAGAGAGAGAGAGAAAGAAAGAGAGAGAAGACAGTGCAATTTTCCCTTAATGAGCACAAGTAAACCAAGCTTCTCAGAAATAGTAAAACGTTTTATGCCTTGCTATCATCCTGTATTCAGGGTTTGAGTATTTGAGGTCTTGTTGCTATTACTTAAGTACTCACAAAATTGAAATCTAATTCCTCAAATCCATAACCTTTGAACTATGTAATTTTCCAATTCATTTCCTTATATACTTAGCACAGAGATTTGTTTGTACTTTATGTTATTCTCTTACCTGGACTTATACACTCAAAAAAAAAAAAAGTGAAACAAACAAACATACCTGATATTCTTACTATGACAACCTATTTAAAGAGCTTCTTTTTCTTTTTCTGTACACAACTAAATCTTGGTTTAAACCACTGCAAGCCCAATTGATAATTGTTATCAGTTTCTGTGTAACAAATTATCCCAAATATTAGACCTCAAAACAGCAAGTGTTAATTATCTTAGTTTCTACGGATCAGGATCTAGGTATGGCTAAGCTGGGTGTGCCTGACTAAGGGTCTCTTGAGTGGCTCTAATCAAGATGTGGGCCAGGCTATAGTCATCTCCAGGCTCAATAGAAAAAAGATCTACTTCGAGTTCAGTTATGTGGCTTTTAATAGTACTTAGTTACTCACTAATTATTGATTAGAAATGACAGCATCTTACTTTGTAGGTCTTTACATATTAAGAAAGGTAACTTTTTCCAGAGGAATGTTTTGAAAGAGAGAGAGAAGCAAGAATGGGCATCCAAGATGGAAACCATAGACTTTTCTTAGTCTCGTCTTGGGAGTTACATCCCATCACATCTGGCATCTTCTGTTGAATAGAAGTGAAACAATAAGTCCAGCCCACACTCAAGGGAAGTTATAAGACTGCAAATGTCATAAAGTTGAGCTCACTAGGGGCCATGTTAGTGATTGTCTATTACAATATTTCTCTACCAAGATCACTCATTCTTCTATCCACAACCTTTACAAATGCTTCAATGCTTATCTTAGACTTCTCTTTCCCTTTGAAGTTTGATCAATTTTATTGAGTAATATTTTTGCCTCTTCAGAGAATTAATGGAACTTCTGGTTGATGCTCATCTATGTACTTGGCATGTGTTACCTGTAATTATACATGTTCTTTCAACTATGCTTGTCTGAATATGTTGCTCAGAATGGAAGCTCCTGGAGAACAGACCACGTCTCAAATTAATCTTGTATCGTTCTACCTGAGTTTTTGGATGCTTTTCACTTATCAGACATCCAGTGGGTACCTTTGTCTGTGGCTAAGACCTTTAAAAATACCATGGGTACCTTAGAAGTACACTGAACTGGAATTTCATCATTTCTAAAGTGTCACTAATGTAACACTCTGGAACTCTTTCAATAAATCCATAGAACAGTTAGTATTCATCTTGGTACAACAACAAAGGCAATCTTAGAAGAGATAGCAATTTTAAAGAAGATACATGAATTTCTCAGAAGTTGCTCTGTAACATCTGTCACTTTAAATCCTAGGCACTTTAACACTTCTGAGCTCTGGCAAAATAGTACAAAGGAGACATAGAAGATGTATTCTCCCTCAAGAAGAGGTCCTGACCTAAATTCAGACCATCCTGGCTGTAAGCTTGTGAACTTCCAAGTGCTTGGAGGCATTCAAAGTTGAAAGCATTTGTTCTTGAAAGCCTGGGTGTTCACACAACTCAAAAATGAAAGCCAGTAAAGTGGCTCTTTCTGGAAGACTCTGCTTTTCCAATCTCTGTGCTTTGTAGCACCAAAAGGCCTAGAGGTCAAAAAATTAATATCCTTTCTTCTAGATGCCACCTCCATTCAGACCTTCTTCTGTTCTTTCGTGCTGAGCATGCTGCTGCTCCATCTAAATAAACCTCTTCAGTATATTCAAGTCAGACTGTTTAAAAACAATCTTGAGGTTCCGTAGTTAAATGAAAGAAAATAGTTGATCCAAGAGAGCCACATATCTCACAGACACACAGACTTACAGTAAAGGCTGCTAGCATTTGAGAAATGGTATTTGTCACGTTGTCCTATAAAAAATCTTTGACCTAGCAACCAAAATAAAATAAGTAATACTAATTCACTACTAAAAAGAGTAGGATTAAAGTGTACATTGATAGGCTTCTTCTTAGTAACTAGATTGATAGAATGGCAGGTCTCCACAAGGACAGTAGAGAATAAGGATAAGTGAGAAATGAAATTTCCTTGATGTCTAGACTGCAGAATCCAAGACAACAAGTAATTAATCACATAAGTTATGTTGTTTAAACTTCAGTCAAGTGATCACTTTCCTTTTTTATCTGGGGGTGGCCTGCTTTACTCAGGTGAAGAAAACTTTCTTATATATCAGGGGACAAAAGGACTAGGGCTCCTATGTTGCAAACTGCTTCAGAAAATCTTGCCACCATCTGGGCACAGTGGTGCACACCTATAATACCAGCAACAGGGGAGGCTGAGGCAAGAGGATCATAAATTGGAGGTCAGCCTTCCTATCTTCGAGAGACCCTGTCCCAAAATAAAAATAAAAAGGACCGGGGATGTATCTCAGTGGCAAAGTGTCCCTAGGTTCAATCCCCAGCACTAAACTTACAAACAAACAAATAAAAACAAAAGAAAAAGAAAATTTTGCCACTGATTATTGATTAATTAAAGATGGCTAGCAAATTGAAAGATAGAAAGACAACAGAAAATGCTATTTTAAACTGCACCCTTGACTAAATAACATTCCAGATGAGTCACCATAGAAAGACAATTTTTGTCACGGAAAAAAGATTATTAAATAAAACATTTCTGCTATTCAAATTACCTTCACTTATTTATCTCATTTTTATCCATAGCACTTTCTTATTGAAGAACACAATGGGAAAATGGTTTTATTTATACAAAAAAATCTTATTTATTTTTATAATGTATGTATAAAATTCAAGCAGACTTTGTTTTAAATAATATAGAGAAAACAAAAGACTAACAGGAATACCCAGAATAATTAAGTATGCTTGTAGGGAAGCTCTGAGTTAAAACCCACAAAGATTGCTGCTTTCTATAGGAAATGACTACTATCTCTGCCTTCAGTTTCTTTCCTCCTCTTCTTCTTCCTCCTCCTCCTCCTCCTCCTCCTCCTCCTTCTTTTTCTTCTTTGTTTTCCTTTTTTTGGTACAGGAGATTGAACCCAGGGATACGTAACCAGTGAGCCACATCCCAGTACCCCCACACTTTTTTTTTGCTTTTAAATTTTGAGACAGGGTCTTATTAAGTTGCTGAGGCTGTTTCTGAACTTGTGATCCTCCTTGTTTCAGCCTCTCAAGTTGCTGGGATTATAGAAGTGCACCACTATACCTGGCTCCGGCTTTGCTTAATATTAAAACAGCTTCAATGCACTACACCAAAAATGTCTCTGTTCCTACCACTTGTCTTCTATTTACCAGTTGCCTCTGTTTCCTCCATTTTTGCACCTTTTCCATGAAGCCCTGAATCAACCTACTAGTTGAAAGTCATATCTTCCTTGTAGCAATTTCCATAACATTTCATTTCATTTCTACTTCCCTCATGATATTTATCCTACATTGGAAATGCATTTACATTCTGGGAACAGTGGTGCACATTTTAGTCCCAGTGATTCAGGAGCCTAAGGCCGGAGGATTGCGAGTTCGAAGCCAGCCTCAGCAAAAGCAAGACACTAAGCAATTCAGTGAGACCCTGTCTCAAAATAAAAAATAAAATAAAATAAAATGTAGCTAGTGATGTGGCTCAGTGGCTAAGCATCCCTGGGTTCCATCTCTGGTACAAAAAAAGCATTTGTACATATGTATATATGTACATATGTATACATATGTGTGTATCCATGTATTACTCTGCTATATTCTACCAAGTAAGCTTTTCCGAGGGAAGGGTCTGTATCCCAGGCATCCTTTTGTTTTCTCTATAATGTCTATTACATGTGGTAGACTTTAAATAAGAATTTTCAGGTGAAAATATTTAAACACATGGATGATACATGTGATAGTGCCCTTTAACTTTTTAAAAAAGGTATAATTTCTGTTTTAGGATTACCAGATCAGTTATTGTCAAAACATATTTTCAATGTTACCTTTGGAGATCAAGCTCTTTTCCAAATGTAGAAGTTCAGAATCTGAAAGGAGAAGTCACTGGCTCAAGGTCAAAAACCTACTTGGAAAAGACCCAAGATTAGAACCCTGAGATGCTGACACTGTAACAAATGCACTAACATCAGCCTGTACTGCCTTTCTTAGGAGCTAAGATAGACCTCAGGTGACTCTTCCACTCAGACTATATTAAATTATATACATGTATTATTTATCTTATTCATTTTCATTCAGTTCTTTGACAAAGTATCAGCTGATGCAAGAAAATCTTAGTAGCAAAATTATAGTATTAATATTCACTGTTACTAAAAATTGTAGACTGGAATGTTGGTTACTGGAGAAACAAATCAAAAGGGAATGGATGATGTGCTGAAAAGAGATTTGTACCTTATTCCACGGATTAACACATAATCATGTTTATGTAGATGATTTGAAACAAATATAAAAACTAAAACATCTATTTTTAAAAGTGATTTCACACTGGGCCAAAAAGGGATGACTTAGGATCTAAAGTGCTATAAACAGATATACTGATGGGAAATTTTTCCACTTTCATAATGTTGCATGGGATGAATTGGATGTCACAGAATTTATTGCCAAACAGAGGTGAGTTTTAACTTAAATATGCATTTTTGACAATAGTCAATGGGTTGAAGTGGGGTACAAGGGCCCAGAGATACCAAAACTCATTATAGAATAGCCCAATGTACTGAGAACTACTGGAATGAATGTGCATCAGCTCAGATTGGAACATTGTTACTAAGTATCTTTTTGAACTTTTATTTTTGCATTTTGATGAATTTTTTACATGACATTAGGCAATGGGGGGGTGGTAGGGAGCATTGAATAGAGATGGCAAATCACATTAAAAATGTGAATAATTTGAGATAACTTTCTTTTTGGGATATACGGGTACGCCTACATCATCCTTGGGGAGAAAGAAATGTGCTTACTGTACTCCTTATCATCCTTGCTGATCTTTTTTTATCCCCTTTCACAAATTCAGTGTCTCTTTTTAGTCTTTCTTATAAGGGAATCAGAAGATTTCTATAATTGGCAATGGTTCTTTAGATAACTCTCTCCAGGGTTTATCAATAACATGGATTTCTTTACCCCAGCAGAAGCTACTACATATTGCTTTGTCCATGTTTTTCTTGGGACAACCAAAGCTTTTTACCCTTTATACACCATGCTTACCCTTTTGGGGGCTTTTCTGCATAGAATCTGTGTCCAAGATTTTGACATTCCTTGGCACCCATTCCCCAAACTCTGGCTACACTGGTGTTTTTCAAAATGTAAACTATTTCAAGGACTTCATTCATCATTACAGAACAATGAAATTAAATTATCTATGGAAATAAATCCAAATCTTCAAAAGTTCCGACCATTCTGGAGGAATGGCTAATTTCAAATACAGGTATTGTGTTGTGCTCTTTTTAAATATACATACTAGAATTCTTACTACCTCATGTAGGGAAACAGAAGATTCACATCTTGGTAAAAGTTCTCAGCCAGATATATAAACTTCCTTAAGATAAAATTATGCTTTTCCTCTACTCTAAGATTTGAAATAGCATTCAGTTGAATTTGTCTGCCTTGCTATTTTCACTACAACCTTTTATTGCCTTATTTCTCTTATATTGTTAGTATATTCATCTCCTTAGAATAGCTAATTAGTTAACCCTTTCAATGTGATAGACAGACTTCGTTTTCCTAAGTTGCTGAAAAAGAAAAAGAGCTGAATGACTCACTGTCCCTTGAGTCTGTGTCCCTACATCACCCTGGCAATATAGGTACTGTGGTTTCAAGCCACCGAACCACTGTGTTTTTTTCTTTCTTTCTTTGTATCAGAGGTTGAAATCAGGGGTGCTTAATAACTGAACTGCATTCACAGCCCTTTTTATTTTTTAATTGTAGACTGGGTCTTATTAAGTTGCTTAGGGTCTTGCTGAGTTGCAAAGCCTGGCTTGAACTCAAGATCCTCCTGCCTCAGCCTCTGGAGCTGCTAGGATTTCAGGCGTGTGCCACCGTGCCTGGCTAAGCCACGGTGTTCTTTAGAGAAAGAGTTCCAATATAGCTTATAGTTATTTTAAGTTTAATATTAAGATATGAAGTTTATCAATAAACATGTAATTTGTTTTTTATTAAGATGAATGCAAAAATTTGGCTAGAATTTTGTTGATTGGGAACTTGGTTACTAGGATAATATGAGAGGCTGGGAATATGTTATGCCATGGTATATATACAAGAAAAAGGGAGGAGGTTATCTTTGACAAGGAAGATTCTTGAAAAAAAAATTAATCTAGTTTTGTAATCTAGACATGACAGTACTCATTGGCAGGAAAATGAAGTAATGAAGTAATCAATGATTACTTTTAAAACTCTCAATTTTAGCAGTCAAATGTTTTGTTTAATCCACTTAAACTGTGTCTCTTTATTATAGATATGCCTAAACAAACATAAAAATAGTGAGAATAACATTAACCTTTCAAATACTCATCAAAATACTTCAATAATTCTTAACTCATGGTAAATTTGTTTTTTTCTCCCCCATTTCCTCCTAACACATTATTTTGAAGCAAATCTCAGACTGTGTGTGTGTGTGTGTGTGTATTATATATATATATATAATACACACATATATATAATATAATATATATGCATTATATATAATACACGCATATATATTATATAAATTTGCATATTTATATACAGTATTATATATATTTAGTGCTAGGGAATTGAACCCATATGAAGCACACACATCATACATGCTAAGCACATACTCTACCATTAAGCTACATCCCCAATCACCAGACATTATATCTTTTTTTTAAATAGTTGTAGATGGGCACAATACCTTTATTTTATTTATTTATTTGGTCCTGAGGATCGAACCCAGTACTCCATACATATGAGGCAAGTGCTCTACCACTGAGCCACAACCCCAGCCGCAAGACATTATATCTTTTTTTTTAAAGAGAGAGTGAGAGAGGAGAGAGAGAGAGAGAGAGAGAGAGAGAGAGAGAGAGAGAGAGAGAGAGAGAATTTTAATATTTATATTTTAGTTTTCGGCGGACACAACATCTTTGTTGGTATGTGGTGCTGAGGATCGAACCCGGGCCGCACGCATGCCAAGAGAGCACGCTACCGCTTGAGCCACATCCCCTGCCCCAATATCTTAATAACCATGTTTCAATATGGATCTTGAAAGAAAAAAAAAAAACTTTTAAAAAAATCCAAGCTGGGTGCAGTAGCACATGCCTGTAATCCCAGTGGCTCCGTATGCTGAGACAGGAGGATCTCAAGTTCAAAGCCAACCTCAGCAATGGTGAGGCACTAAGCAACTCAGTGCGACCCTGTCTCTAAATAAAATACAAAATAGGGCCAGGGATGTGGCTCAGTGTCTAGGGTCCCTGAGTTCAATCCCCAGTACTGCAAAAAAAAAAAAAAAAAAGAAATCCAGCTTTGAGATATAAATCATACATCATTAATTCACTCAGATATCTAAGATGTACAGTCCAATGGTTTTTTATCTTGTTTTGAGTTGTACAATCATCACCACAATTGATTTTAGAATGTTTTTATCATACAAAAAAGAAACTCCATAGCCAGTAATAGTCATTCTCCATGTTTTCCTCTCACCTATCCCCATCAATCACTTAACTGTCACTGTAAGGAATGTCTGAATCTCTCTATAGATACAAATGTTTTTAAACACAAAAATAAAGGCAACTGTCACAACTCAACATTTAAAAAACGTCCTTAATATAATCAAGTACCTAATCAAATTTTCAAATATGTCACTGACATAAACTTAACTTGTGTTGGAGATTGTTTGAATTAATGTGCAAATAAAGGTCACATGATGTGACTGAGAAATGTCTCTTATGCCTCTTTTTAAAAAATATGTATTTTATTTTGAGATAATAGTAGATTCAAATGCGGCTACAAGAAAAAATGCAAAGATATTCTATGTATCCTTTGTTTAGTTTCCTCCACCAATAATATCTTACAAAGCTGTAGTATAATATCACAACCACAATATTTTATTAACTCAATTGTGATATGGTCCATTAACACCACAGAAGGATCCCTCCTTTGATTCACTTTTATAACCACACCATTTTCCTCCATTCTCCTCCTACTCCCAACTCCTCTTTTACCCTGATGACTATACTTCTGTAGTTTTGTAATTTCTAGAATGCTATAAAAATTGAATCATACTGTGAATAAACTTTTGGGGTTGGCTTTTTCTCCAGTTTAATTCTTTGGAGATTAATTTAAGATGTTGACTATATTAACAATAATTTATTTTTATTGTTCACTAGTATTCCAAGGTATGGATGTCAAAAAATATGTTTATTCATTCGCCCATTGAGGGACATCTGGGTTATTTCCGGTTTTTGACTATTGTGAATAAAGCTACTATAAATATTTATGTACAGATTTTTGTGTGAACATAAGTTTTCATTTGTCTGGGATAAATGCCCAGGAGTGCATTTGCTGGGTCATATGGTAGTTGAATGTTTTGTTTTTTAAGAAACTGCCAAACTACTTTTCCAGAGTAGCTGGACCATTTTACATTTCCACCAGCAGAGGGTTCCAGTTTCTTGACATCCTCACCGGCATCTGGTGGTGTCACTATTTTTATTTTAGCCATGCTAATAGGTATAATGATATCTCATTATAGTCCCAAATTGTACTTTCTTAATGGCTGTAGTGATTTTTGTGTGCTTATTATTTGTGTATTCTTCTTGACAAAACATCTCTTTTACACTTTTTCTGATTGATTTTTTTTAGAAACTGTTGAATTTAGAGAGATTTTTTATATTCAAAATGCTAATCTTTTGTTGGATACATGCAAATATTTTTCCAAGTCTGTAGTTTGTTTTTTCTTCTTCACATCTTTTGAAGAGCTCAAGTTTTGAATTTTCATGAAGTACAATTTATCAAGTTTCCCTTTTGTGGTTCATACAATTGGTGTCAAGCCTAAGAAGTTTATGCAAAATCCTTAATACTAACACCCCAAATTTTAGTTCCCATATTTCCATTAAGTCAATGATAAATTTTGAGTTAATTTTTACATAAAATGTTAGTAGATTGAAGTTAATATTATTTGTTTTGTTTGTCATAACGTTATTATTTTATTCTAAGTTAATATAATTAATGTATGTTTCAGACATTTAATTTTCTAAGATTGTTTTGTTAAAATTATTTTCTTTTCTTCTTTTTTTTAAAAAATACATTTATTTTTATGTGGTGCTGAGGATCGAACCCAACACCTCACACATGCTAGGCAAGCACTTTCCTGCTGAGCCACAACCCCAGCCTAAAATGATTTTCTTGCATAGCATTTTTACTGATATATAATTCACACACTACAAAATTCACTCTTTTAAAGCCTACAATAATAGTGACTTTCAGTAAATTGACAAAGATGCTCTACCATTTTTACTGTTAATTGCAGAAGAATTTTATTATTTAAAAAGAAACCCTATACCCATTAGCGATCATTTTTTATTCATCCTTATACCCACCAACTGGAAACCACTAATCTACTTTAATTCTTATTAATTTGCTTATTTTAGATTTTTTTTAACAAAAGAATTCATCCGACTTTTTGTATATGTCTTCTTATATTTAGCATAATGTTTTCAAGATTCATCCATATTCTTGCAAGTATAAGTGCTTAATACCTTTTTATTATTGAATAACAAACAATGGTATAGATACACATTTTGTTTATGCTTTCATCAGTTGATGGACATTTTGGTTGTTTTAACTCTTTGGAACATGAATAACTGCAACAAATTGTCATGTACACTTTGTAGAGAATTGTTTGGGGTATATAGCAAGGAGTGGTAACTCTGTTTAACTTCTTGAGAAACTATCAAACTGTTTCGCAAATCAGTGGCTTCTTTAATTTTTAAAATAGATTTGTAGTTTCCAGAGTACACATCTTTTACCTTCTTGATTTTTCTTGTCTGCTTACTTTGTCTAGGACTGCCAATAGTCTGTAATATAGAAATGGTAAGAGTGCAAATCCTTTTCTTGTTCCTGATATTAAAGGAAAAGATTCCAGGTTTTCACTGTTGAATGCAATGTTAGCTGTGGAAGTGCCATGTGTGGCCTTCACATGTTGAGATAATGTCCTTTAACACATATTTTATTGATAGTATTCATCTTGAGTAAATGCTGGATTTTGTTAGTCTGCATAATTGTGATGATCATATAATTTTTATTCTTCATTCCTAGCTTTATTGAGGTATTATTGATAAATAAAGTTATATATATTCAAGGTAGACAATGTGACGATTTGATAGACACATATTGTATAATGATTACCACATCAGAATAATTAACACACATATTACCACAGAGTTACTGTGTGTGGTGAGGACACATAACACCTTCTCTCTTAGAAAATTCTAAGTAAATATAAATATTATTAACTTTGGTCATAGTTACATATTTATAAGAGTTTAGCAACAGTTAGTAGAAAAAGAAAGCCTATGGTCATCAAAAAAAAAAAAAAAAAAAAAAAAAAACTCCTATCAAGACCAGAAGAAATGTTGTAGTTTTTAATACCTCTAAGAGGTGGAATTAGGTGGACAGGAGTAAAGTTATATCATCAAAGAGTCAATATTATATTATCAGGATGTCTTCTCTAGTTTAGAAATAGAGTTGGTGTTCACATTTTAACAGTCATTGTCAGCAATTAAAGTTGTTTTGGAAATGTTATGAATTTCTACATATGACTGTTTTTCTTTCAAAATGCTTTAAATACTTATGTATCAATTGGACAAATTAAGAAATATATAAGCAACCGATAGAAGAATAATTGAAGTGCTTCTTGCCAGGTGTGGTGGTGCATTACCTATAATCCTAGCAAATTGGGAAGCTGAGGCAGGAGCATAACAAATTCAAGGCCAGCCTCAGTAATTTAGTGAGACCCTGTCTCAAAATTAAAAAAGTAAAAAGGCTATGTATATAGCTTGGTGATAGAATGCCCATGATTCAATCCCCACTACTACAAAAACAAACAAACAAATAAATAGAAATCTTAAAACTGTAGGCCACTCTATAACATAATGATTGGAGTTTAATATTAAACTTCAGTTAATGTAGCTCTTTTCAATGAAACAAATCATGAGTCTCTGGGATAATATAATTTCTTTGATTTAGTTACCTAACATCCTTTTGAAATTTTCTATTTAAGCCATATGATCACTGCCACCCACATGCCATCTGGTGGCATGTCTCCAGATGGAAGATAGGAAGTAGTAAGCCTCTAAAATTTCACCCTATAAATCCAAACCAAGAAAGTGCTTATAAACAGCTTCACATTGCTGAATAATGATGTAGGATTTTCTGTCTTTTAGGAAGTATTTTAATTATAGCTAATTAAATAATAACTCAAACCTTTATTTCTACTCACTATTGTTTGAACTTCTCGGCCTTCTAGCAAAACAATCAGCATTCATGCAGACAAGATTTATCCTCCCAACTTCAATTCTTGTTTTGGGTAGATCCTCAAAGTGTAAGAGTTAGTAGGACTATATAGTTATATCATATCTTGTCAGTCATGATGTAGCTGAAGAAACCTGTCAACCCTTAGAAAGGGAGTTCTGAGCCTTAGTTATATATTAGAACCACTTGAGGTGATATAAAAAATCCTTATGCTAGACCACATACCAAAGGAATTACTTTAAAATCTCTAAGAGTATGAAAAAGGTATCTGAATCGTTTACTCCTGGTGCTTGGGCATGAACTCTAGCCTTTTGCACACTCAGCAAATGCTTCAGCACTTAGTTATACCCCTGACCCAGGCATCCAAATTTTTAAAGCTTTCCAGATGCATACAATGGGAAGCCAAGTTTGAGAAAAACTATTCCAAAAGAATGTGTTTATTTAACCTAAAACTGAATACCTGTGAAGATAAAGTACTTTGAATATTTTTAAAATGTGACAAATATATTGGAAATAATGCAATGAGGTCATAATTTTTAGCATTAGAACAAAGAAAATTTAAGAGATTGATATATTTTGGTGGTATAATGAAATATAAACAAAAACTATCATGTGGATTATATTGAATGGTCTTTTCTAAGCAGTGTTAATCATCCAGTCCTGAAAAATAATATATTACCAAAAGGTTATGAATGATATCAGCTATTTAATATAAATAAGAAAAATGAAATTCTTTTATAGAAAGAAAATATTTCTTAAGGACCTAGTAGAAATTCTTAGATCGAATGCAGCAAACCTTTTTTAGAACACAAGAAAAGAGAATGAATATCACAAATATCATAGGAGAAACAGATTATTCATGTACTGGGTTTTCTCCAAACATGAGTATAGTGTTAATCTAGTCATTTATTTTTTATAATGTTTTGTCCATATATTTCTTTGCATGCAATGTTTGGCTTATGATTTACATATTTTCAAATGACATTGTTTGATGTTTTTCTTTGTCATTACTTAAAATTTTTATTTAATTTTCTAATATGTCATTTTGAATTGGATCTGGAGCTTGATATAAATAGGACATAGGTGTTAATTACAACAACTGAAAGAAATCATTTTTTTAAAATTAAATTTAAGATTTACTTCTGCATGTTCTCATTATTTCTTTTTAGGACCTTACTATCTAAGCAGAAAATAACAGCACTTATGTGTCAATTTATGCCACAGATTTTGCACCTGCTATATATTTATATCATTTATATATAATTTCATTTGAAATTAAAATGCTATTCACCAATAAAGATTAAAAGGTGTTTCATATGATGTTATCACTTAGAAAACCTTTCCTTAACAGTAAGTTTAATAGCAATTAGAACATCAAAACTTAATTTTAAATATCAAAATAAGAGTTATATTCTTATGAAATATGTTAATAAATTTACATATTTGTATAATGATTTGCATATTATAATTTCAGTCATTATACATATTGCAACAAATATATGTATAAATATATATAATGGGATTGACATTACTAAATTTATATTTGGTAATATAATATCTACCAATAGGGACTACTATTTTTTTAATATTTATTTTTTAGTTGTAGTTGGACACAATACCTTTATTTTACTTATTTACTTTTATGTGGTGCTGAGGATCAAACCCAGTGCCTCACATGTGCTAGGCGAGCGCTCTACCACTGAACCACAACCCCAGCCCCAGGGACTACTATTTTTGATATAATATGAAAAATATATGTATTTGGTAATACCAATCCCATTCCATCTCAAAAAGAGATTGATAAATGGATAGCTTAAAGCTTTTCATTTTTTAGTCCCACATAATCTTCCATTTGAATTTTTTGTTAAAATTTGAGAAGTGCTGTTAATATTAACTAACATCATCACTCCTCAGTTTGACTCACATTTTTCTATTTAAGTATTTTGTAGGCATTAGCCTCCTTTCACTTGTAGTTCAAAAGGCCACAAAAACTAATTTGGAAAAACAAAAAACAAAAGTATTGACTTAATGAAATAAAAATGTGGGCTGGGGATGTGGCTCAAGCGGTAGCGCGCTCGCCTGGCATGCGTGCGGCCCGGGTTCGATCCTCAGCACCACATACCAACAAAGATGTTGTGTCCGCCGAGAACTAAAAAATAAATATTAAAAATTCTCTCTCTCTCTCTCTCTCTCCTCTCTCACTCTCTCTTTAAAAAAATAAAAAAATAAATAAAATTGTGCTTGTCGGGTCTTTAAAAAAAAAAAAGAAATAAAAATGTGACAGCTATATAACAGACTATTTTGGGCAATAAAAGGAATGAATCATAAATACACATTCCAACAAAGATGAACAGTGAAAATAGTATACTGATTCAATTTGTATGAGATATCTAGAAGGAAATACATGCATCTATTTTTTCTCTCTCTCTTGATTCTCTTTCTATATATACATGCACACATATGTATGTGTGTGTATGCCTTCTTTGTATGAAGAGAATTTAGATTGGCAGTTGCTAGAGCTGAGGGGTTGTGGAGAGAAATGGAGAGTGACTGTTCATGCATATAGACAGTGTTTCTTTTGGGGATTATGAAAACATTCTAAAATTAGATTATAATAAGGTTGTACAGCTCTGTAAAATGCTAAAAATGATTGAATTTTATACTTTAAATGTATGAGTTTTGTGGTATATTAGTTATATGATAAAAGTGTTGTTTTTAACAAATAGACAAAAAAAAATTTAAAAATTGACAAATTTTTGATGATGCTAAAAAATTGGTACGAGGCTTAGACCTATAAGACAATTTGTATAGGATGTTATAGACCTACCTTATATTATTAATGCTAAAATGAATAATACGGCTAAGTAAAACATGATGCAAAGAATAAGACAAAATTATGGCAGGGGTACTATTATAATGTGAGATAGAGCACCCATATACATAAGATACTAGATATAAAGTGTCTTGCACAGTGCCTGGTACATTAATAATATGTTTAATGAATGATAGTTATTTTATCATCTTTATGTTCTTCAATATCACTATCATCATTACAAAATTTGTAATAGAAAAGCATATTGACATGTAGATGCCATCTCATCGCTTGAAGTTATCCTCAGGTGAGTGTGATGTAATATTGATGCCATGAACTATCTAGTGTCAGCTCCCCCAATTACAAATAGCATTACTCTGGCAAAATTAATAACATCTGTTGGGCTTATCTTTAAAATTCAACCCAATTAAGTCAGAGAAAAATCTCAGCTTCCTGCCTGTAATTGAGAAAATTTACATTTCTTGAAAAAATGGAAAAATTATATCTGTAATTATGAAAATAAATATTAACTTTCTCTTTCAAAATCAAATTCTGATAAAACTTCAGAAAGAATGAGCTGAGGATATAGCTCAGTAATAGAATACCTATCATGCTCAAGACCTTGAATTCTATCCTAAGCACCACAAACAAAAAACTTCAAGAAGAATACTGTAACCAAGAAAGAAATTCTAAATCAAGGAGGTAATTTTTTTTTTTAAATTTTGGAAGAGAGTAGTCTGGAAGTTGGCAATAGTAACAAATACTTCAAATTCTATGCATTGCATTTAGTAAATGGAAAATGCTCATTGAGTGTACCTGGAAATTGTACAAAGATAATGCCATCTCTAGTTCACTCCAGAAATAAAATCAATGGAGCACTGTGTCGTGAAGGATGAAAATAAATAAGTTTCAAGATAAAAAATTGGTTTCTTTATGGGCAGCTACAGTTCAATTTAATTAAAAAGACCGAAGTTTTCTATCAAAGGTCATGGAATTTTGAAAGCATTTCAGTGGTACCTTTAATAGACTATTTCCTTATTCTGGACTTTTGTAAGCACAAAACTCTTTGTAGAAGCATTGATTATGGTATTGAAAAAGTAATTTAAAGGTCATTTAGAGGGCTAGGGACATAGCTTATGGGCAGAGCACTTGCCAGGAATGTGTGAGACCCTGGTTCAATCCCCCACACCATACACTCTAAATAAAAAGTCATTTAGTTTTTATCACCTTTATCAATATTGAATACTCATGAGTATTGAATGTCCTAAATATAGAATATTCTGAATAAATATTCTAAGTGTTCCATCAATATCTAATATCTTAGATAACAATTTATTCTTTGGGATTATGTTTTAATGTGGAGAGCGCCTTCATCTTTTTTCAGCAAGCTTTTCCAAGATTTACCTGCTGGGGCTGAAGTTTTTTCCTATCAGCATTTACATAAATAACTTTTATGACCTTCAGCTCAGTGTGTTTTAGTAATTATTAGCTTTTGTTCTAAGTCTGATTTTCAACTTCTACATTTGTTAAGAAAACTTTTCAGGCCAGCCCAGACTGTCTTCTATTCCTATTCTCTACTTCCCTTTTATTTTTTCTTTTCCAAAAGTCTATTGTAATATGGCTCAAAACCAGAACCACAAGCCTTTTATAGCTTAACCCTGGACACAAGAAGGAGCCCCCAAGACAATGCAAAAGATGCATCCTTTCTCATTATACACAGTTAATCCAAAGAGAAAGAAAGCAAAGATTCTTTTTGTCATAGTCAGTAAGAATGTTTTTTTGAAAATTTGTGTCTCCAGTTGTTATGGTTTGAATCTGGAGTGTCCCTCAAAGATTTATATGTTGAAAACTTGTTACCCAATGCAGCAATATTCAGAGGTCTGACTTTTAGGAAATGATTTGATCATGAGGATTCTAAGCTCATCAGTGGATGAATCCATTTAATGGATTAATAATTTGAGTGAACTAATGGGCTATGGTAGAAACTGTGGAAGGTGGAGGCTAGTAGAAAAGGGACATGCCCTTGGTGATTATACATCTTGTCCCTGGTCCTTTCTCACTCTGCTTCCCAGCTTTCTAGATCTGAACAGTTTTCCTCCACCATGCCCTTCTGTCATGATGTTCTTTTGCCTTACCTTAGGCCCAAAGCAATGGAGATAGCTACCATGGACTGAAACCTCTGAAACATGAGCCAAAATAAATCTTTCCTCCTCCAAGTTGTTCAGGTCAGGTATTTTGGTCACAGTGACAAAAAAAATGCTGACTAAGATAATATGCCTGTTACACAAAAGTGAGATACCTTCAACATGGACCCACTAATTGGTGGTATTAGGGAGGCAATACTAAAATAGGACTTTCCCAAAAGTAATATGGCAATGAGGAAAGAGACAACAAATGCCATTTATGCATTGAGACCCTTTATTTAGACAAACTCTCCTAGGAGCTGGGAGGCAAGTGTCTCAGGCCCCCAGCCTAATGGCCTGCCACTTGCAGAAGCATATGTGACAATCTGTTTTTCCTGGCATGTAGAAAACTAGAGAGACAGTTCTTACTGGATCCAAGGTAAGCTCCCAGAACACAAAGCAAGACAGGAGAATTTCATTCATTTAAAAAAATTGGATTCCCCCAATAAAGTTTGTGCAAATAGACATTGGTCTTGTGAGAACTGTAAACTCTCCAGAATGTAAGGCAATATTAAACAATAGGCTTATAGGACCTATTCATGTGTTCTTCCCTATGATTCCCCTTCTTAGGACAAATGTCACAAACAAGAGTTATGAAGAAAAACTGTAGCTATCTCTGGAAGGTAACTCAATAACCAACTCAAAGCAAAATTCACAAGTCATAATGCTCAAAGAAATAATTATTACAAATATTTTCTCCTGGTAATCTAAATTTGGAAGTGAACAGACAAAGAGAAACTTACTATCATTTGGCTGGACCTGTCAGAAGCAAAAATCTAGGACTGAGTTGATAAATATTTTTTTCCTTTTCTGGTTTTGTCAGATGGCCATTTATCTCAACTATAGCCTCTGGAACAAGTGGGATTTTCTAACCATTCTTCATGATTGCCAGTTTTTTAGAGGAGGAAAATATCTTTCATCTACCTTCTTATATTCTGCGAGTGTGTGGCCTGTGAATTAAACTGATAAAAGACAGATTAACAGGAGAAAAGGCATACAAATTTTATTTGATGTTAACACTTTAATTTTTTTTCATGCATGGGGACCTTCACAGAAAAGAAGTAAAGACCTAAAGAAGTGGATAGACCCTGGGGATTATATACCATTTTAACAAAAGCTGATAAATTGCCTAGAATTGATAAGATAAAAGAAAAGGGGTTGGACCTTCTAGGAGCAGTAAATGTTGGGAACATAAACATAAAGGGGGAATTATTTTGAGATAAGAGATTTGTTTGTGCTGGGTATGGTGTTACATACCTGTAATCCCCAACAACCCAGAAGGCAGAGGCAAAAGGATGGCATATTCAAAGCAGCTTCAGCAACTTAGTTAAATCCTTACTCAAAAATAAAAAAATAAAGACTGGGAATGGAGGTCAGTAGCAAAGTGTCCCTGTGTTCAATGCACAGTACCAGTCCCCCCAAATAAGATTTGTTTATAATAGACCCATCTCAGTGCCAAATTTCTTCCTCCAGTGATAAGGGCTATTGTCCTATTTATATAAGAAAGAAGAATACCTTCACAAAGGGAAGTTTATTTCCTGCTTGTAGGTAGAGAGAGGGATGCTAAAGAGCTCTTTCTATGTTTACTGCTTCTTAATTGCTTGCGGGCTAAAGTGGAATATTTTGAGGTGGCATATTATGATCCCCTTGTCTAATTAATAATGGGTTACTTAAGTCATGATGAAATTTATTTATCAAAATAGAGATAAACAATTTACAACTTGTTGAAAATCCCTTGATTGAATGTGGGTGTTTTCAGAGAATTTGAGTCCTTGCTCCTCAGCATCACCATCTAGTGGCAAAAATCTCAAAGACACTGCAAACTCTTTCAGGGACCCTAAAACTAATAGGAGGCATATAACCAACTCAAATGTTGTGCAAGTGATGTAACTACCACAATATTCTTTAAACATTAGCATATTTTTGTCTTAATCAAGCTATATAGTAGAGAGATACTTTCTATACTGTGTTAGAGGAAAGGATTTATACTTTTAATTTAGATTGTTAGTGTTATATGAGAAGATTTGCCATTGAAAGAAACAAGTGAATCCATGCTATAGTGTTTGTATATATTTGCATGTGTACCTTTGTCATAATTTTAATGGTTTGATCAGTGTTATTAATTTTCTGTTCGGAAGATTGGTCCCTTCATCTCCCAGAGAGTTTTTTTTATACACTGCTCAACAACCATAATTGTTGTATATTTAGTTTCCTTTTCTCTTTAATATTAGAATTTCAGAGAAGATCTACTTCTACCTAAGGCAAATGTTCCTACATATGGAATTGAGGTGCCACCTGGGCCCATGAAATATCATTCAAGATTTTAATTTTTTTATATGTAGAAGAGATTTTTTTCTTTGATTTTTTTTTTCCAGTAAAGAACCACCACCCATTTCCCAAATCCCTCCTTGACTTTCTTACCCTCTTCTTGCTGAGACTCTTCTGGAGCAAACATCTGCAAGATCTAAAATGTACTTAATGCTTTCACCTCCTTGCCTTGAACACATTCCTTTGGCCTTCACAATCTGGCACCTGACTCTATCATTCTACTGGGATTTCTCTCTGAAAGTAGACTAAAAGTATGGCCAAATACAACAGCCTACCCTTAATCCTGTCCTTTATATCAAAGTCTCATATTTTACACTTCATTAAGCAAATACATATTATGTAATATTTCTTTATGTAAAAAGGTGTAAAGAATAATGTAAAGATCACATGAGTTCCAACTAATTGACTTAAAATACAATACAGCACAAATATTGTTGAAAATATTATGTACTTCTCTACAGTCTGGTCACAATCTCCTTTATCCTTCTCAATTCCCTCTTTCTGCTCCAAGAAACCATTATTCTGATTTTGTATTTATCTTTAGTATTCATTTTATATTCTTACTACATTCGTTTGTATCTCTAAATAGTATTATAATGTTTTTCAATGTTTTAAAATGTAATTTAAGTGGAATTCTTATGCAATTTGTTTTTGGTATTCAACTGTATTGATAGTTGTAATTGTATAATATTTATTTAAATTGTTGCACAGATTTCCATTGCATGAATACAACCAGTGTTTATCGCTTTTCTTATTGATGGCATTGTTTTTTTTTTAAAGTTTTTAAACTTAAAGCAATGTTACTATGAACACTCATTGCAAAATCTTCAATAGTGAACTATGAAAACCTTTCATAACTGTATGAGAAAATTTGACTTTCTACAATGAAGAAACTGACTGGAATTTTGGTAATTTTGCATTTCTGAAAATACCTTTGAGTGCCAGTCTTCCTGAAATACATATTATTTTACAGAACTTTATGGCCAACTGATTTTATTTTTCTATTTTTTAAATTTAACTGACAAAAAATTAGGTATATTCAAGATGTAAAATATGATTATTTGATATAGGTACACGTTGTGTACTGCTTACCATAGTTTAATTAACACAGTTATTACCACAAATAGTTTCATTTTGGTTGTGTGTGCATGTGCATGTGCATGGTAAAGACATGAAAACTGATTTCTTGGTAAATTTCAAGTAAACAAGACAGTATTAACTATAATCACAATGTTACGCGTTACATCTTCAGAACTTGTACCATTTGACCAACATCTCTCCATTTTCCCTATTCCTTAAATGCTTTTGTTTGTAGAATTCTTTTCATATTTTCTTTGATTTTTGTTCTGTCAAGATTTATTATATTTTTTCTAGATGATTCTATTAGATGAGTTTCTCCTGATCATAAACATGGTCTTTAATGTAATCATGTGTTATAATATTTCATTAATTTTGTTATTACTCCTAGAATTGATTGACATGTAATAATGTAGGCAAACATATGCATGCATATGCATTCATAAATACAGCTGTATTCTGCTTAATATTTTGTTTAGAATTTTCACCACTTTATTTAGTGTGATTAACCTATAATTTTCATTTTCTATGAAGTCCTTGTGTTCCAATTTTAGTATGAATTTATATTACCCTCATAAAATGAGCTAGGAAACAGTTTTCTTTTCTTCTTATCTGTAATAGTATGTATAAATTGAAATTATCTATCTATTGAGTCAAGTTTGGTAGAGCTCTTTATGTGAAGCTATTTAACCCTGATATATGTGTTCTACGTTATTTCTGGGAGAAATGATTTTAAAATACTGATTCCTTTTATAAAATCAAGCATAGGCTTATTAACTTTCTAGTCCATTTTCAGTTCCCCCACCCATTTTTGTGTTGTAGCTTCTAATTCCCATTTCACTTTTCTTCCTCTTAAGTAGGATAACTCCACTATATAGGTGAACTACATGCCACTTTGAATGAAAGACTCATTTCTCAATTCTTCCTTGGAGCCAAGTGACTAGATTTTAGCCAATGAAACGTAAATCAGTACAGTATGGGACTTCTAGGATGAGTGCTTTGAAATAGCTGATTTAGGAAAGAGAGACCCTTTATTTAACCTCTCCTGCTTTTTCTCCATCTGCTGGCCTCAAACAGACCATATGACTAGGGTTCTATTTTGAAGCATGATATGACTCTGGGGATGCCAGCTGCATACTAGCATGTTAGAACAGAATGATAGGACCTTTTATCCCTGATAACACCTCTGAGCTGCCTGCTAAGTGCTGAACTGATTATTTCTGTAAGTAAAAGTGTTTATTTATTTTATGATAAATAAACATAAAATTTAAATTAATATTTTTATTTTTATATCATGTGGCAAGAAGCTAAGATATAGTTTAAGAAATGTGCTTATTTAGAAACTTGCCATTTAATCTAAAATTTTAAATTCAGACATATTTTTTCATAGCATTCTATTGATAATTTCACTTCTGCTTTATATGTAAGTAGATTCCATTTTCTTACCAGATTAATCTTGCAGAGGATCATCTACTTTATTGTGCCTTTCCTTGTACAAACTTTAGGTTTTTTAAATCCTTCCTATTGTGTATTCTCTGTTTTTTTTTTATTTTCCTAATGTTTGCTTTTATCTTCATTATTTTATTCCAGTATCTTTGAGTTTATTCAGTTTTTCCAACTTCTAACTGATTAGTTCTTGGTTTTAACTTTTCTCTTTTTCTAATAAAATAAAGTTAACAATTTTTACAAATATGAATTTGGTGCACACAGTGAGTTTTATTTTTCATTTTTGTTTAGGTTTAAGTTTTGTGGGTTTCTCATCATGATTTCCTTTTTACATGGATTAGCTATATATTTTTTTTAAATTTTTGGTGTTTGGTGGTAGTTGTTAAATGTTCCAAATATATGGGAACTTCTTTTTTTCAACTATATTTCATTATGTTCCAGAATGTGACCTAAGAGCTTTTACATATTAATTCAATGAATTATCTAAATAACCTTATAAGTTAGGAACTTTTATTATCTGTATTTTATACAAGGATACTTAGACACAGAGGGATTGACCTAACTACATTGTGTTTCCTTTGATAAATACTTGGTATATATTTTCTCACTCTTTAATTTGTTTCTTTTTCTGTCCTTTTGTTTAAGTATATATTCTTTGTAAAAAGTGTATAATTCATCTTTCAAAGATCAGAGAACAAATGGATTTGTTTATTCCTGTTATATTTGTTGTGATTATTGTCATTATTGGGTTTTACAGATTTTGAAATTTTATGTTTTCTATTTAACATAATTTTTATGCTTCTTTCAGCTTCCGTTAGTGATTTGCTCAAGAATTATTTTTGTTTGTTTAGTAATTTAATTGTTCCCCTTTACTGGTTTGGCAGTTATATATTCTGTTTCTTTTTAAATGATTTTTATTAAAAATTTAACATATACACTTAACAAAATCTAATATCTCCCTTCTCCAGAATAGAAAAAGTCTTAGAAAGTTTTATGTCATTTCTCCCTCCCACCTTATAGAGTATTATTGCTTCTTTAGTTTCATCATATTTTGTTACCCACTAAAGTAGGCATAATTATCAATATTTGTCTACATTTTCTAACATTGTTATCGATTTCCTTCCACACCATTTCTTTTGTTTGAGATCTAACTTTGGAGAGAATTAACATTCTCTAGAAGTTTCTTTAGTAAAAGTTGCTTAGTAAACAGTGTGTAAACTGGTGTGGACTAGCTCACAATAGCCAAAGGCAAACTTTTCAGCAATTTTTCAAGCTGGTTGTAAAACACAGGCATTATTAAAAATTAAATTAGGAACAGTTGCAAGTGAATCAATTATATTTAAAAGAAAGGTAATAAATATTCAAAAGTTACTCTTATGAATTATTTTACTGCATTTTTCTATTATGTATGACTTTGAGATTTATTTTGTCTGTATGTTGGAAATACTATATAATATTTGTTAATGCAGAGCTCTTCTCAAATGTGTATTCAGTGACCTTCATTGGTCATTCTTCCATCTTTCAGAGTAAGTGATAAAATATTTATCAGCACATTACTGGTATCTCTTTTTCTTTGAAAATCTCTTTATTTGACATTCATTTTTGAGTCCTAGTATAAGAGTATAAAATTCTGACAAAAAATTGACAATTATTTTCTTTTAGGAACAAATAAAATATTATCCCATTGGCTCTTAGTTCTACTATTACTACTGAGAATTTATTCTACTGCCATTCTAATTATAAAAAATCTCTTATCTTGGTGTTTTTTTCTCTTCTTTGGTTATTTTTGAGATCTTCTGTTGGTCTTTGTTATTGTATGTTTTTTCCATGATGATCTAGGTGTGGCTTTCTTTTCTCCTGTTTTTTTTTCTTACATAGATGATCCATATTGTACATCAGTTCTGTATACTTCTCAGCCATTAGTTTTCCAAATATTTCTTCTTCTAGTATTTTATTCCAGTATTTCTAATAGATACATGCTAAACATAGTTGTATTCTATTCTCCTTGTTGCTTAGGTTTTCTTCCATGTATCCCATCTCTTGGCCAATTGTCAATACATTCTGTGTAATTTCTTTCTTTCTTTCTTTTTCTTTCTTTTTTTTGGTGGTGCTGGGGATTGATCCCAGGGCCTTGTGTATGTGAGGAAAGCACTCCACCAACTGAGCTATATCCCCTGCCCCATTCTGTGTAATTTCTTTAGATCTACCTTTTTAGGTTCTGCTATGATTTGGAAATATAGTGTCCCTCTAAGACTTGGGTAAGAAGGCTTGTTCCCCAATGCAGCAGTGTTCAGGTAGGGATTTTGAGAAGTGACTGGATCATAAGAGCTGTGACCTCATGAATGGATCAACCCATTGAGGGATCCATAGCTGAATGTATTTATTAGGTGATGTGAAAACTGTAGAAGGAGGAAACTAGTTAGAAGGAGTGGGTTTTTGGGAGTGGGCCCTTGGGAACTCTGTCTTGTTCCCAGTCCTTTTCTCTCGCTTCCACCCCCACAAGCTGCCACAAGGAGACCAGATTTATTGTGCCATGCTCTTCTGCCATAATATTCTTCCTCATCTTGGGTCAAAGTAATGGAATCAGCCAACCTTGTATTGAAATCTCTGAAACCACAATCCAAAATCAATCAATCAATCTCTCTCTCTCTCTCTCTCTCTCTCTCTCTCTCTCTCTTTCTCTCTCTCTCTCCCATATATATGTATGTTTTCAATATTTTATATAAAACATAAAATATACTATCTATCTATCTATCTATCTATCTATATATATATATATATAGAGAGAGAGAGAGAGAGAGAGATATTTATAGGTATATAATGATGCTTCACATCACTACTTAGCAGGGAAATGCAAATCAAAGCCACAGAGATCATCTCACACCTGTCAGAATGGCTGTTATAAAATGGAACAAAACAAAATATAAAAAAAGTTGCAAGCATGTAGAGAAATTGCAACCTTGTACACTGTTGTTGAGAATGAAAGTGGTGTAATAGTAATTTCCTGAGATTCCCCAGAAAAATGTAATTGAGCTGCTATATAATCCTGCAATCTTTTCTGGGTATTTGTTTAAAAGAACTTTAATCAGGATCTCGAAGAGATAATACCGCTGTAATATTCATTGCAGCACTATTTACAATAGTCAGGAGGTATAAATAACCTCAATGTTCATCAACAGAAGAATGATTACAAAGAAAATTGGTAGGTACATATACATTGGAATATCACTCAACTGGAAAAAAGGGAATCCTGTAATTTGCAATAGCATGGATTAATGTTGAAGATAGTATACAAAGTGAAATAAACTAGTCACTACATGACCTCAATTGTATGAGGTATCTAAAATAGTCAAACTCATAGAATCTGCAAATAGAATGGAAGTTATCAGGGATTGGGGTAAAGGAAGAAATACAATGGCTGATCAATGGGCATGAAGTTTTCATTATGCAAAATGAATAAGTTCTGGAGAACGACTGTAAAACACAAATGTCTCATGATAACAAGAGTTTGCTACACTGAACAATTTGTTAGAAGGAGTGTTGGGGGATAGCTTGGTGGCAGAGCATGTACTTAGCATATATGAGGCACTGGGTTTAATCCCATCACCAAACAAACAAACAGAAATCTGTTAAGAGACTAGATCTAATGTAAAGTATTCTTCCACAATAAAATTTATAAAAAAGTCAACACTGGGCTGGGTATGGTGGTGCATGTCTGTAATCACAGCAGCTCGGGAGGCTGAGGCAGGAGGATCATGAGTTCAAGGCCAGTCTCAGCAGAAGCAAGGTGATAAGCAACTCAGTGAGACCCTGTCTCTAAATAAAATACAAAATAGGGCTGGGGATGTGGCTCAGTGGTCGAGTGCCCTTGAGTTCAATCCCTGGTAACTGTGCCCCTCAAAAAAGTCAACACTGATATCATCTTAATCTTTCAAAATTAGCTAATATTTCTTAATATCCTCTAATAACCATTGTAAAGTTCCCCCAAATATCTTCACAATTTTATTTTTAGTATTGATTTGCTCATATTAGGTTAAAAAGTCCACAATAAAAATACATTTAATCTATGAAAATTCCCCTTCTACCACACACACACACACACACACACACACACACACACACACACACACAAAATGGATCTAATTCCAACTATCCAGTTGTCCCAATACCACCTATAAAAAATTCTTTTCACACTAATTTGAGATACCAGTCTTAGTATCCACTACATTTTCTTATGCATTGGGTCTTTTAAGTGTTCCCTTCTATTTAATCTCTCTGTTTTTGGTACAAAGGGATTATAATATGTTTTATGTTTTGGGATGGCTGGCCACTTTGTGCCAATCTCCTCCCCAGTCATCTTTTCAGCATTTTTTCTGGATGTTTTTGCTTGTTTGATTTTTAAACTGAACTCTATAAATAACTTATTTAGCACACAAAACACCCAATTGTAATTTTATTGAGAACATACTATTTTTATAAGTTAATTTGAGAAGAATTACTATCTTCATAATGTAAAGTCGTCAGTTTGTTCAAGTTTACTTGTGTTTTTTTCAGAAATATTTTATAGATTTTCCTCACAAATGAATAAAGCCTATGCTTTATGTACCTAATGCTAAACAAATAAAATAATATTTTTGTATTGTAGATATGATTTATTTTTTCATTATACCTTCTTTTTATTTTTTTATTTATATATGACAGTGGAATGCATTACAATTCTTATTACACACCATTTTTCGTATCTCTGGTTGTATACAAAGTATGCCCACACCAATTTGTGTCTTCATACATGTGGCTTTGGATAATAATGTCCATCACATTTCACCATAATTTCTAACCCCATACCCCCTCTCCTCCCCTCCCACCCCAACACTCCCCCTCCCTACCCCACTATGAATCAGCCTTCTTATATCAGAGAAAACATTTGGCATTTGTTTTTTTGGGATTGGCTAACTTCACTTAGCATTATCTTCTCCAACTCCATCCATTTACCTGCAAATGCCATGATTTTATTATCTTTTTATTGCTGAGTAATATTCCATTGTGTATATATGCCACATTTTTTTTAGCCATTCATCTGCTGAAGGTCATCTAGGTTGGTTCCACAATTTAGCTATTGTGAATTGGGCTGCTATAAACACTGATGTGGCTGTGACCCTGCTGTTTTTAAATCCTTTGGGTATAGACTGAGGAGAAGGATAGCTGGGTCAAATGGTGTTTCTATTCCCAATTTTCCAAGAAATCTCCATACTGCTTTCCATATTGGCTGCACCAATTTGCAGCCCCACCAGCAATGTATGAATGTGCCTTTCCCCCCAACACCCTCACCAACACTTATAGTTGTTTGTCTTCATAATAGCTGCCATTCTGACTGGAGTGAAGAATAGTTTTGATTTGCATTTTTCTAATTGCTAGTGACAATGAACATTTTTTCATACATTTGTTGATTGATTGTATATTATCTCTGAGAAGTGTCTGTTCAGGTTCTTGGCCCATTTATTGGTTGGGTTATTTGATTTTTTGGTGCTTAGCTTTTTGAGTTCTTTATATACCCTAGAGATTAGTGCTCTATCTGATGTGTGAGGAGTAAAAATTTGCTCGAAAGATGTAGGCTCTCTATTCACCTCACAGATTGTTTTTTTTTCCCATTATACCTTCTGATTGGTTATATATAAGAAGCTTATTGTGTTCTCCATTTTAATTTTACTATTCATTGCTACTTTATTAAAATTCCTTTAATATTTTCCATTGATTCTTTTTGGGTTTTCAGTTATAAAACCATATAATCCACAAATAGGGATAATTTTACTTTTTTTAGACTCATGCTTCCAATTGCTTTCTCTTATAAAACTGCCTTATATCTAATACAACATAAGTAGTAGCAGAGATATTAAGCATATTTCAGCATAGAAATCTATGATGTTTACCAACTGAGAAATATGCTGGTTTGGGGCTGATGCTTATATGTATGGAAGTATCCTTCAATTCCTATTTAATTTAGTATCTTTAAAAATTAATGGTTTCTGAATTTTATGAAATAGCTCTTATGCATCTTATAAAGATGATAATGTGTTTTTTCTTCTTCATTCTATTAATATGATAATTGTGTTCATTTTCTCTTCATGTTGAACCACCCTTGAATTGTCAAATAAACCCCTATTAGTTATGTAATCTCAAATAATATGTTATTTTTTAATGTGCTGCTGGATTCTGTTTGTTAATGTTTTATTTAAGATTTTTGCATCAAATATTTATAAGTGATACCAGACTGTAGTTTTCATTTAGATATCAATGTTACACTTACTACATAAAAAGCATTTGGAAATTTTCTTTCTTTTTATATGTTCTGTAATTGTGTTAAAAGCATTAGAATTAACAGACTTCCAAACATTTGGTATAATTCCCCTGGGAAACCATATAGGTCTTGTACTTTTATACAGGTCAATTCCATGAAACTGTCTGTATTTTTATGTGGGAAATGGTCTATGTTATATGTTTATTTGGACTGTACTCAAATTTTATAAACTGCATTTCTTAGGGAATTAATTATTTTTCTAGATTTTAAAATTTAATTGCCTATATTTGTGCAAAATAGTCTCATTTAAAACAGATGATGGTTATTCTTCACTTGTCATTTCTGATGATGTACACTTGTGGTTCCTTCACCTGTTTTATTGATATCTAATGCTGTATGAATTGCCCCCTCCCAAAGAGGTAGTTTTTTATTTAGTTATTATTTCTACAGTTTTCTACCTTCCACCTCATTAATGCTTGATATTTTCATTATTTCATTAATTATTTTTTCTTTCATTTTGTGTTTTATTCTGTTTTTTGTTTTTTAAAATTGAGCAGTTTATTTTGATTTTTCAGTTTCATTGATACAGAGATTCATTTCCATCATTTCTCCTTTGATGACTGTTTTTGCTCTATTCCATTTTTTATTATTTACAAGAAATTCTCCAATTTTTGTTTTGTATTTCGACTTTGATCTAAGAATTGTTTACTAGCAAGTTTTTAAATTTCTTCAGATAGAATTTTTTTATTATCTTGGTATTAATCTCTGGACTTCTCATACTACATAATTCTGTTACATTTCCTTTTTTAGGAATTGAGATTTTTACAATATTATAATACACAATTCATTTTTTTTACAAATGATATATTCTCTGTAATGTAGGATACCAAGGATAATATTTTGACACATGCATTATTTATTGCTGATGTGTATGTCAAAATATATAGTTATGTATGTTAAATGCAACACTATTAACAGTAGCTAAAATATGGAATCAACCTAGGTATCCACCAACAGATAAATGGATAAAGAAACTGGGGTGGAATGGAATATTATTCAGCCACAAATTAGAATGAAAATTGTGTTACTTACAGCAAAATGGATGGAACTGTAGGACATTATGCTAGACAAAATAAGCCAGACACAGAAACACAAGTACTGCATGTTCTTTCTCATATGTGGAAGCTCAAAAAAGCTAACTTGCATGTAGAACAGCAATTGTTAGAGGTCAGGAAGAGAAAAGGTATGGGTGGATAAAAGGGGGATTTGATTTGATCAGTGCACATTGCATGCATATACTGAAATATCACATGGAACCCCATTAATATGTACAATTAGTACATGGTAACATAAAATATTTTATAATATATAGTCAATCACATCACAACAAATGGAAGTCTTTTTTAAAAAATATTTATTTTTTAGGTGTAGTTGGACACAATGCCTTTATTTTATTTATTTATTTTTATGTGGTGCTGAGGATCCAACCCAGGGGCACTTAACCACTTAGCAACACTCCCAGCCCTTTTTGTATTTTATTTAATAGAGATATGGTCCCACTGAGTTGCTTAGGGCCTCACCAAGTTGCTGAGGCTGGCTTTGAACTCATGATCCTCCTACCTCAGCCTCCCGATGATCAGCTGGGAATATAGGTGTGTGTCACTGCACCTGGCAAAATTTTTCTTTTTTTCTATTCCATCTCTCAGTCTTTCTCACACTTCATTTTCAATTTTACAAATTGATGCATGATTTTTATACATCACTGCAGTAATCATGTCTTTCTAAAAATTATTTGGACATCTTTTGCCAACAGATGCTTTAGTCTGCTATTCAGAATTCTACTATCTGACCTAACTCACCTTTGCTCTCTAGTTGATATTTTTTGTATTCTTTGCAATCTAGCCAAAGCAGTGAGTGCAGTTGTTTACAATTAATTGTCTAAATTGTTTACAACTTTAATTCCACTAAAATTTTGTTCAAACTAACTTTCTCTTACTAAATGCAAATTTCTATGTTTCTAAATACCTCTGAGAGTGCCAATATGATATGTTCCATCAGAATAATTGGAATGAAACAGACTTGAGTTCATTTTCCAACTTTGCCACTTCTCAGTTGTGTGCTCTTAACCTGTGCTTTTATCTATGAGACTGGGAAAACATTTCTTTAATTATATTGGATATATTCTCTAACCTGAAAAATGCTACAAATTATAATTATTAGCTTGCTTTTTCTTCACATTACTCATTCTTTAATGCCAGGTTCAAATGCCAGATTCTTCTAGAAAACTTTGCTGACTCCTTTCTAGCACAATTGCACTCTATCAGTAATTACCACATTTTGTTTTGTATTTTGTGTGTGTATGTGTGTGTACGCATGTGCATGTGATGGTGGAGACTGAATCCAGAAGGGCTCTACCACTGAGCCACATCTTCAATGCTTTTTATTTTTTATTTTGAGATAGGGTCTCACTAAATTGCAGAGGCTGGCCTCAAACTTGCAACCTTCCTTCCTCAGCCTCAGGAGTCACTGAGATTGGAGGTGTGAGCCTCTAACCCCAACATATCAGTTTCTCAATTTTTTAAAACAAATTTGTGAAAACATTTTCTTTTGGTCCTTTGGTGTAGCAGATGTAGTAGACTGCCTCTTTCAATATCAGTTTCAACTCTTAAAGAGTATCCTCTTGAAAGGCAGATGTTGATAAACTGAAAAGTTACATTTCTGAACTTTCTTATAGCTGAGGTTCCAGGTTTCCACCAATCAGAGGCATTTACCCAATACTTCTATTCATACCAGCATTTAACATTAGGAGAGACATTAGCATATGAAATAACCACTTTGCTGGTATAGATCTAGTCAGCATAGTGTGATTTACATCCAACAGATCTGTCCCGTGGGTCTCTGATTTCTAGATCATAAGAAAGGTGATGTGATAATTCTCACACTTTTTACAATAGCTTCTTTATTTCCCTGATTTCTGGATGTGGTGTGCCCTGCAGCTCCTGTAGAGGGACAGTTAGGTTCTAGAGGTTTTTCCTAGTTCTTAGGAAATCTTGTTTCCTTAGTCCTTCTAATCATTTTGTAAGCACAAATTATCATGTATTGAACATTTCTTTTTGTTTAAAATAGCCAGTGGTTTGTCTTATAGATGGATGCTTCCTATAGCCATTTCTGAATTGTTCCACATCATTAATGATAGCACATATGTAAAAATGTCTACATATCTTAATTTCAGTATATTAAAATTTGAGTTTTCCTCTTACTTCAACTTGCATGAACCACTTTTCCAAAAAGAATTATTTTAGTTAGATAGGATGGCCTCAACCATGACATTTACATATGTAAATCTCTGTTTTATTTAATCTTTGCTCTCTTGCTTAATATTGACTGTCTTAATATTAGCAATGCAATAAAATCATCCTGAAGAGGATCAGGAAAATTAGAAAGTGAGTTACAAAAATGTTAAAACTTAACCAGTATTCAATAAAGGAGATAGAGGTTGAGGAAAAAATGAACAATTGGATGATAATTACCATTTGATTAGAGTTACTCTGTCAGATGAGTTCCCACTTTTTTTTTCTTTAACAAAACAACCTTTTTAAATGTTGAAAAACAGCTTGATGCAACAAGAAGCATACCTGCAGCTATGTGCCTACATTTTGAGTCATTTATGTCAATGATTAAATGGGTGTTGATCAAAACGTCAGTCCCTGCACAAAATCTTTTGAACATCTGATGTTTTGAGCATGCATCTTCATGCTCAATTAGGCATGAAAGGGTGTGTACAAAATTTTGTTGCGAATTGCACTCAATGGCTTAAATAGCTCTTTTGAAAACTATTGCTATTTATTTAATCTAAGACTTCACCTTATATCACACCGAGGCGTTCTTAGAAATTTTCTCTCAGCATGACTGTCAGCAGTTTTGCAGGACAAGGGGAATATGCATTGATTTTCTCTGAGAGGCAGAAAAACTAATGCAAGGGTGTAGGTTAGAAAGAACAGAACCTAATGAGTTGAATCCTTTTTGAAGGAAGCTTACTTTTTATGCCTCTACAGGAACCTTAATAACTACAGGCAAATAATCTCACTTGAAATCCTTGACACAAAAAATGCCACAATAGCTCAGAATGGATTGATGAGTGTGTGAAAGCCTTTTATTAGAATTCTGCAAATTGGAAGTCTTCTTTGAAGAAATCTCCCAAAGCAAGAGTTTTTCATTTGGCTGCCAGAATAGGCACAACAGCACTGGCCTCTTCAGTGTGTAATCACAGAGATACCTTTTCATAATCTGAAAGCCTTATAATAAATTTGTTTTTATCTTTGATCAATACCTTTAGACCTGATTTTGGGCCTTGCTTGATCTAATCAAGTTAGCTAGCTAAATAGAAAGCCAATTATTACTATATTCTCTTGTTTTCTGCCTCCTGTACACATCTGTTGTACTTACTTTGCTCCTAAGCAACTCACCACACAGGAGTACGAAATGTACATTAAAAATGCAGCTTTTTGGGCTGGGGTTGTACCTCAGTGGTAGAGCATTTGCCTCACATGTGTGAGACACTGGGTTCAATCCTCAGCACCACATAAAATGAATAAATAAAGTAAAGATATTGTCTCCATCTACAACTAAAAAAAATTAAAAAATGCAGCTTCTTCCACTTAAGAAGGTTTTGGGCAGATTGCATATAATCTGTGAACTTTAGTCTTCCCTACTGTAAAAATGGAAATAATAAAAGCATCTACATTAATGTGTTTTTTGTGGACTCAATGTCTATAAATTATCTAACACACTGATTGGCCCTGTAGTAAAAACTAATCAATAATTTCCTTCCATTTTCTATTCCTCTTTTCCATAGACATCACGGTAATCTTTTTTTTTTTTGACCTTTATTTTATTTATTTTTATGTGGTGCTGAGGATCTACCCAGTGTCTCACATGTGCTAGGTAAGCACTCTACCACTGAGCTACAACCCCAGCCCATGACCCTTAATCTTTGGGGAATGTTATGTAGATATTTGTTGTTTGATGTAAATTTGGATGAGAAGTATCTTTAATCATAATCAGATGATTGTCTTGAACCTTGAATAAAGGAAATCAGTTACCCAAAAATATGTGTCATCTACAAACCTCAGTGCAAAATTTTCTAAGAATGTCAGTTCTTTCACCTATTTTCAAATAAAGACAAATAATCACTATGAATATAAATCTATCAGTTTTTGTAGCACCAAATAATTCTCTAACCTAAAATTCATTTAATTGATATAAAATTTTAATAAGATAGGTGCAGAAGTATGTGGAGGGAACACTTGCCCTTAAATCACTTTCCCCCTTACTTTCTCTTGCAATAATTCCTGCTCAGGTTCTAAGAAATATTTATTAAAGACAGTCCACAGTTTAAAATTACCTCAGAATGCACTGCAAATTACACCTTCGACTGTAATAAAGGAGAGATTTAGTCACAAATCACTTATCTGAAACACATTTTTATGGATTCTAAACTAATTAAATCAGAAAGTCTCATCATCTCCAGAAATCCACAGAGAAAGAAAATACTTCTTCATAGACAAAGGAGTTCTTAAAATTTAAAATCAAGTTTTAAAACCTTCATCTTATCATATCAGACTCACTTGACCTGTTCAAGTCATCAAATGGAAAAGACCTAGGACTGGGACATTAGAGGCCTGGGCTCAGTCCATGGTAGTGAACTCTGTATGCCCACAGGGGCCAGCAAAATCATGTAAATGAGTGAGCTCTGCCAAAAGCAAGGTCACAAGAAATGGTGGAACTTAGAGTACATTTAATGGCATGGCATTTACTTAGCTCCAGTCAATTGCTAACTTGGGGGAATATAAGTCTAGCATTTCCATGTTTCAATTTTTAAGAAAATCTGAATATCCAGATATTTATGCAAACATTCCCAATTTTTATGTTTTGACAAACTGTTCAAATCTTTTTATAACTGTGTGTGGGCAAAGCACATCTGCTGGAGCTATTTTTTTTTTTTTTTTTTTGGTAATGGTGATTGAACTCAGGGGCACTTAACCTCTGAGCCACATCCCCAGAAGTTTTTTATACTTTTTATTTAGAGACAGGGTCTCACTAAGTTGCTTAGGGCCTCGCTAAACTGCTGAGGCTGACTTTGAGCTTGCACTCTTCCTGCTTCAGCCTCCTGAGCTGCTGGGTTTAGAGGCATGTATCACTGCACCCAGCTGACTATAACTCTTGATCCAATTTAATCATCAACTAGTTGTATGATCCTGGGTGAGTCATTATAAGTTCCTTATGCCCCGATTTTCTTATTTTTTTTATATGGAATAGATTAGGGGAAAGAAAATTATGGCTTGTTTTGTGAATAAGGCTTTATTAGAACACAGCCACACTCAAATTTGTTTACATATGATCTATGGCTCCTTCCATGCTACAACATATTTGAATATTTGTGATAGAGGTCACATGGCCCATGAAGCCTAAAATATTTAATATCGAGCCCTTAGGTTAGATCATTGCCTCCTTATGTACCCAAAATATTACTGGAAGCAGGTGAAAGCAGAAAATTATAATGAATACACATGTGTTGACATTCCTCTAAAAGAAAGATTATGAAAATTTGTTGTGGTAGATTGAATTATTGGTCCCAGTCATCTGATTCTTCTTTACAATTTAGGTCTGTAGTACCTTCCTTACTCTTTGATTTTGGGCTCAGGGCTCAGGCATGTCAATTAGACATTAGTAGATGTGACATAGCACTTCTCAAAAAAGACTTATGGGTTGGTAGTCTACTCTTACATCTTTATCATCAAGAGGACATGTCTGGGCTAGTCTTTTAGAGCAGGTGTTTGGCAAATGTTTTATGAAAGGGCCAAGTAATAAATATTTCAGGTTTCGTGGGTTGTGTAAATACTTCGTTCTGCTGTTATGGTATAAAAGCAGTCATATACAATATATAAACAAATGGGCAGGTCTTGGATCCAATGAAACTTCAGTTACAAAAACAGGTGGTGGAGATGTGGGTTTAGCTTTCTGGTAGAGCACATGCTTAGCATGTGCAAGGCCCTGGTTCAATTCCCAGCCCTCCTCAAACAAACAAACAAACAAACAACAAAGGAGATTGTAGGCTGAATTTGGTATGCCAAGCAGTATACTGAAGGCAAAGAGACATGGAGCAGAGCTGAGGCACCCTGTCCACCCCCAGCTGAGATAGCAGACCAGCCAGCTGTGTGTTAGCTAACACACAGACATACTGAACAAGAGTAGACAAGACATGTGGAAGTGCCTAGCTGAATCTCAGGTGCATGAACAATAAGTGTTTACTGTTGTTTGCCACTGGTATCTTGAGGTTGTTTGTTAAACAGCTAAAGCTCTTTTAGTATTATATTATTAACTAGACATTTAAAGCAGATCAAACTCTTGTGTAAAATGTTTGACAATCTCATCCCCCAATACACACACATATAGTAACTAAATGTATTTGTAGATACCTTGTATCTTTGCTAATAAAAGTATCTACAATTTATAGATCACTTACTACAGGTGAAGCATTGTGTTGCATACACTCCAGAACATAATCACAAATCCTCAAAACTTCCCTGTGATGTAGGTATTTTCTTATTATCTACATTTCTCAGATAAGGAAACTAAAGCTTAGCAAGTAGAATGAACTTGGCCAAGGTTGCATGGATGTGAAATATCAGAGCTGGATCTACATCTAGATATTGTAAAGCTCAAATGAGCAGACACAATGCAGATATCTGAAAACTCAGATCAACACTTCCCAATTCAATGTTGTCATTTTACTTCCTTTCAGTATATATTTTTAAAAGCATCTCTTAAGTAAACAGTGTTTGGAAACAGTTTGATGGAAACAAATCTCCCACTAAAACACAACCAATTAAGACATTTCCTATCTTTCAGGATGCATCTTGGGCAAAAGTGAAAACAGAATTGTTTTTTTACTGGGAGTCATCAATAGAAGAGCTTCTTAGCAGCTGTGCCAAAGTCCCATCCTGTCTTCTACTGTAAGTAAAATCATGGGTTAATTTCAATTTGTACTTGATAGCTGAATATAATTTCTCTGTTACACTTTAAAAATATATGGTAATGTTATATTTATATATGTGCTAATGATGTTACTTGTATATATAGAACTTGTATATTTGTATATTTTATCTCTCAGCTAAATACAAAAGGGATCAGAAAATGTGTCCCAATTAGCCTGTTCAATCTGCCCTCAGCACACAAAACAAAACAAGCAAATGACAACACGGCTGCAATTATTACGATCAAAAAATATACTAAGGAGTAATTAATTCTTTAGTCCTTAATTAGAGCAAAACTCAAATAGCCAAAATAACAAGTCTAAAACTTTGGCAAACAATATCAATATCTCAATATTTCTCTTTTTAAAACCTGGCTTCTGAAGGTGAATTTTGTTTCTGATGTGAGTGGTGGCCATATTTTAAAAATAATTTTATTAATTTCTGATCTGATTCTGTAATTTATTTGTTTGACATTGAGAAAATCACTTAACCTCTCTGAAACTGAATTTCCTAAGCTGTAAAATCTTAGAAATGGCCATAGTACCTACATATTTACAGTTACTATGAAAGTTAAAAAGCTGCGGGACTCAAAGTGCTAGTAGAAGTCAATGTTTGGTATGTACATAAAAATTACTCACTAGTTGTTTATTGTATTTATTCTGTTGTTGAAAATAATGGTGCTGCGACATTCATAAAACAAATTCTCCTCAAGTTCAAGAATCAAATAGACCACAACACAATAATAATGGGTGACTTCAACACACCTCTCTCACCATTGGACAGATCCTCCAAACAAAAGTTGAATAAGGAAACTATAGAACTCAATATCACAATCAATAACATAGACTTAACTGACATATATAGAATATATCAACCATCATCAAATGGATATACTTTTTTCTCAGCAGCACATGGATCCTTCTCAAAAATAGACCATATATTATGCCATAGGGCAACCCTCGGTAAATATAAAGGGGTGGAGATAATACCATGCATTTTATCTGATCATAATGGAATGAAACTGGAAATCAATGATAAAAGAAGAAAGGAAAAATCCTACATCACATGGAAAACGAACAATATGTTACTGAATGATCAATGGGTTACAGAAGACATAAAGGAGGAAATCAAAAAATTCTTAGAGATAAATGAAAATACAGACACAACATATAGGAATCTATGGGATACAATGAAAACAGTGTTAAGAGGGAAATTCATCGCCTGGAGGTCATTCCTCAAAAAAAGGAAAAACCAACAAATAAATGAGCTCACACTTCATCTCAAAGCCCTAGAAAAGGAAGAGCAAAACAACAGCAAATGTAGCAGAAGGCAAGAAATAATTAAAATCAGAGCGGAAATCAACAAAATTGAAATAAAAGATACTATTGAAAAAATTAACAAACCTAAAAGTTGGTTCTTCAAAAAAATAAATAAGATCAACAGACCCTTAGCCATGCTAACGAAGAGAAGAAGAGAGAGAACTCAAATTACTAACATACGGGATGAAAAAGGCAATATCACAACAGATGCTACAGAAATACAGAAGACAATTAGAAATTATTTTGAAAACCTATATTCCAATAAAATAGAAGATAGTGAAGACATCGATAAATTTCTTAAGTCATATGATTTGCCCAGACTGAGTCAGGAGGATACACACAATTTGAACAGACCAATATCAATGGATGAAATAGAAGAAGCAATCAAAAGACTACCAACCAAGAAAAGCCCAGGACTGGATGGGTATACAGCAGAGTTTTACAAAACCTTTAAAGAAGAATTAATACCAATATTTTTCAAGTTATTTCAGGAAATAGAAAAAGAGGGAGCTCTGCCAAATTCATTTTATGAGGCAACATCACCCTGATTCCGAAACCAGACAAAGACACTTCAAAGAAAGAAAACTACAGACCAATATCTCTGATGAACCTAGATGCAAAAATCCTCAATAAAATTCTGGCGAATCGGATACAAAGGCACATCAAAATATTGTGCACCATGATCAAGTAGGATTCATCCCTGGGATGCAAGGATGGTTCAATATACAGAAATCAATGAATGTTATTCACCACATCAATAGACTTAAAGATAAGAACCATATGATCATCTCGATAGACGCAGAGAAAGCATTCGACAAAGTACAGCATCCCTTTATGTTCAAAACATTAGAAAAACTAGGGATAACAGGAACTTACCTTGACATTGTAAAAGCTATCTATGCTAAGCCTCAGGCTAGCATCATTCTGAATGGACAAAAGTTGAAGGCATTCCCTCTAAAATCTGGAACAAGACAGGGATGCCCTCTATCACCACTTCTATTCAATATAGTTCTCGAAACACTGGCCAGAGCAATTAGACAGACGAAAGAAATTAAAGGCATAAAAATAGGAAAAGAAGAACTTAAATTATCACTATTTTCAGAAGACATGATTTCTATACCTAGAAGACCCAAAAGGGTCTACAAAGAAACTACTAGAACTAATAAATGAATTCAGCAAAGTGGCAGGATATAAAATCAACACGCATAAATCAAAGGCATTTCTGTATATCAGCGACAAAACTTCTGAAATGGAAATGAGGAAAAACACTCCATTCACAATATCCTCAAAAAGAATAAAATACTTGGGAATCAACCTAACAAAAGAAGTGAAACATTTATACAATGAAAACTACAGAACCCTAAAAAGAGAAGTAGAAGAAGATCTTAGAAGATGGAAAAATATACCCTGTTCAAGGATAGGCAGAACTAACATCATCAAAATGGCGATATTACCAAAAGTTCTCTATAGGTTTAATGCAATGCCAATCAAAATCCCAACGGCATTTCTTGTAGAAATAAATAAAGCAATCATGAAATTCATATGGAAAAATAAAAGACCCAGAATAGCAAAAACGACTCTAAGCAGGAAGTGTGAATCAGGCAGTATAGCGATACCAGATTTCAAACTATACTACAGAGCAATAGTAACATAAACAGCATGGTACTGGTATCAAAACAGGCGGGTGGACCAATGGTACAGAATAGAGGACACAGAAACCAATCCACAAAACTACAACTACCTTATATTTGATAAAGAGGCTAAAAACATGAAATGGAGAAATGATAGCATCTTCAACAAATGGTGCTGGGAAAACTGGAAATCCATATGCAACAAAATGAAACTGAATCCCTTTCTCTCACCATGCACAAAAGTTAACTCAAAGTGGATCAAGGAGCTAGATATCAAATCAGAGACTCTGCGTCTGATAGAAGAAAAAGTTGGCTCCAATCTACATATTGTGGGGTCGGGCTCCAAATTCCTTACTAGGACACCTATAGCACAGAGTTAATAACAAGAATCAACAAATGGGAGTTCCTTAAACTGAAAAGTTTTTTCTCAGCAAGAGAAACAATAAGAGAGGTAAATAGGGAGCCTACATCATGGGAACAAATTTTTACTCCTCACACTTCAGATAGAGCCCTAATATCCAGAGTATACAAAGAACTCAAAAAATTAGACAACAAGATAACAAATTACCCAATCAACAAATGGGCCAAGTACCTGAACAGATAATTCTCAGAGGAGGACATACAATCAATCAACAAGTACATGAAAAAATGCTCACCATCTCTAGCAGTCAGAGAAATGCAAATCAAAACCACCCTAAGATACCATCTCACTCCAGTAAGATTGGCAGCCATTATGAAGTCAAACAACAACAAGTGCTGGCAAGGATGTGGGGAAAAGGGTACTCTTGTACATTGCTGGTGGGACTGCAAACTGGTGCGGCCAGTTTGGAAAGCAGTATGGAGATTCCTGGGAAAGCTGGGAATGGAACCACCATTTGACCCAGCTATTGCCCTTCTCGCACTATTCCCTGAAGACCTTAAAAGAGCGTACTACAGGGATACTGCCACATCAATGTTCATAGCAGCACAATTCACAATTGCTAGACTGTGGAACTAACCCAGATGCCCTTCAATAGATGAATGGATAAAAAAAATGTGGCATTTATACACCATGGAGTATTACTCTGCATTAAAAAATGATAAAATCATGGAATTTGCAGGGAAATGGATGGAACTAGAGCAGATTATGCTTAGTGAAGCTAGCCAATCCCTAAAAAGCAAATACCAAATGTCTTCTTTGATATAATGAGAGCAACTAAGAACAGAGCAGGGAGGAAGAGCAGGAAGAAAAGATTAACGTTAAACAGAGACATGAGGTGGGAGGGAAAGGGAGAGAAAGGGAAATTGCAAGGAAATGGAGGGAGACCCTCATTGTTATACAAAATTACATATAAGAGGTTGTGAGGGGAATGGGAAAATAAACAAGGAGAGAAATGAATTACAGTAGATGGGGTAGAGAGAGAAGATGGGAGGGGAGGGGAGGGAGGATAGTAGAGGATAGGAAAGGTAGCAGAATACAACAGTTACTAATAGGGCATTATGTAAAAATGTGGATGTGTAACCGATGTGATTCTGCAATCTGTATTTGGGGTAAAAATGGGAGTTCATAACCCACTTGAATCTAATGTATGAAATATGATATGTCAAGAGCTTTGTAATGTTTTGAACAACCAATAAAAAAAGAAAAAAACCAAAGTAAGTATTTAATCTTTATTTCTACAACATTAATTAGTACTTCAAATCTTAAAGAGTAATTAAATATATGATTTAGTGAATGATATATGTGGTAAGGTTATGTATCTTATTATTTTCTCTGTGTAGAGGTTAGTAGCTATGTTTCTGTTTATATAGGACCACTGATTACAATCACAAACTCATACACTTATTTTGCTATCAACAAAAATGTTTCTAAAGACCAATGAAAGCATATGATAGGTCATTTGATCTATCTCCGAAACAGTAAATTATTATGCATCATATACTACCTGGTGAGAGGAATAATTATAATGAAGCAATAAAATGATCTGCAAATCTGATTTTATAATTTTAAGATACACAAAATACTTTAAATGAAAGGTATTCTTGCAGTTAATACAATAAACCAGTTTTTATTATTTATTATCTAATGATCACATAATAGGGCTGAAGAATAGTGAAACATTTTAGAAAAAAATCCAGAACAGTTTGATCATTAAATATGACTCTAGTCTACCACTGATTAGCTATGTGACATTGGGCAAGTTTTTAAATTTGTAGGTTTCTGATTTCTATAAAATGACAATCACTTTCCATTCATTTAACAAGTATTGATTATATCTGTATGAGCTATACTATGGTGAAAAGGTGGATAAAGGCATTTTATATATATTCCTTGAAAAAATTTAACATAGTGTCTCATATTTTTTTCAAGAAATTGTATTACTGCTATTGAAATATTTGCTACTAATTGAAAGTTCTTGCAAGCCTCCAGTTCTAGTTTTGTGTAGAGACTGAAATGGTCTGTTTATATTAGCTAATAGTAGATCATCCCTCATTCAGTAGTGGAGACCTTCGAATCATTTCAGCACATAAAAGTGCCCATCTAAAAATAAGTTGTACTGCATATACTCTTCTGTTGCCTATTCAAAGATGGAAACTCTCAGAGCACTTCAGTCAGCCATGTCATCATCTACCATGTAAGGGCGCTTCAATATGGTACCATATCCTCTTGCTGATAATCCTTTAGTCACTATAATTTTTATGAAATGACAAGTACATTGGGTGATGAATATCATTAAGAGCATGATGATATTATTTTGTTTTAAATATATCTTCTTCCTAGCTATGCTGTTCCATTATTCTGTTTAGTAAGATTAAATACAAAGCAGTTTCTTCAAAACTGTTGCTCTTTGAGAGAATGGTATATTTGTAAATGTATGACTGATATCTGGTTAATCTATCCATATATCTATCTACACTGTATAATTAATGTGTATATCATCTCCCTTTTCATCCATCATCTATCCTGATGGCATTGTGGCAAGCAAATTTAATCCAGCATGTGATTATTTGAAATCTGAAGAATAAAGGAATGTTAACTAGTTTTAAGTTGGCAAAGGGAGAGGGGTGAAAAGAGACAGCAACTTGTACAAAGGTACTGACTTTCATCATAGCTTGAGTGTTGAGTGGGAAGGGGAAGATCAGCAAAACATAAAGTTTACGGAGGTCAGAAAGGACAAAATGATGCACAGACCTGTATGGTAATCCATGGAAGGTTTTTGGGAGAGCTGGCCATAATGTAACTTTCATGTTCTATTTTTCCTTTTCCTATCAACAGGCTTTATTTTTAAATGTGTTAGACATTTTTGAACTATTTTTCATAGCCATAAGTTTTATTACTGTCAACCACAAAATGGTCCTTTTCTCTTTTGTCTTTTAGATTTCCCCTGTATATTTGATTCTGAAACCTACCAGAAATAAATTACTTCTGATAAATATCAACGGTTATTAGTTCCTATAGTTACTGATAAACACTATTTTTCTTAGCTATAAAAACAGATTGATATTTTTATTCTTTCTTTCCCAATGTTCCAGGGCTTTAAAGGATATATCCAAGGTACAAAAGACTTAAGAAAAGCACACTCACGCACAATTAAATGAGAGTTAGGAAGTGAACATTTTAATATACAGTTTTTAAATGCTCCTAAGGTTCTTTTCATCTATTGCTTTTAAACCTAAATTGAGTATTTTATGTATTTCTATTTCAGCAAAAATTTCACATAGTGATTTCTGTACATTCTCCTTCTACCTTCTCCTTCTAGTTCTGGTTCCTTCTTGAATCAATGAGAAAACTCTCTTGCTCTCTATGACCATGATTACTTGCTTTCTTTGCTTCTGAGGTGATCAAGATATATTCTGACTCTGCACCACTTTAAAACCATCTCCTCTGGCCTCTTAGTGGCAGGAATCCTCCCTACTAGAATCAACTCACAAATATTTCCACTCATTTGCACGGGTAAAAGTTTTTATCGAAAACTTCAGTTGATTCAGTAGGAGACTAGATAAATACAACACACTTGCTTTATATTCCTCCTAGTAAGATTTGATCCTCATCTCTTTTAGATACTTTAGCTTTGCACAAGTTCAATTTGTGTTGTTGTTTTCTTCCTATAGCTTTGTTAGCTTACAGTAAGTGAAGGTAGGTGATAGCTTGATGAGGGATAAAAATAGGGAAAGCAGATGGTATGAATATACATGCAGGAGAAAGGAGATAGCCTCTGTTACTAGCATATTTAATGTTTTAATGGTTGTGATGACAAGGATACTTACTTTAATTCTGAAGTAATAAGATTGAATGGGTGGAGAGAGAAATGTTCATAACTTTTCACTTTTTGTATTATCCCTTTGGAATCTTTCCCTCCAAAAAAAAAAAAAACTCACTCCCCCCTCCACCCCTTACCTTATTCCCTTAAATCTCTACTGGGTTACTGAAAGAAAATATTCTTGGTACTGAGGTGATAATGCCCAGTAATGGGTAATTGTTTTAAGAAGGCCCAGATAGCATATCTATTTCAAGCAATTGTTTCAATATTATAGCTTTCAAAGGATAAACAAAAGGACATATTTAGACTAAGTGGCAACATAGGGGAGTGATATTTAGGCTCAAAATAGCCTTTCAGGTGCCTTACAATTTCTAGCATTTGTCTGGACATGCACAAGTAGAAGGTTAAATCTCATGCATTCTTTGCTCATAGGAAAACAAAAAGGAAACGGAATAGTTGAACTTACTTTCATAAATGAAATAAGATGGAAATCATATTTAAAAAGGAGGATCATAAACACTTTCAATATAGATAAAAAATAGAAGAATAAGAGTTACTAGTAAACATGGAAATGGGTCAATCTCCATATTATCTTTTGGATCCTAAATGTCTTTGAATGGCCCATATGCTAAGGGCTTGGTTGCCATCCTATGGGGCTATTGGGAGGTGATGCAGCCCTTAGGAAGTGGAGGCCAATTGGATTATGTCACTTGGGGTGTGCCCCTAAAAGGAATATTGGGACCCTAGCTTTTTTTACTTGCTAGCCACCATGAGGTGAGCAGCCTCTTTCACTATGTGCTCCCCACCATGATGTGCTATGCTGCCATAGGCCTAAAGCACAGGTCCAAGTGACTATGGAAAATCCCTGAAACCTTGAACCAAAATAAATCTTTCCTCCTTATAATTTGTTTATATCAGGCTTTCTTTTTATTTTTTCTTTTCTTTTTCTTTTTTTTTTTTTTTTGGTACTGTGGATTAAACTCAGGGGCACTTGACAACTGAGCCATATCCCCAGCCCGATTTTGTATTTTATTTAGAGATAGGATCTCACTGAGTTGCTTAGAACCTTGCCTTTGCTGAGACTGGCTTTGAACTTGAGATCCTCCTGCCTCAGCCTCCCTAGGAACCCAGCTGCTGAGATTACAGCCACCACGCCCAGCATATATTAGGCATTTTGTAATAGTGAAGGAAAACCGACTAATACACTCCAGATAGCCACAATTATCTTCTAGGGTTTAAGCCAAGAAGCAGAAAATCAAAGATTACAATAGAAAATTGTTGATTCTCTTCAGTAAGTGCCCTCTATTTTTTCAGTCCACACAATCATCATCTTCCTATGTGTGCTTAAATTTCAATCAATCTTTCCTACATTTAGTGCACATTTAAAACATACACAGTAAATATATATTTTAATTTTATTTTGTCTGGTGAATATACTCAAGCTCTAGAAAATGAAATGGAATGTAGACTAACATCACAGAAAGGACTCAAAGTGTGGTCTAAAAGTTGGACTTTGTAAATGGGGGAACATAGGAGTTTTGTCTTCAAAATTTATATTAAGAAAAATATATGACAAGGCATAAAGTGAATTTGATCAAGGAATTCTTATTTGTAATGCCCATATTCCCCAAACTAAGAGACTAAAGTCATATTTTAATAATCTGGTAAGTGAGCTTCAGGATAATTTGGAAAATTGTATTGCAGATAAATCAAGATTGAAATTTACAAAGTACATTTTGTCAGATTGTATTATAAATGCAGTGAGGTATTGTGTGTCAAGTATGGTCTAATTCTGTCTCAGCTGCTTATCCATAAATCTCTGCTGGGAACCAGGTTCCTGGAGCCGCTAAGTGAATTACTACACCAAGGTGTTGGTGTTCTTCTTCTCTTTAAAAAAAAAAGTTTTTATTAGTGCATTACAGCTGTACATAACAGTGGGGTTCATTTTGACATAATAATATATGCATGGGATATAATTTGCTCCATTTAAGTTCACAGTACCACCTCCCTCCTTCCCCTTCTCCTGCTGGTGTGCTTTTAACCTAAAGTTATGGCTCATCTCTAGGAAAACACAAGGAAGAACATCAAAGAGAAAAAGCAAGATGGGGGACATGAGGAAAAATGAAGAAAAAAAAGAGGAGAGTAAGAGAATGAGGAAGAAATATACAGAAAAAAGAAGATAGACTCTATCATCTTCAAGCCAACTTCCAAGGTCATTAGCACCTATTCTTTGCGCATACTGCGCTCTGCCCTTTCTGCTGCTGACACCAGCCTTTGCCTCTACTATTTTTCTGAATGCTCCAGCCTGACATCTAGTAGTCCCAATTTCCACCTTCACCTTTTGGTAATCTGATTGTAAAGGCTTGCAACAGACCTTTGGGAACCATAATATCCTCTTATTTCTACTATTTTCAATAGTCCAACATTTTATTTGAAAAAAGGGATCCAGTGAACATTCTAGTCTTCCAAAGAGCAAAGATTAAAAAATAACTTATGAGACCAGCATCTTTTAAGGTGATCAGCATGTTAGCTTCATGCTCTGTGCATGCATGGCTTTTACACGCTTGCCAAGTTTTCAACATTTTAAGAGAGAAAAAACTTAACTTTGAAGTCGTTTGAAAATAAAAGAGCTATTTCTAAGCTAATGCTAAAAGAGAAGGAAATAACTTCAAATATCTGAAAATTAATATTGGGAACATTAGGCAATATTTTAAAGAACTATTAAAACAAGTCTCCTACAGTGTAAAACTATAGAAATGTGGGACAGGATTTGAAGCAGCTTAGGAGAGACTAATATATTCATATTAAACTTTTTAAGTAGGATTTCTTTTTGTTTTGCAAATCAGCTTAATTGCCATAGGGAAGAAGCAAAAAAGCCACAACTTGCATATCAAAGTATTTAATTCACATGGTCACCCAAGGACACCATTTGTGTAATTAATTGCTTTGCTCTCTAGGAAACTAGAATATTTTCTTCCAAATTTGCCATGGATTCAACAAATGTTGAGGCCAATTTTTCCATCATAGGTTATCTATTTTATGAAAATAGGGAAAAACTGAAATCTTTAGGAAACTCTTGTGTTGGGAGAACTTAACCTCATATAATTCTTCTGTAAGTGAGTTCTCATTGAGAGGATCTGCTATAATCAGGAAAGGTTGTTAGTACTACTTTTTATTATGGGCAGATATTTTAGAAAGTAGAAAGGGGTACAGTGATTTAACTACTTATTCACTTGCAGTAGGTTTAGGGTTATGGAATTTGTCAGATAGAAATGCAGGATAACCAGTTAAATTTTACTTTGAGAATAAACAATGGTACACAACAAACAGATTTTTAGTATATGTCCTAAACATTTCATGAGACATACTATTTTCATTTTTTTAAAAATCTGAAATTCAAGTTTTACTTAGCATCCTGCATTTTATTGGGCAACCCCAGTTAAGCTAAAAAATTAGTACCTTCAGGTACATTTCTTCAAACAACAAATCTAGCTATTTAATTTGTGAGCACTTTTGTTTTTATTCTTCTGTGCATGATTTCCTTGCATCTTAATAGGTTTGAGATTTCTTTCCTTGAACTAAGAATCCTTTGAACACAGTGACAGAGATTGTGACTATGTTGGAATATGCATAGATTGGGGTTACCTTTCCTATACATAGATTTAAATAATTCATTAACTGGGAAAAAGATAATAATATTTATGACTTTTAGTTGAACTCAGTGATTCTAAAATCTAATTAAATTCTAAAATCTAATTAAAATATAATTATTTTTCACTCTCTCTCTATATATTTATATTTATATTGTGTGTATATACACACACTCAGTTTTTAAAGTAAAGGAAAATTCCATATAAATTTTCCATATATCTGTATGGCTTTGTGTAAGGGTGTATGTATGCATATACTTAAATATTTTTTGTGGTTGTAGATGGATAGACTGTCTTATTTTGTTTGTTTATTTTTATGTGGTGCTAAGGATTGAACCTAGTGTCTCACATATGCGAGGCAAGTGCTCTGCCACTGAGCTACTGCCCCAAGCCCTATATACACTTTAGCTTATAGACCTAACAGGTGGTATGATACTTGCTTAAGAATTAAGAGGATCTCAAATGATTAATTTGTTTTATTCTATTTTGTAAAGATTAGACATTCTCTTATGTCTTTACTTCATGATTATTAAGCAATGAAAATTTTTAATTTTCACATTACTTTTACAGGAATAGTTTTAATGTTAGATACTAAATAAGCTTGTACATTGATTTTTTTTTTTTTGGGTGGGATACCAGGAATTGAACCCAGGGGTGCTTAACCACTGAGCCACAACCCCAGCCCTTTTTTATATTTTTTATTTAGAGACAGAGTCTCACTGAGTTGCCATAGGGCCTCCCTAAGTTGCTGAAGCTATCTTTGAACTCCTGATCCTCCTCTCCTGCCTCAGCATCCTGAGCCACTGGGATTACAGGAAAGTGCCACTGAGCCAAGCTGCATACATATTCTTAAGTGAATATGAGTAAGATGAAATATTTGGAGAGAAATTTCAACCTGATTCTACCCATTTCATTAATTCATGACTTTGATTCTTCCTGATGAAAGAAATAAAGGGAAAGAAAGGGAAGAAATAAAAATAAGGGGATAAAAGTTTTCATGATTCACTAAACAAATTGCTATTCTTCTTTAAATATTTATTTATTTATTTATTTATTTATTAATTATAGTTATAGTTGGACACAATACCTTTATTTTATTTATTTATTTTTATGTGGTGCTGAGGATTGAACCCAGGGCATCGCATGTGCAAGGCGAGCACTCTACTGCTGAGCCACAACCCCACCCCCATAAATTTCTATTTTTAAAGTAAAAAGATATGCATTTCATATCAAAGGAATTTAATATATTGGCTAATTTATGTCTTATAAAATTAGCTTAAGTAAAAAGTATCAACTATCTATGACTGGTGTTTATATGTTATGGTTTGGATATGAGGTGTCCCCCAAAAGTTCACGTGTGAGACAATTCAAGAAGGTTCAGAGAAGAAATGATTAGGTTGTGAGAGCCTTAAACCAGCAAATTTATCACCTGATGGGATTAATTGAGTGGGAATTGAAGGCAGGCAGGATATGGCTGGAGGTGGTGGGGGCGTTGGGGCATGACTTTGGAGTATATATTTCTATCTAGAAAGTGGCATATTTTTCTGTGCTCTCTGATCACCATGATGTGAGCTGCTTCCCTCAGCCACCCTCTTCCACCATGATGTTCAGCCTCACCTCGAGCCCTGAGGAATGGAGCCGGCCTTCTATGGACTAAGACCTCTGAAACCATGAGCCCCTAAATAAACTCTTCCTCCTCTATAACTATGCTGATCATGTCCTTTAGTCACAGCAGCAAAAAAGCTGACTAAAATATTGTTACAATTTTTTATTGAATTTCTTCCTTTTGAGATAAAATATATGTAGACAATTAAGCAAAGTAATTAGGCATCTTTCTTTATTTTATTTTATTTTCAATGTTTGTTAGAGGGAATCTAAATAACCAAAAATCATAAGAAAATATACTCGACTTCAATATTAAATGCACATGAAAACCACAAGGAGGTACTTTTTCACACCAACAGATTTGTAATGTTTAGAAGTCTGAGAAGTACTAGTGTTGGTGATGTGTTTTTTTTAAAAAAAGGAATCTTTAGACATGGCTGGTGTGAATGTGTATTGTTAAAAATCACATTGGAGAACAATTTCAATATAAAATGAAATTGATGTTTACATACTCTATGACCTAGCAATTCTACTTGTGGGTATATGTCTTTAAAAATTATCATACATGTGCCCAAGGAGATGTAAAAGAGAATATTTATTGTAGCTTTTTTTAACTAAAAGAAATGATTTGAATAATTCAAGAATATTTTTGCTGGCAAATTAGAAAACTAGCTTTGAAATTTTGTAGGCTGGGGCTGTAGCTCAGTGGTAGAATGCTTGCCTAGCATGGTGAGGCACTGGGTTCAATCCTTAGCATACCTTTATTTTATTTTTTTATAAAAAATAGATAAAATAAATGTATTGAATCCATCTACAACTAAAAAATATATTAAAATAGGAATCAATAAAAAGTTCAAGAAAATTGTAGACAAGATACTGCTTATATCATATGACATTATGTATGTAGTAACCAATTATCTTTTTCTCTTGGAGGTTATGGATACTATAATCCTACCAGATTTATAAAATATTGCTTACAAAATGCTGCTGTTAGTGGCTCAGTGGTTAAGCGCTCCTGGGTACAAAAAAGAAAGAAAGAAAGTGTACAGTCCAGTGCCAATCCTTTATTTTTCAGAGGAAGAAAAAAAAATGACTTGATGATGAAATCTTTGTGTCCTCAATAAAAATTTGAATTATATTTACTGCGTAGCTCACAGTTCTGAGATTAGGTTGTTTTTCTTGAGTTTATGCCCCCCAGATTGTTGCAAGGCTTTGGTTAATTTCCAGAGTTCTGAAAAAGTTATTTCTTTCTGATAAGTTTAGCATTTTTACTGACATAACTCCAAACTCTTCTTAATTTCAGCAAGATCTTTAAACTAATAGGTAAAGGGCAGGAAACCTTTTTGGTTGTGGCTAGGGAACATGGAGAAGAAAAAAATGATACTGAAGTGGTACTGAAGCATGAATTAGTACTATCGGATGTCACCTATCACTGGGTAAGGGGCAGGGCAGGAGAGTCTCTACTGCATAAAATCACCTCAAATAAAATACAATTTGTTATCCTGCAGTGAGAATGAGGCAGAGGAATGCTGAGAAAGGCCCACCTTTGAAGCTCAGGCACATTGCACCTGTTTAAAAATGAGGCTGGATCAGGACCAAATGGATCTGATGCCTACTGCCTCCACTGTAAACCTCATTTGTCTAACAAGTTACAGCTGTCTATTGCTAGGGAAGACTAAGGCTAAAGGAAGAGTCACTCTCTGCACCAGAGGGAATCAATTCTAAGAGATCTAGTGTATAGCAATGTAGCTATAGTTTATAATATAATGTATTCTTGAAAAATATAAAGAGAGTAGATGTTATGTGCTTACCACAAAAATAGCTATGTAAGGTAATGCATTTGTTAATTCATTAGATTACCCATCCCACAATGTATATACTTCAAAACATGTTATACATAAAAAATGCTACTTGTCGATTTAAATGATTTTAAATAAAATAAAATATTTCTGGGAAATTAAAAAAAAAGTGCTAAAGAATATCCTTCAAGTTGAAACAAAGGTATACTAGCCAGTAAACTTGAAGTCATATGAAAATATAAAGTAACATTGGAAAAGTAAATCAATGTACCATTATAAGAACCAGTTTTATTGTAATGTTGGTTTATAACTTCACTTTTTATTTTCTGTAGAATTTTAAAAAACAAAAGCACAAAGTAATTCTAAATATATGTTAAAGTATGCACAACATATGTAGATGTAATTTGTGGCATTGATAACACAAACCAGGGCACAAAATTGCAAAGAAATAAAGTTTTGTTTATCCAATTGAAATTAAGCTAATATCAGTTTAAAATACATTGTTGTAACTTTAGAAAGTTACATGTAATCTCCATGGTAACCACAAAGAAAATATCTATAGAAATTGTGTCAGGCAAAGTCAACTAAATGCAAAGGAAGGCAGTAAGGGAGGAAATAAGGGACAAAGAAATTATAAGCCATACAGAATACATAACAAAGTGGCAATAGTAAGTCTTTCTTAATTAGTTAAATGTAAATGGATTAAACTCCAAAATAAAAGCCAGACCTACAGAATTGATAAAAATATAGGATCCAACTCTTTCTTGTCTATAAGAGACTCATTTAGAAATAAGGATTTGTATAGTTTGAAAATTAAAGGAAAAATATTCTACATAATTAGTAACCAAAAAAGAGTAGAGGTGACTAATACTAATATTAGACAAAAGAGATTCTAAGCCATAAACTGTTATAAGAGACAAGAAGCATGTTATATATTGATAAAAGTATAAATTCAACATCATAAACATTATAGATAAAGCACCAGAGCTCCTAAATATATAAGCAAAATCCACAGAATTGAAGGAAGAAATGCATAGCTATTAATAATAGTAGAAGACAAATATCCACATTCAATAATGGATAGGTACCAGACAGATGATCAATCAATAAATGAAGAATTTGAACAAAACCATAGACAAGTCAGACCTAGGAGACATAAATTACACATTCCATCAAGTAATAGCAGAATATACATTTTTCTTAAGTGATCTTGGAATATTCTCCAGGATAGACTATGTGTTAGGTCACAAATCAAGCCTTAAAAATTTAAAAAGATTGAAATTACACAAAGTATTCTTTCTGGTCATAATGGAGTGAAACTAGAAATTAATTGCAGAAGGATACTGGAAAATCTACAGATGTGCATAAATTAAATAAAACATTCTTAACCTATGGGCCAAAGTTTTTTGCCCCATGAGTGTTTTGTTTAAATTATAAGGGAAATTAATAAATATCTTCAAACAAATGAAAATGAATAAAACAACATGCCAAAACTTAAGGAGTACAGAGAAACCAGGCCTGAGAAGGAAACATAGTAGTAAGTGCTCAGATTAAAAAACAAAGATCTCAAATCAACAACCTAACTTTACATCTTAAGAACTGGATAAGAAAGAATAAACCAAACCTAAAATTATAAGAAGGAAGAAAATTATTTAGATTAAAGCAGGGCTAAACCAAAGAGAGAATAGAAAGAGAATATGAATAATAAAATCAAGAATTTTTCTAGATAGATAAACAAAATATACAAAATTTTAATTATATTAAGAAAAGAAAAAAAAAAAAAGAAAAGAAAAGGAGACCTAACTAATCCTAGTAGGGAAGAGGGGACATTACTACCGATTTTACAGAAAGAAAAAGGATTAATTAAGTTCAATGAACAACCACATGCCAATGAATTCTATAGTATAGACGAAATGGACAAATTGTGAAAAAAATGTAGATGGACCTTTGCCTTACACCATATACAAAAATTAACTCAAATGGATCAAACAAATATAAGCTAAAACTTATAATGCCCTTAGAAGAGAACATAAGCAAAAGCTTCATGACATTGGATTTGGTAATGACTTCCTGAATGTGACACCAAAAATACAAGACACAAAAGAAAAGAAAGATAACATTAACTAAACCAAAATTAAATAAACAAACTTTTGTTCATCAAACAGCACTTAGAGTGAAAAGACAACCCTTGTAATGGGAGAAAATATTTGCAAATTATGTATCTGATAAGTAGTTACTATCCAGAATGTATAAAGAACTCCTACAATTCAACAACATGGAAACAAACATCCCCCAAATTGAATACTATTTCTCCAAAGATATAAAGATGGCCACTAAGCATATGAAAAGACACTTACCATCATTTGTTATTAGAGAAATGAAACAAAAATCACAATGGGATAGCATTTTCACTCCCATCATGTTGACTATTATACACACACACATACCTACATACACAAACAATAGAAAATAACAAGTTTTTGTCCATGATGTAGAGAAATTGGAAACCTGTGCACTGCTGGTAGAAATATAAAATTTGCAATGACTTAGGAAACTGTAAGGTGATCCTTAAAAACTTAAAAATAGAATTACCCTTTGATCTAACAATGCAATCTTTAAAAATATTTTTAGTTGCAGATGTACACCATATCTTTATTTTGTTGACTTATTATTAATGAGGATAGTACCCAGTGCCTCACATGCTAGGCAAGTGCTCTACCACAGAGCCACAACCCCAGCCCACCCTTCTCTCTCTCTTGATATTGTTTTTCCACCTCTCTCTTTGCCTTTTTGCCATGGGATTATGCAGCAAAATGGCCCTCTCCTGATGCCAGCCCTTCAGTCTTGGACCTTCCAGCCTCCTAAACCATAAACCAATAAATTTATGTTCAGTATAAATTATCCAGTCTGTGATATTCTGTTATAATGGCAGAAAATGGATTAAGAGATGATCATGTCAACAGACAGAAAAATTATGAGGTAAAATCCTATACCACTTCATGATAAAATCACTCAGTAAATTAAGAAGAGGTACTTCCCCAAGCTCACAAAGGGCATCTATGAAAAACCCAAAGCTAATATCATACTTCATAGTGAAAACCTAGATGCTTTCCTATAAATGTCAGGACTAAGACAAAAATATTCATTCTTATTTTTACTATTGAATGCTGTACTGGATATATCAGGGCAGTTAGCAAAGAAAATGAAATAAAAGGCATCCAGATTAAAAAAGAAGAAGTAAAACTGTTTTTATTAACAAATAACATGATATTGTATTATTGTATGTAGAAAATCCTGGAGATTCATTAACAAAAAACTATTAGATTTACTAAACAACAAAGGTTACAGGATACAAAATCAATATTTCAAAACCAATTGTATTTCTGCCTACCAGTTGTAACCAACCTAAAAATGAAATTAAGAAAATGATTCTGTTTACTAGAGCATTAAAAAGAATAAAATACTGTGGAGCAAATTTATCAAAAGAAGTGCAAAACTTATACTCTGAAAACCAAAAAATATTGTTGAAAGAAATTAAAGATTCAAATAAATGGAAAGAAATCCAATAGTCATGGATCAGAAAACTTATTATTGTCCAGATGGCAGTACGTCCCAAATTGATCCACAGATAAATTCAATTCATCTCAGAATCTAAAAATATATGTCTGTATGTGTGTGTGTGTGTGTGTGTGTGTGTGTGTGTGTATATATATATATATATATATATATGAGAGAGAGAGAGAATATCCATTATAAAATTCATATGGGACCAAAAGGATGGAGAATAGGTAAAATAGTATTGAAATAGAAGATCAAAGCTGAAAAAGACATTTATTGATTTCAAAACTAATTGCAAAGCAATAGTAATCAAGACACTGTGATAGTAATATAATGTCAGGCATAGATGAATGGAATAGAATCAAGACTGTAGAGATGAATAAACATGGGTGTATAGGAAAGCATTAACTCATCATGCCTATGTTGTTCAAATCTGGAATAGTCCCCAAATTTGCCTGTTTCAGGACTAACACTTTACTGTCTCTGGGAGAAAAGCTGTGAGCTCTTGAAATATTCTGCCTTCTAAGGGTATTTTTGTATACCTTAGGCCATGGGCCACATGGTATCAGTGTCAAAAGGTTGTTAATGGTAACAATATTATGTATGATGAATGCCTATTCTTGCTCTTAGATATGGAGTCTGAAGAGCTGAGGTTATACAGGTATTCCATGCCTTCATGACTGACATCCAACAAAAACAATACATTTCATGCGTTCTCATATATCATTGCTAAGATAATTAAGTACCTCTTGTGATTCCACTGGAAGGAGACATAAAACTTGATCCTGCTTTTTTCTGGACTTCACTACTTGGGTGTTTCCCGTTTCCTGATTTTTTTCTTTTTTCTTTTCTTTTTTTTTTTTTTTTTTTTGATATTGAGTACAATCCAGGGGCCCATAACCACTGAGCCACATCTGAAGAACTTTTAAAATATTTTATTTTCAGGCAGCATCTTTCTAAGTTGCTTAAGGCTTTGCTAAGTTGCAGAGACTGGCTTTCAATTTGGGATCCTCCTGCCTCAGCCTCCCAAGTCACTGGGATTACAGGTATGTACCATTGCACCTGATCCCTATTTTAATTTAATCCTTTCACTAGAATAAACCATAAATATGAGTAGATCATAATCCCTTCCAGCAATCATAAAGTCTGAGTGTGGTATTAGGGACACATGATACACAATGTACCTGTGGTCCACTGATTTGTGTGAAGGTGCTAAGACCATTCCATGCAAAAAGAATAATCTTTTTAACAAATGATACTAGAACATTGGATATTCAGTATGCAAAAGAATAAACTTGGAACTTTATTTCAAGTGATAATAAAAAAATAGATCAAAATGCATCTAAGTCCTAATGTTAAGAGGAAATACTATAAAACTTGTTGAAGAAAAATAGTGATAAATCTTCATGACCTTGGATCTGGCAGTGATTTCTCAGATATGACATCAACACAAACAACAAAAGTCTAGAGAAATTGGATTTTATCAAGTTTAAAAACTTTTGTGTTTCAAAGGACACTATCAAGAAAGTGAAAAAAGAGTCCTCAGAATGGCAGAAAATATTTGTAAAAGGCATTTTTATGTAGAATAATTGAAGAATTTTTGCAACTCAATTTTTAAAAGCACATGACTATTAATAAGTAGGCAAATGATTTGACTAGGGATTTCTCAAAAGATAATGTACAAATAGCCAACATATGAAAAGGTGCTCACCAAATTATTCATCAGAAAAATTCAAATCAAAACCACCATGAGATACTGATTTAAAGCCTTCTTTGATGATGATAATATAGAAAAAGTAAGGGGCTGGGGATATAGCTCAGTTGGTAGAGTGCTTACTTGAAATGCACAAGGCCCTGGGTTTAATCCCCAGCTACCCACCCCCCAAATTAAGAAATTAATGCTGGAAAAATATGTGAAAAATGGAACCATTTTTGATTTCTGTTAGGGATTTAAAATGATGCAGCTGCTCTGGAAAATGGCCCATTCATTCCTCAGTAAGTTATGCATGGTGTTACCACTCTTTGCTATATAAATAAGAAAATTGAAGACATTACATCTACACAAAAATGAGTACGTGTGTTTCATAACAACATTATTCACAGTAGCTCAAATGTTAACCTAGATGTCTATCAACTGATGAGTGAGTGAACAAAAGAGTGGGATATTCAGAAAAATGAATTTGCTCAGTCATAAAAAGGAATAAAGTACTTACACATGCTACAATATGGGTAAGCCTTGGACTCATTAGGTCAGAATCTTATATGATTCCAACTATATGAAATGTCCAGAATAGGAAAGTATATGGAGATAGAAAGTTGATTAGTGGTTTCTTAAGGATGGAGGTGTGGAGATATTTGGGGAAGAAAGAGAGCTAAATCATGCAAAGTTTTTTTTTTTTTTTGAGATGATAAAAATGTTCTAAAATTGATTATGAGATGCTTGCAAAATACCAAATACTAAATATATACTAAAAGCCATTGAAATGTATATTGTAGATGCATAAATTATATGTCTATCAAGAAAACTGTTACCAAGGGAAAAAATAGGCAGAGGCTTAACCAAACATTTTAGAGATTTAGAAATGATGATGGCAAAAAGTTCATGAATGGAAAGATAATTGAAAAATAATAGCATTGTGAGATACAATGATACAACTTTCAAAGGAAAAGAGATGTCTCCAGAGAAGAGTCCAAGGAATTCCCAGAGGAAAAGAGAAACTCAACTTAGAACCAACTGGGCTCTTGGCATATGTAACAAAAAATTTCAGCACAAGCCAAAGGTATAGACAGAGGTTTATTTAAGAAGGTAGATATACATTTAAGGGAAGATGCAAGCTGAATCCAGAGTGAAAAGCCCTGATGTAGGCTGGGGGTCCAATATTTATAGAAGGGCTGTTTCAGGTGGATCCAGGGTGAAGCTGCACCATTTCATTCCAGTTTTCCCTGCCCTTGCCTATTTCCCTCACTTTACAAAGACATGGTCCAAGGGCGTGTTGCTCAAGATTTACAACTAGGCTTTCTACATCTCAATGGCTTATGGGTGTTTCCTTTAAGATTCAGTATTTCTTTTCCTTTATCCTAAATCCCTCTCTCACAACTATTAGATTGACTACAAACAACAACAACAATAAGCAAAAACATTTTTTAACATTTATTTTTTAGTTACAGGTGGACACAATATCTTTATTTTTTATTTTATGTGGTGCTGAGGATCAAACCCAGTGCCTCACACATGCTAAGAAAGCACTCTACCTCCAAGCCACAACCCCAGCCCAAGCAAAAACATTTTAAAAACTCAAAATATTAAGCTCTAATAAGGATGCGAAATTAGTGGAATGTCCATGCTTTTGAGTATGCAGTGTTCGGAGCTGCCCTGGATGCAGATGCCTTTAAGTCCTGATGCACTGGATTCTGGCTCCAGGTGTAGGTGTCACCCACAGGGGTTGAATTACACTCACCTGTTCCTTTGTAAACCTGACCCCTTGCCTTATTTGAATGGCTTCTCCCCAATAAAAGTGTTCAGCACCAGCTCGCTCTCTTTCTTGCCTGCCTTATCCTCCTTGTGGGAGCTGAAGCTGAGGAGTGGCACTGAACCCAAAGAAAAGGTATTTTCTGTGTCTGTGTCTTTATTCCCCAAATTCACTTGGAGAGACCCTAATTGGTTTAGTAATTTTCTTTGGAAAAGAGCCTGATGATTTTTATGAAAGAATATATGTACTAAAACTATGACATAGTAATCCTGATCTTAGGTATTTATTTAAGAGGAAGTAGAATGAATTGGACATAACTTTCCTATGTTCATATGTGAATACATGACCAGTGAAACTCCACCTCATGTACAACCACAAGAATGGGATCCTGATTAGAATAAGTTATACTCCATGTGTGTATAATAGGTCAAAATACACTCTACTGTCATGTATATCTAAAAAGAACAAATAAAATTTAAAAAAAAACATGGTAAGGAAAGGAAATATACTTAAATGTTTACAGCAGTATTATTCATAATTATTCAAAATTAAACAACCCAATACACATCAACTGGGGCAATCGATAAACATGTTGATGCACATCCATATATGGAATATTCTTTAGCAACAAAAATGGACATATTATTGTCACATGGAACAATGTGGTTGAATGTAAAAAGCATTATGCTATGAAGAAAGAAGCCAAATCTAAAAGGCTGCATATCATGAGATGATATTTGTACTATACTCTTAAAAAGGCCAAATTATAAGGACAGTAAAGGGATCAGATATTGCCAGAAGCTGGAGGTCGGGAGGGGATTAATTATACAGGAGTAGGGAGTGGTGGCACATGCCTGTAATTCCAGTGGCTTGGAGGCTGAGGCAGGAGAATCACAAGTTCAAAGCCAGCCTCAGCAATTTAGCAAGGCCCTAAGCAACTCTGTGAGATCTTGTCTCTAAATAAAATACAAAGAAGGGCTGGGGATGAGTGCCCCTGAGTTCAATCCCAGGTAACAACAACAACAACAATAACAAAGATAGTTTGGGTGATAAAGATATTCTAAATCTTTTTTTTAATTTTTTTATTGGTTGTTCAAAACATTACATAGTTCTTGATGTATCATATTTCACACTTTGATTCAAGTGGGTTATGAACTCCCATTTTTACCCCGTATACAGATTGCAGAGTCACATCAGTTACACTTCCACTGATTTACATATTGACATACTCATGTCTGTTGTATTCTGCTGCCTTTCCTATCCTCTACTATTCCCCCTCCCCTCCCCTCCCCTCCCCTCTTCTCTCTCTACCCCCTCTACTGTAATTCATTTCTTCCCCCTTGTATTATTTTTCCCTTTCCCCTCACTTCCTCTTGTATATAATTTTGTATAACCCTGAGGGTCTCCTTCCATTTCCAAGCAATTTCCCTTCTCTCTCCCTGTCCCTCCCACCTCTCATCCCTGTTTAATGTTAGTCATCTTCTCATGCTCTTCTTCCCTACTCTGTTCTTAGTTACTCTCCTTATATCAAAGAGGACATTTGGCATTTGTTTTTTAGGGATTGGCTAGCTTCACTTAGCATAATCTGCTCTAATGACATCCATTTCCCTCCAGAGAGGTAAATAGGGAGCCAACATCATGGGAACAAATTTTTACTCCTCACACTTCAGATAGAGCCCTAATATCCAGAGTATACAAAGAACTCAAAAAATTAGACAATAAGATAACAAATAACCCAATCAACAAATGGGCCAAGGACCTAAACAGACACTTCTCAATCAACAAGTACATGAAAAAATGCTCACCATCGCTAGCAGTCAGAGAAATGCAAATCTAAATCTTAATTGTAGCAGTGTCTCTATACATTTGTCAAATTTAATAGAATTGTATAACTTGAAAGGATGAATTTTTCTGTAAGCTACATGTCAATTAACCTAATTTATATATATATATATATATATATATATATATATATATATATATATATGTATTTGTTGCTTGTTTGTTTGGAAAATAATTATGCCTAGCCACATGTTAATTCAGCACTGGGATATCATAATCTAGCCCAGTTGACTGTACATACAAAAAGTCTCATAAATATTTTTTTCAATTGAATTAAAAATATTTGTGCTATTTCACTTATAATATTGATCAGATGCAATTTTTTTGCTAGGGAGGCAACTGGTGCCATTGTTCTGTTCTTCTAGGGAGATGTTATTACCTCCCCAAAGTTACCCCACAATAGAATCTGAAGCAAAAACAAAACTCAGTGGGAAGGAAATAATCTTCAAAGATATTCTTGCTAAACAGTAACACAAGAAAATCTGTTTTTGGGTGGAAGGCACTGGCATGTTTATCATACTTTCACATAATGGAAGTGCTTATTGATCCTTCTAACCAGCTAATAGCAAATTTGCCTCCATGTCTTTAGTTTTTGTCTGCTCTCTGCATTAGTCAGGTTGGGCTAGTTTATGCTGTGATAGCTATTCAGTTCGAAATCTCAACCACTTGAACGCTAAATTTTACCTTCATTCACATAAAGTCCACCTTTGGCCTGAAAAATTATGTAAGGCAGCTTTCCTGAGGACAAGGGGCTTATTATTGTATCCTACTGCAACCTTATGGCACCTGTATTTTCATATGTTTCTAGGACTCTGTGGAAAAGGGGAGTGCACTTGAGAGTGATATACCAGCCCTTGCATGCTCTTGAACAAAACTGACATGTCACTTTCATTCATATTCCATTGGTCAGAACTAGCTACATGGCCACACTCCACTATCAGGGAGCTCTGAAATGTAATCCTTTGTGTACTCAGTAACACAGGAAAACCAGATATTGGTGAGTTATTGGTGTCTGCCAATCCACTAATTTAAAAAAATCATACTTGAATCTATTAACCAAGGTAAATAAAGTTTTCTTTTTTTAAAAAACCTAAACCTACTAAAAATGTTTTCCTTTGGCTTTTTTATTTTTTATATCTGCAGTACCAAGCATTAGGATTCTGAAAAAGGGATTAAAAATTCAGTGTTGAAAGTTTCTCAAATAAAAGATGTGACTACCTATTCTGGATGCACCACCAATAACAATTTGAAATGGTTATCCTTGCAAGATCAGCTTGCTATGGAGAGTCAAATCATGCCATTTACAGGAAAATGGATGGAACAGGAGATCATAATGTAAAAGAAAACAAGCCAGGCTCAGAAAGACAAGTATCACATGTTTTCCCTCATATGTGGAATCTAGGGACATAACAAGAACAAAATGAACAAAATGAATAAGGGGAATATTATTAGAAAAGAGGAAGGGAATTGAAGTAGGGAAGGGAAAGGAGGGTAAAGGAGGATGAATATGATCAAAGTATGTTATTTGCATATAGGTATATGCCACCATGAAATTCATTATTCTGTATAAAAAAACAAAAGGCACTAATCCAAAAAACAAACAAACAAACAACAACAATAACAACAACAACAACAAAAAAAAAACCCAAAACAAAGTGCTAACCTTTGGCAAATTGTGTATGGGTGGCTTATCATCATGAAAGACCTAAGCAATTTCATTCTGCTTGGGATCTTATTTTGCTCTGAAACTTGACCTCTGACTTATTGTAGTCCTAAAGTCAGGGAAAAAACTACAGAAAAGCTCTGTGGAAACAGTTCTCAGAAAAGCCAGAAAAGCTGCAGATAGGCCAAGATAACCACATATCTGAAATTCCAGATGGCTTCCACCTAGGTGTGGTGACCAGTATCTAAACTAGAAGCCCTGCAGTTTGGCACGTACTCCCCTAGCGACATCCTCATGGTTTAAACCAATCAGTTTAAATAAATCCCCCTCTTGTAGTGACCAATCACCCCTACCCAACTTGTTCCCGCCAGTGAATGTGCTAATCATGTTTTAGAGTTGTTATTTGATTTTCCCGCGGTGTGTGATGATTTGCTATGATGTATGTGAAGTCCCTGCCCTCTCCAAAAAATGTATAAAAATGCTGCAAACCCTGGGCTCGGGGCCTCTCAGCGTCACCAGTTGCTGTGTGTGTGCGCGCGCGCGGAGGACCGAGCTAGCTCACAGTAAACACCTCTTTGCTGCTTACATTGATCTTGGGTCTCTGGTGGTCTTTGGGGGTCCCGAATTCGAGCATAACAATCAGAGCTCACCATCTACATTTCTGTTCAGTCCTCAACACAGAGGGAAGAATGCTTTCCCTCCCTGCATTGTAGAATATCAGTGTCTTCTTGTCTTTGTTTTCTTCTTTCCTTTCTTCTCCGTTCAAACCCACAAAACTCTCATTAAAGTAAAACTTCAGGTATCCTGGTGTTAAAAGAATTATTATTTTGTGTTAGAGTGTTTCTTGGAAATGATGACCTAGCATTGCCAATGAAAAAAGAAAACAAAAGGAAGGAAGGAAGAAAGGAAAGAAAGAATGTGTGGAAATTAGCCAATATTCTCTTTATATGGAATATAGGTACATGTGGTAAGAAAGGGCACAGAACTCTCACTGCTGTGAATTCAAAAGGGAAGGCTGACTTCATCATGAGTCAGAACTATCAATGTCTTTGATTCTTATTTTCAATCACAAACATCAATCCATCTGCATACATTTGCTGAGTATCTATTATGGATCAAACATTGGGTTAATTCCAGAGAACACTTAAATGAAGACAAAAAATTCTTCCCTACACGAACTCCTGTGTTTCTTAGAAAATGTGATATACCAGAATTTAAGGCTATGGATATGCTTACTTGAAATCTGTGAAGAAAAGTTAGATTTTTTTTTTCTAGTGACTTTCTACTAAAAGGTCATGCTATACAATTTTAACTGAACCTTGCAAAAGTATATTTTCTTTGAAAGAATGGCTGAGTATAGATTAACTCTTCTTCAACCATACCATATGTGCCATACAACAAAGAACCACAAATTACATGAATTTAAAGGGGGGGCATGATTTAATTAACTTTATGTTCAGTTTATTAGGTACTGTATTCAGCTGTCTATTTCATTTATGTCTATTTCAAAGAGGCTGTATGTACTTCCTTTATTAGACCAAATGGATTGTTTAGAATGAACTTTTGAACACTTGGAAAATCCAGTGTGTGGGGACTTTGCTTTCTGATATATATGTTCAATATCTGTATATGAAGAAAATTGTAAGGAAACTTTTTCTAATACTTGATAATAAAGCAGAAAGAAAAGGGGAAGGATGTTGTTTCAATATCAGATGGAAGCACTGATTCTCAGGCCTACTCAAAAACTATTTGTAGTTATTTGCTTTGACTCATTACTTATCCTTGGCTATAGTTTCCAGATTTAGGGAAGCTAAGTTAATAAGTAAATTTTTGTCTGGCAGAGAGAGATATAAGCAACTTTTCTCAATAGAAAATAAACCCTCAGAGTTTATTTTTATTAACTTTGAAGAGCATTGACTAGTTTTGTTTCTAACCCAACAGTGGTATCCTAGCTTTCTTCTGTTAATTTGCTTACAACTACCTCTCTCCAGATTCTTTTGAATCACTTTACCATTTACTGCTTCCCACATTTGAATAAAAGCTTTCATATGTTAATTTCATATTTGTCTGAGTCATGTTTTCAACTTTTAGAAAGTTGTTTGGGGTCTGAAAAACAGAAAGAAAAAAACCCCCACATTCTTTCAAAAAGCTGTCCTGTAAAATTATTATGTTAAAGAGGTTTACTTGCTCGGGAGTGTGGCCACTGTCAAATCCGCATATTTATGTCTGAAGAAGGAATGAAATTTAATTTCGCCCCTGGCCTGCATGATGAACTTCAAGTAAACAAGTGTATTCACACAAAGATATATCAGAAAAAAAGATTCCTTTTTGCCATGCTGATGTCAACAAAAAGTCAATTACATTTGCTATAGAGGTGAATGATATTATACCAAACTTTTCTGTTTTATAGGTGTTTTGAGAGACAGTGACATAATCAAATCTGAGTTCTAACCAGTGACATTATGAATAGCTTTATAAGAGTTGTTTCAATTTTAGAGAGAACATACACAATCAAATGCAAAGGTATACACAGTCTGCGTTTTCATAAATGAAACCCATGATGTGCATTAAAAAAGCGTAAGAAACATTTTAAAATACTGGTTCTTTATAAATGTTCTTAGATTATTTTTCCTGCCAGTATTGTTAGCAGTGGGACACCAACTTTGTTTCTATGATTGAAAAAGAAAAGAAAAATGCTACTGCCTTTAAAAACAAAAGTATAATAAAATGGTCCAAGAAAGAACAGTTACCTGGCTGTTACAACTGCCATGTTTTTCTTCAAGATAACAAGGTGGTATCAAGCCTATTATACCAGCAGCTACTTATTATAATTCTTATTATGCACCTTGAGGTATTAAATTTTTATAAATAAATCCTTTTTAGAAAATTAAAAAGGTTAACTGCCTGACTGGGAGAAAAAGCCTAACATCAATATAAGTAACTCCTTACTGTTAAATTTTACCTATTTGGTAAGAGAAGTAGATAGTATGTTCATAAAACAGGAAAGAAAGAAATCCAAGCTGATAAAGAAAATCACTGCCATTTACTATTTGCAAAATTGAGGGAAGAATATGGTATGAAAATAAATAAATATGACAGCATGTCTTTTCCAACAGCATTATGCAAAAGTACAATCATTATAAATTGTATAATTAGAATTAAGTATGCCACTGAAGCAATGAGTCCTGCCACTGATGTCCATATCCACTTCTATAGCCTACAGTGTCTGTCATTAGAATGAGACTTGATGACAATATGCTTTTTAAGATTGTAGCATTTAATTAAAATTACCAATAAAATTACAGGAAATAGGAAAAGAGCAGCATTTCCCATGTAACTGAAATGGCTTTAGTCATTTGTTTGTATTTCCTTCTCTCATTTAAGAATAATCCATAATAGTTGAGGAAAGAGTCCCTTTGCCTTAAAAAGGTGACAGTACTTTATTAGTCCTTAAGGCAATTGCTACAGATAACATTCCCTTGTTGCAAAACACTTAGGTTTTGTGGACAGTGTACATTTGAATCTGAAGCAGGGCCACCACCCCAGATTCAAACCCTAGGCTAAAGCTTGTTTTTGGCTGCCTGACTGGAAGGCCCCACTCATACTCAGATGCCCACACATTCTGTTGTTGCCCCAGGTTTCCTTGACAACCCTGAGTCAACTCCATCAAGATGTTTTGAACCAAGCCATTCTTTTGTTTTAAGAAACAAGTACAGGACAGACTCAGGTTAACAAACACATTAAGCCTATTCCTATTATGGGAATAAGATATTAAAATTGGGCACTTTCAATTGAATTAGAGAAAGAACAATCAAAGAGGACCCTTCAAAGGAAGGTTAGCTCTCATCAAAACAATATAAAAACCCCTAGACAGAGAGCCACCAATAGTACTCTCTTTAAGACACCTCACATGCTTTGGGAACTTTCCTTGCTTGCTTCTATTAAATCTGCTACTGAAGTCTCACTGTCCATCATCTGCATATTTCATTCTTTGGGTGTGTGAGACAAGAACCCTTCAGTGCTCACACAACCCTTTATTATAATTCCTGTTACTCTATGGTCATAGTAAGGGAATTTTCCCTCATATCTCTTGGTTGATTGGGTTCTACCATTTCATTTAGACTTTGTTTCTTAGCCTGGTGAGAAACCTACACTGATTTAGTAACAAGATATTGTTTAAGTCTTTTCCCCTCTACTTAAATTTATATATCTTGAGCATGACACTTTGAACTTACCTTTAAACTTTTAAAACATTTAAATTGAAAACATATAAGGTGTACAACATGATGTTTTGATGTAAATGATGAAATAATTATTATAGTGACTTAACATATCCATCTTTTTACATTGCTACTTTTTTTTTCTGGTAAGAAAATCTGAAATCTACTCTCATAACAGATTTCCAGCCTATAATACCTTGTTATTAATTTTAGTCTTCATGCTGTACATTATATATCTAGATTTAGTCATCCTACATAACTATAACTTTATACCTTTGACCAATTTTATTCACCCCTGGTAACCATAGTATACTCTGTTTTTATGTATTGGACATGTTTACAGACATAAGTGAGTTATGCAGTATTTTTCAACCTGTGTCTACCTTATTTTGCCTTGGGTAAAGTTCCCCTGGTTCATCTATCTATCTTGTTACAAAGGCGGAATTTCCTTTTTTTTTAAGGCTGAGTAATCCCCCCCCCCAAAAAATGGATAAATAGAGCCAGTAGGCATTTTCCTGCTAATCATCAGGAAAATGCAAATCAAAACCTCAACAAGGTACCACCTCACATCTGTTAGAATGGCTATTATCAAAAAGATTAAAAAAAAAAAAAGCTAACAAGTGTTGACAGTATGTGGAGAAAAGGGAACCTTTGTACACTGTTAGTAGGAATGTAAATTGGTATAGCTATTATGCAAAACAGTATGTAAGTTCCTCAAAAAATTAAAAATAAAACTACCATTATCCATTATGATCCAGCAGTTCTACTTTTAAGTATATATCCACAGGAAATAAAATCAGTATGGTAGAGTTATCTGTACTCTTGATAGGGGACACAGATGAAGATGGTGGGAATAGGAATTAAGAGAATAATTGTATAAAATAAACCCACGGTGCTGATCCCTCACATGCTTTCTTTTCCAAGAAGCAACTTACCTACAGGCCTGCCTGGCTTAAGTGGACAGGATATGTTATATTCTTCAGCAAATTATGTGTTATCTGCAGGAGAAATGCAGGCCACAAATAATGTCAATAAGAGAAACCCAAGTTACCCTGAAGGGGAAGACTTGTCATCCTTTTTCCAGACCAGACTGCGAAACTCAGAGAAGGACAATTCCTCCTAACCATAAAATCTGTACAAATTTATAGTTAAGAATCCAATTAGAACTAGGCAGCCTTGGCCAAAGTGACCTGGAGTTGTGAAGGCAATGGGGACTTGAAGTCTGATGCCATCTTGCTGACAGTCAAAAGTCAAGAGGTGGACATGGGCAGGACTCTTTGAAAACTTTCCTGTCACCCCCAATAAGCTGGAGGGCAGGAGAGGTGCACTGCCCATCTCCTTTCTAAGGGAACTCTGTCCCTTGAGAGTGTTCCTCTTTCCCCATTCCCATCCCTTCTAATAACTAATTGCCTGTTACTCTGAGTGACATGTCTGAAATCTTCCTGATTTGATTGCAAGAAGTCTGGTCTGAAGGGGAATCTTTACACTGGCTCAGTTTCCTGGGAGGCCCCAGCCCTGTAACACTTCCATGTTCCTCTTGGCATTATTCATAGGGGCCAGTATGTGGAAACAGCTTAAGTGTTTGTTCATAGATGAATGGACGAAGAAATTGTGGTGCCTATGCATGTGTGCATGTGCATACACATATATAAAATTTACTATTTATATAATGTGAATATGATATATAATATTCATATATTTAGCATTCATATACATATTAATATTGAAGTTACATTTTTAAATTTTACTCATTCCATTCTTTGTAAGTGGTGTGGTATTTCAAATTTATTTTTATAATCAGTAAGGAAAAGTTCTTTTTGCGAATTCCAACTAAAATTGGAATTTCCCAGCAAGTCTGTCTCATCCTATAGTGCAGCTTTCATACCTGGCACAACACCGGAAGAACTCCAGCTATAATTATAATTTGTTTCTCAAACTCTAATTCAAAAAACTCTGCATTATGTAAAGCGAAATCAGTCAGACCCAGAAAGTCAAAGGTCATATTTTTTTTTCTCAATGAGGAAGCTAGAGAGAAAAAAGGTGGGGAAAATCTCATGAAAATAGAAGGTGCCAACCAGTGGAGTAGAGGAAGGGGTCCAGAAGGAGGGAGAAGGGAAGAAAAGAGAACATACTGAGAATGAAATTGACCAAATTATATTGTTATATTGTGTGCATGTACAAATATGTAATAATAAAACCCACTATCGGGGCTGGGGATGTGGCTCAAGTGGTAGCGCGCTTGCCTGGCATGCGTGCGACCCGGGTTCAATCCTCAGCACCACATACCAACAAAGATGTTGTGTCCGCCGAGAACTAAAAATAAATATTAAAAATTCTCTCTCTCTCTCTCTCTCTCCTCTCTCACTCTCTCTTTAAAAAAAAACACTATTGTGTATAATTATAAAGAACCTAAAATTTTTTTAAAAAAACTATATTTGACAAACATGGAAACAAACAAAAAAAGATGTGCTGCCTGCTTGAATAAAACTGTTCTGTGACCATTTTCCCACCTGTAGTTGTCACTGCAGATATAGTACCTATGAATAGAAAAACATTATTCATTCCCTTTACTTCATTATCATCCCATACATATGCCATCAGACTGCATAAGGTTTTTAAAGACATTCAAAATGCTAATGATAGCTCTTTCTAACAGCATTTTGAGTATGTTAAATAGCTTGCAGTTTGCATCCCATCAAAAAAGTAAAGCAATAAAAAGTATCATATTGAAAAATATTTTTTCTAGCTCTTTTATCAATAATACCTGTTAGTTTTAAGGTATACAAGTGCCACTAAAGCCAGGAAGAGACAGCTTTTCTTTCTGGCCCAGGAAAAAAGTACCATTCATAACAAAATTTTCACTCCCTAAAAGTAAAGTTTAAAAGGTTTCCAAAGACAACCACCCTATATGCCCTATCTTGAATCACCCAGTCCTGAGCAGCAAAATGTGATTCAATGTAGTGTTATGGCTTAGATGTGAAGTGTCCCCCAAAAGCTCAAGTGAGACAATGTGAGGGGGTTCAGCAGGGAAATGATTGGGTTGTGAGAGCCTTAACCCAATACATTAATCGTCTGAAGGGATTAATTGAGTGGTAATTAAAGGCAGGTAGGGTATGGCTGGAGGAGGTGGGGAATTGGGGGTGTGGCTTTGGGGTACATATTTTGTATCTGGAGCTGGTGTCTCTCTGCTTCCTGATGTGAGCTGCTTTTCTCTGCCACACACTTCTGCCATGATGTTCTGCCTCACTTTGAGCCTCAAGGAATGGAGCCAGCTTTTTATGGACTGAGACCTCTGAAACTCTGACCCTCAAATAAACTTTTCTTCCCTAAAATTATTCTGGTCAGATGTTTTAGTCACAGCAGTGAAAAAGGTGACTAAAACATGTAGTGTCTTAAAGTGTTATAGTACAGCTAATTTCTTGCCATATAAACACATCAAATTTCAACATAGATTTTGCTATCTGAAATCCAAGAACCTTATACTGAAAAAAACCTGCAGTTATTTGTCCCCCTTCTTAGAAATACCTAGATGCCACATGAAATTAAACTGTGCTTGGAAGTGGGTGGACAAGGTAAACTTTACTTCTGTCAGAAGGGTGTGCCACCAAAGCTGGCTAGCAAGTGAACTTGGGGTGGGCAGTCTACCTGCTTTTATCCCTAGCACAGTGTTCTCCCCTCCTTGTCCTGATTTGGTACAATCTAAATGATTACCTGATTTTGATATACACAATTTAAACAGATAATTTCAAGCAATGAAATAAAGACTTAATCAATAGCCTACCAACCAAGAAAAGCCCAGGAGAGATGAATACACAGCTAAGTTCTATAAGACCTTTAAAGAAGAACTAATACCAATACTCTTCAATTTATTTCAGGAAATAGAAAAAAACAGAGCACTTCCAAACTCTATCAGGCCAGTGTCACCCTGATTCCAAAACCAGGCTAAGGCACATCAAAGAAAGAAAACTTCAGACCAATATCTCTAGTGAATGCACATAGATGAAAAAATTCTCAATAAAATTTTGGCAAATTGAGTACAAAAACATATCAAAAAGATAGTGCACCACAATCAAGTGGGGTTCATCCCAGGGACACAAGGTTGGTTCAACATATAGAAATTAATAAATGTAATTCATCACATCAATAGACTTAAACATAAGCACCATAGGATCATCTCAGAAGATGCAAAAAAAGCATTTGACAAAATACAGCACTCCTTCATGTTCAAAACACTAGAAAAACTGGGAATAACAGGAACCTATCTCAACATTTAAAAAGCTATCTATGCTAAGCCCCAGGCCAACATCATTCTAAATGGAGAAAAATTGAAAGTATTCCCTCTAAAAACTGGAACAAGACAAGGATGCACTCTTTCACCACTTCTACTTAACATAGTTCTTGAAACATTGGCCAGAGCAATTAGACAGACAAAAGAAATTAAAGGGATACAGACAGGAAAAGAAGAACTCTAATTAGCACTATTTGCCAATGATATGATTCTATACCTATAAGATCCCAAAAAATTCCACCAGAAAACTTCTAGAACTAGTAATTGAATTCAGCAAAGTAGCAGGATACAAAATTAACACCCATAAATCAAAGGCATTTCTGTATATCAGAAAGGGAAACTAGGAAAACTACCCCATTTATAATAGCCTCAAAAAAGAAAATACTTGGGAATCAACCTAACAAAAGAGGTGAAAGACCTCTACGATGAAAACTACAGAACACTAAAGAAAGAAATTAAATACCTTAGAAGATGGAAAGATCTCCCTTGTTCTTGGATAGGCAGAATTAATATTGCCAAAATGACCATACTACCAAAAGCACTATACAGATTTAATACAATTCCAACCAAAATCCCAATGACATTCCTCATAGAGATAAGAAAAAGCAGTCATAAAATTCATCTGGAAAAATAAGAGACCCAGAATAGCTAAAGCAATCCTTAGCAAGAAGAGTGAAGCAGGTGGCATCACTATACCAGACCTTAAACTATATTACAGAGCAATAGTGACAAAAACAGCTTGGTGTTGACAGCAAAATAGACTGGTGGACCAATGGTACAGAATAGAGGACACAGAGAATAACCCACATAATTACAGTTATTTTATATTGACAAAGGCGCAAAAAACATACATTAGAGAAAAGATAGCCTCTTCAACAAATGGTGCTGGGAGAACTAGAAATCCATATGTAACAAAATGCAATTAAACCCCTATCTCTCACCATGCACAAAACTCAACTCAAAGTGGATCAAGGACCTAGGAATTAAACCAGAGACCCTGCGTCTAATAGAAGAAAAAGTAGGAGCCAATCTCCATCATATTGGATTAGGCCCCTACTTCCTTAATAAGACTTCTATAATGCAAGAATTAAAACCAAGAATTACTAAATGGGACGGATTCAAACTAAAAAGCTTCTCAGCAAAAGAAACAATCAGTGAAGTGAATAGACAGCCTACATCTTGGGAGCAAATCTTTACCCCTCACACATCAGATAGAACACTAATCACTAGAGAATATAAAGAAATCAAAAAGCTAAACATCAAAATAACAAATAACCCAATCAATAAATGAGCCAAGAAAGTGAACAGACATTTCTCAGAAGGTGACATACAATCAATGAACAAAAATATGAAAAAATGTTCAATATCTCTAGCTATTAGAGAAATGCAAATCAAAACTACTCTAAGATTTCATCTCACTCCAGTCAGAATGGCAGCTATTAAGAATACAAACCTCAATAGTGTTGGTGAGGATGTGGGGGAAAAAAGGCACACTCATACATTGCTGGTGGGACTACAAGTTGGTGCACCCAATCAGGAAAGCAATATGGAGATTCCTTGGAAAACTGGGAATGGAACCACCATTTGATCCAGCTATCCCATTCCTCTGTTTATATCCAAAGACTTAAAAACTGCATAATACAGGGACACAGCCACATCAATGTTTATTGCAGCCCAATTCACAATAGCTAAACTGTGGAACCAACCCAGATGCCCTTCAGTAGATGAATTAATAAAGAAAATGTGGTGTATATATATATATATATATATATATATATATATATATATATATATATATATATATATATATAAGAGAATATTACTCAGCATTAAAAGAGAATAAAACCATGACATTTGCAGGTAAATGGATGGAGCTGGAGAATATAATGCTAAGTGAAGCAAGCCAATCCACCAAAAGCAAAGGCCAATAGTTTTCTTTGATATGAGGATGCTGACTCATAATGGCCATTTGGGGGGTGGAAAGCCTGGGAGGAATGTAGGAACTTTAGATAGGACAAAGTGGAGGGAGCGGAAGGGAGGGAGCAAGGGGTGTAAAAAAGATGGTGGAATGAGATGGACATTATTATCCTAAGTACATGTGTGAAGACACAAATGGTGTTGCTATACTTTGTATATAACCAGGGATATGAAAAATTGTGCTCTATATGTGTAATATGAATTGTAATGCATTTTGCTGTCATATATAACAAAGTAGAATAATAAAATTTAAAAAAAATTGGGGTAGGGCAAATGGAAGGGCTATAATTAAAATGGCTATAACTGGATCTTATATCCCAATTAAGACTAAATACTATATTCTGAAAATGGGCCACCAAACTATTTCTCAGGCCCTCCCTGACAAAAATAGATATAAAAAATACAATTATCTTTAGGAGTAACTTTTTTTGCTAGAGTATTTTTAGGATACCTGTGATTGTAGACTTAAAAGTCCTTGCTTATTCTTGGAGGTAGGTGAATATTTAAAAACTCTAAATAAGTGCTTTGTTTTAATTTCAGCTCTTTGAGAAAATTATTTAAGACAATACAGTTTTTTGTAGAAATTGTAGATTGTATAATACAAATGCTACCTTTTATTACCTCATAAAATGTAAAAAAAATAAAGTGAAAAAGTTTCTTCAGCTTTCTAAATTTCTTTTAATATTGTCCTATATATTTATTTATATTTACCTGCCTTCTTTAGGTGTTTCTCTCCTTTAGCATGGTTGGCTAAAATGTTTGGTTTTAATAGAGATTTGTCTTTAAGTTTATTTCCTGTTTCATTTTAAGTTCTTATCAAATTTGGAAAACCTGTATCCAGTTTCTTTCCTACGTGAGTTATAAGATTATGAAGCACATTTTGCACACTTGCTTTCATTGTACTTCTACTATTTATATGTTTCTAGTGCTGGGAAAAATAGTTTCTGTCCCTACCCTTTCTGGTATGCTGGTTGGATTGCAAGATGGGCAAGACTATTCATAGAAGCCTTCGTAAATCCTAGGACAGCTCATCTTGCCCATCCTGCAATCCTACTCACTAGAAGGATTGAGAAACACACATACATATGCCACTAAAGCCAAACTAAATCAATTTCTCTGTTACTTTCCCTTTGTTAGGTCTAAAATTTTCTGCAGCTACTTTTATTAAAGCAGGAGGTTAATAATTGAGAATTCATAGTAACAATGGTCTTAAACAGTTGGGGTTAAATTATCATTTTATTATTTGTTTCCTTCTTGATTTTGATTTTTTTTTAAAGAGAGAGAGTGAGAGAGGAGAGAGAGAGAGAATTTTTAATATTTATTTTTTAGTTCTCGGCGGACACAGCATCTTTGTTGGTATGTGGTGCTGAGGATCGAACCCGGGCCGCACGCATGCCAGGCGAGTGCGCTACCGCTTGAGCCACATCCCCAGCCCTTGATTTTGATTTTTTAAAAGCTAAGAGTTGCCAACAACTTCCCTTGATTCTAAATTAAGTTTTGTGTGACAAAAAACAGACCTTGTTACAGGAGGCCACTGGTCCAGATTTGGATTTTTTCTTTGGTTGGATGGAAAATTTGCCAGACTGGCTTTCAATTTGTGCTCTTCTGCTCGACTCTGTCTTAAATACTGACAGGTGTTACTAGCACAACATTCTCTACTTTGGTTCTACTTGGCTGTTGTCCAAATTGTACATTTGTTACCACATATCAAGCTGTGGTAGCCGACCTTGGACATAATTGCCTTTTAACTTTGGAATAAAGTACCCAACAGATGAAGCTGGTGGGGTAGCCTTCTCTAGTTAAATGAAAACAAAGTGCCATTGACAGTGAAAAGACAGGAGCTGTCAAAAAATTGTACAGCTGGATAACTGAGATACAGGGGCTGAGAAACTGATAGTACAATTTAAAATTTCATTTTTCAGTATAGTTGCTTATCAAATGTATCTCAGAGAGAATGGCCACAATGCTTATTTTTAAAAATCAATCATGAAGTGAAAAAGTCTGTTCTTATCTTCCCCATAGAAACCTGTGTAGCACCCAATTGAATTTAAAAATGACTGCAGGTGCCTTAGCAGAGCAATGAGATTCTATGGGCTTTTTTGGGGAAAAAAAAACCACTAAAAACTGTATTATAACAAGGGGTATAATACATTTTTTTTTTTGGTACGGGGGGTTGAACTCAGGGTCACTCGAACATTGAGCCACATCTCCAGCCCTATGTTGTATTTTATTTAGAGATGGGGTTTCACTGAGTTGTTCAGTGCTCTGCCATTGTTGAGGCTGGCTTTGAACTCAGGACCCTCCTGCCTCAGCCTCCTGAGCCACTGGGATTATAGGCGTGTATCACCGCACCCAGCAGTATAAAACATTTTTCTAATCAAGGAAAGAACTACTTTTCTAAAGACCCCCCACCATAATAAAATATTTATCCCTTATCCCAGACTTTTGGGGAAGGATTCCCCAAATCACTATTTTTTTTTTTTAATGATAATGGAAACTAACTTGTAGCTCCAAATTTCAAGGGGCTTAACATAAAGGTGTTGTTGAGGCAGTTTCAGGACTGAAATTTAGATTTAACATTGTAGGACTAAGAATATATTTTTATTTTCTACCATATATGTGCCAGGGCATATTATATGTATGGGTATCTTTCTCATGATTATTACATTTAAAGAAAAATTAGGAAATAACCAATTTTTGACAAAAATATATCCCATAAAATCTTTATTGTTATGTACTTTTGTGTATTTCAAAGACTATATTTATTTCAAAATGTATCATTCCTGGGCTTGAGATTTTCTAAAATGATCTGTTTAGTATAAAAACACATCAAACATTCATTGAATCATAATATTGACATGGGATTATGGCAATTATGCTACACCGAATCTAAACTTTCAGTGCATTATTAAATGAAACAATACCCTTTGAAAAATTTTAGAGAAGACATCACAGTTTAAAACTTTAAAAATAAGCTTTTGTTGTCAATTTTTAATCACTAAAATGATACAAACTGATTTGAAATTTTAAACTTAAAGCACTGGAGTAATATGTAAAGCAGAAAATGAAACTTCTTTGTAATTTATATCCTTAAGAACCATTCAAAACAGTATTTCCAACTCAGGCTACCAGGGATTAGCTAAATAGAATTAAACAGGGAATTTTTAAAGTTAAAGCATTTTTAGTGAGACTAACTTTAAATCAACTATAATCTAAGAAAACAAACTTCTCAAATAAAAATTTGTTATTCAATTAGAACATTACAATGTATTCTATTATTTGAGAAATTTCTACCTGTGACAATGGTCCTCAAGTTCTCTATGTATCAATATCGGGAATTTACTTCATCTGATATTTTCTACAAGTATTAAAATCTTGCAAAAAACAACACCTAGGCCAGGCACATGCCTATAATCCAGTGACTCAGGAAGCTGAAATAGGAGGATTGCAAGTTTGAGGCCAGCCTCAGCATCTTAGCAAGAGCCTGTCTCAAAAATTAAAAAAAAAAAAAAAAAGAGGGCTGAGGATATGGTTCAATGGTTTAGTACCCCTGGGTTCAATCCCTGGTACTACACAAATAAACAGAAACATCTGGATATACACTTTATTGCAGTATGATTTTTAACATAATGTATTTCCAAAGGAAATTTTAATCATGTATAACAGTAGAATTTAGCAAATTGTCTAGATCTTGAGAATCATAGTAATCTATTTGTAGTTGTTTTATAGCCAGCTCAACATTTTTCTGGCTTTATATCTTAATTTTCTAAATTATCATATTATTATCTATCACAGCCAGTTTATAAGTGTTAAAAGTACCTAATGAGTAGTATATAGGTGGTTTTTTTTAATTATTTTAAGAAAAACAACAAATCCTGAACAACTTTAGCCCTCCTTTTCATTTTAATTGCAATACTGGTGATGCTATTTTAGTTACCTGGAGCAAGCATTCTAATTGCTAATCTCATTATGCAAATCTAAAAACTTAGAGTACAATTACACAGGACACAAGAGCTGGTACTTTTTCTCAACAGTCAATCACTACAAGATATACAAGAAACACAAGATTGCAGGGAGTCATCAGAATTTGGTTTATGCTCTGCCACTCTAATTATATAATTATTGGGGACTCAATTGCTTCATCTTCAGAGTGGGAATAACTGCACCCATCCAAACTCTCTCAAGAAGTACTTGATGAAGTAATGTACATGCAAGATCATTGTAATCTCTAAAATGTGGTTCCTACATAAAATATTATGAATTAGATACTGTAACTGGACTAGAATGTGAATCGGCACTAAAAGTCAGAGAAGTAAAGGAGAGACATTCAGAATAAAGGCCGAATATAAATTCACTCAGGTGAGAAAATTACAAATAGAAGTATCCCTTGCTTTGGCAGTTTGGTGGGAAAAGCAGAGAAATGGCAGTTCCCAAACTTACCTATAATCATGGAACGGTAAGAACATTTAAAAAACTGTGAGGGCTGGGGTTGTAGCTCAGTGGTAGAGAGCTTGCCTAGTATGTATGAGGCACTGGTTCAATCCTTGGCGCCACATAAAAATAAATAAATAAAATAAAGGTATTGTGTCCATCTTCAAAGAAAAATATTTAAAACAACAAAAACAAACAAACAAAAAACTGTGAGTGTGAGAGTGGGAAATAGATTTCCAACTTTCTTCTGGCTCAGTGCTGTGGTTCTTATGTTTCTGTCTATGTAGCAAATACATAAATAGCAACTGCCTAATGGCTTTTCTTAAAACTGGGATAACTCAGAGACTTCTCAAAATTTAAGGTCTGAAACAGAATTCTTTATTTCTCTTCTAAACACATTTCTTCCACAATAACTCCATCTCTTTAATAGCTCTACCTCCATCCATTTGCTCTTGCAAAATCCTGGGACTTCATTCTAGTATAAAACCATTTATAGGGCTGGGGTTGTAGTTCAGTGGTGGAGCACTTGCCTAACATGTGTGAGGCTCTGGGTTCCATCCTCAGCACCACATAAAAACAAATAGATAGTGTGTCCATCTACAAGTAAAAATACTTTAAAAAACATTTACACTGATTTAGGTATTATAAATAATTTAGAGTTTATTTAAAATATATGGGAGAATGTGTACAGATCATATTCAAATACTATTCTATTTTATACAAAAGATTTGAACAACATAAGGGAAATGTCTTAGAATCAATCCCCTGTGAATATGTAGGAACAATTGTATTAAGCAGACAAAAGAAAAATATATGTAAATTATAAAGATTAACATTGTGCTTGTGTTATGGACTGAATATCTACATCTCCCCAAAATTCATATTTTCAAACCCTAACCCACAATGTAATAATATAGGAAATGGGGTATTTGGGAGATGATTAGATCATGAGGGTAGAGCATTCGTGATTGGAATTAGTGCCCTTATAAAAGGAAGTCAAGAAAGCTCACTCTTTCTACTGTATAAAAATACAAGGAGAAGCTAGCTTTCTGCAACCTGGAAGAGGGTCCTCCCGAGAACCAACCATGCTATGATCCTGATCTTGGACTACCCAACCTTAAGAAGAACTGATATAAATATTTTTTTAAGATACCTAGTTTGCAGCATTTTGTTATAGTAGCTCAAATTGACTAAAACTGAATATGAATATGAATATATATATATATATATATATATATATATATATATATATATATATATATATATATTCTACCATCCTGGTTAAGAAAAAGAAGAATGTCTCAGAAATTTCTTCTCTGATCCCATGTTTTTCCCCCTTACTCTAAGTAACTCACTAACTTGATTTCTGTGTTTATAATTCCCTTCCATTTGTTTATAGTTTCAACACATTTGTAACCCTAAGCAATTCATTGTTTAGTTTGCCTTTTTTTCTGCTTCCTTCAAACAGAATCATATATGTTACATTCTTCTGCAATGTTCATTTCTGACGCACCTGAAATTCATCCATGTTGTTGTATATAGTTATAAATTATTCATTTTTACTCCAGCAAAATACTCATATACAGTGTGATATACTACAGTGCATTTATTTATTGTATTGTTGATAGATATGTGGGTCATGGACTTTTAAAAAATATTCTCAATGGCTCTCCTTGATGCATTTTGTATGAGAGGGTTTTTTTAACTTTTTTTTTTTTTAGTTTTTGATGATCCCTTATTTTATTTACCTACATGTGGTACTGAGAATTGGACCCAGTGCCTCACATATGCCAGGCAAGTGTGTTACCGCTGAGCCACCATCCCAGCCTATATTAGAGGATTTTTTTTAAGAGAGAGTGAGAGAGGAGAGAGAGAGAATTTTTAATATTTATTTTTCAGTTTTTGGTGGACACAACATCTTTGTTGGTATGTGGTGCTGAGGATTGAACCCGGGCCGCACGCATGCCAGACGAGCGCACTACTGCCTGAGCCACATTCCCAGCCCCTATGAGAGGATTTTTTAAGACTGGAGTTTTTCAATGTGCCAAAGATCTTTGTGGTAATCTGGTGACATCTACTAAATTTCTTCTCAAAATAAAATTTTAGATGTATAAAATAAAATCACAGGATTACAAAAAATCATATTAAAATAGTGGTCAAGTGTGTTATGATTTGGATCTTAAATGTACCCCACAAGCTCATGTGTTGAAGGCTTGGTTCCGAATAGAGCAGTGTTCAGAGGGAGGGCCTTTGGGGAGAGATTGGATCATGAATGGATTAATCCCTTTATCAATTCATAACTTAAGGGAAAATTGGGACATGGTGGAAACTTTGGAGGTGGTGCTTAGTTGGAGAACGTAGTTCATTGGGGCTGTGGGCTTGAAGGGTGTCATTTTGTCCCCATCCCCTTCCTCTTTCTCTTTGCTTCTTGGCTTCCATGAGGTAAGCAGCCTCCTCTGCCACATGCTACTGCCATCATGATGTTCTGACTCATTCAAAGTGCAGGGTTAAACCATGAACTGAAACCTCAGAACCTGTGAGGCAAGGTTTTAAGTTGTTTATCTTAGGTATTTTGTCACAGCAATAGAAATCTGATCAATACAAGTGTTAATATTTTTTTTATAGAATTAAATATCTATTAATACATTAAAAAACAAGATCTAGGAGTCAGTCTAATAACCTCCCTGGTTTTGAAGTAGTGATGAATGTAAAGGATATTTTCGTTATATTGCCTTTCATAACTGATTATATGATATGAAACTATCTTTGTTTCTTTGATGACAAAGTCATGGGCACTGCTAACACTACTGAGTTTACTGACCACATTCACAAATAAAAGAAATACTAAATTTCATTTAGGGACTACTAAAAGTAAAGAAATACTATTTTTCCATTTAAGTTCACATGACCTTTAAATTATATCCATGAACCTCAGAATAGGAAACTTCTATCACAGGGTATATTCCTAGGATGAGAATTATTTTATTAGGGTGGGGGCATCTAAAACAGTGTTTCATTGTTGTTCTGCCTATTTATGTGCATGTCTCAGTCTCTTCAATCTGTTATAACCAAATACCATGTGCTGGTTAATTTATAAACAACATAAATATATTGCTCACACTTCTGGAGGCAGGAAGTATAAGATCAAGTCACAAGCAGATTCTCTGTCTGGGAGGGACTCCCTATCTGCTTTAAAGATGGTGTGTCTCATTGCTGTGGCCTCACATGGCAGAAGTGCAAAGATGGGAACAGAGCAATAGCTCCCTTGGACCTCTTTTATAAGGGCACTAATCCCATTCATGGGGGCCCTACCTTTTAATGCCACATTGGAGATTAGGTCTCAACATACTGAATTTTAGAAGGACACAATTCAGACTATAGTAATGTGAACCTATATCTTTATCACCCTTTTGTATTAATAGATTTCTTAATTTGCCACTATGAATCATATGAAATATTATTTTATTTATGTTTAATACTACTCTGATTAATGCTAAGGCTGAGACTATTTTGGTATGTTTATTGGCTATTTTGGTTTCCTCTTCCATATTTTTCTATTAGGTTTGTATTCTGCTTAATTCAACAGAATAACAGAATTCTTTTTTAAATACTTTTTAGTTGTAGATGGACATAATACCTTTATTTATTTATGTTTATGTGGTGCTGAGGATCAAACCCAGTACTTCACCCATGCTAGGCAAGTGCTCTACCACTGAGCTACAACCCCAGCCCCTCAATAGAATTCTTTATACATATTTTGGACATTAGTTCTTTGTTGGTTTTATATAAATACAAATATAATTATGAAAAATCTTGTTTCATTTTGTGTCTTGTCTTCTCTTTTTAAATCTTGAGTAGATGTCCTTAATTGTAATGAGGTTGAATTTATTTATTTTTTGTTTTATGTTTTGCAAATTTTGTGTCAAGTTAAAGAAATCCTACTTCCTACATAGTAACAATTACATTCTTCTACATTGCTTCATAATGTTTTGTGGTTTAGAATTAGGCATGTCTTTTAGTTTGTGACTAATTTTAGCATATTATCTGAAGTAGAGATCCAAATAATTTTTTCTAAGCAATAGTCTCAATGACTTTTTCTGTAAACTCTGTTTTTTTCTTTCCTACTGACCACAATGTCAGGACTGTCATAAAATATTTCCATTCATGAGTGAGTCTGTTTCTACAATCTATATTCTATTATTTTGGCTAGCTTATGAATTCCTATACTAAAACCAAAAAGCCTTATTTTACCTCTATAATAATTATGTTATTTTCCAGCAATTTCTTGGTTATTCTTAGCTCTTGACTCATCCACATACATTTAGAATTAGCTTGTCAATTTCAGTACTACAGTGAACAACAACAATACTTAACTTCTGGGATATAGTTTGATATTTCATTGACTCTATGAGGCAATTTGTGGAGAATTTACATCTTTACAATACTGAGTCATATAGTTCATGAACAAATGCTTTTAAGTAAAGTTTCATAATTTTCTTCATAAGAATTTGCATATCTTCTGTAAGATTTATTTCTTGGTAATTTGTATATCTGAATCAACTTAAAATATTTTAAAAAATTGTATTTTGTTTGATGCTAGTTTATAGAAATTCAATATATATATACACACACAAATATATGTACCTGGCTTACTCTTTTTAATTTTAATAATTTCTTAGTAGATTTGGGGGATTTAATAGTGGATAATCACATTATTTGAAAACAATAACAGTTATTTCTTCCTTCCTCATTCTTTTTGTTTGTTTGTTTGTTTTGAAATAAGGTCTTACTAAGTTGCCCAAGCTCCCTCAGCCTTAGGACATTATTTTATTTATTTATTTATTTTTGGTACTAGGGATTGAACTCAGGGGCACTTGACCACTGAGCCAAGTCCCCAACCCTGTTTTATATTTTATTTAGAGACAGGGTCTCACTGACTTGTTTAGCACCTCACTTTTGCTGAGGCTGGCTTTGAACTAACAATGCTCCTGTCTCAACCTCCCCAGATGCTGGGATTACAGGTGTGTGCCACCACATCCAGCTCCTTCCTCATGCTTATATTTTTATTCGGAAAGATGTCTATACTATATTAGCTATACCTTCTGTATAACTTTGTTATATAAAGAGGCAATACTGAAGACATCCATCTTGTTCCTTTTCTCCAGTGGAAAAATTTCACTGTTGAAATACCAGATATCATGTTTGCTGTAGGTTTTTGGAGGATACTCTATCAGATAAGAGTTTTCTCTGTATTATTAATTTTCTAAAAATGATTTTTGTTTTTGTTTCATATATATATGTGTGTGTGTGTGTGTGTGTGTGTGTGTGTGTGTGTGTGTTTACAAATGGATATTCATTCTACTCAAATCCTATCTTCCCCTGCTATGGAGCCAATCATGTGATTTTTCTCTTTTAACATGTTAAGGTGACAAGTGAACTATATTAAGCGATTGATAGCCTTGATCTCACTAATTAATGCCCTCTCAGTGTCCCTCCATTTTCCCCACTAATTCTGCTATCCCTATCCACTCTGATTCTGGACAGGCTTTGTGACTTTGTTCCATAGAAAGTGGCAGAAGTCACAATGTGTCGGTTCTAAACTATGACTCAGTAGGCTTTGTGTTCTATTGCTTCCTTGCATTTTGTGGCTTTGTAACTCTTAGAACTTAGTCTGCACCATGAGAGCAAGACCAGGCCAGCCTACTTAAGAATGAGAAATTTCTTAAAGCAGAGACAATCCCTGCCGAGATCATCTGACACCATCCAGCCTCAAACTGACCTGCCAGTCACATATACATAAGGGTGTCTGTTGACGTTGACTACATTTGGTTTAGATTAGGTAAAATCACCCAGTGGACCTGCAGACTTAATCGTCTGTTTGTTGTTTTAAGCCATTACATTTTAGGATGGAGTTTTTGCACAGTAATGGGTAACTGAAAGACACATTGGGTTAAACCCAACTTGTTCTTGATGAATCAACTTTTCACTTCATAGCTACCTCCATTTGCTGATGTTTTAGGATTTCAACATCTATGCTGGTGAATTATATCAGCCAATAATTTTTTTTCATAATATAATTTCAGGTTCGGGCATAAGATCACACTAGATACTTGAACCAACTTGGGAGTATATAGGCTAGAGCAAGTCAAGATATACCCCATTGTTTATCCTCATATGTTTAGAATTAGTTTGCTAGTCTCATTGGACTAACATAATAAATGTTTATGGCTTCTTCAGGTCATATTCTATTCAAGTGTTCATCTAACAACTTTCCATATGTCAATTCAGCTATCAAGGCCCTCTCTGTGGCTTGGTTCAGGGATCTTCAAAACATAGACAGCAGATGAGGGAAGAAATTAAAGAAGGTATGAAAAAGGCACACTCCTAATTGATTTGGGACAAAAGTGATACATAATTTCATCTTGCATTCATTATTAAGAACTAGTCACATGGCCTCATGGAGGTCCAAATTGGTGGGGAAATGTAGTTTCCTACTTCTCATTAAAAGAAAACCATTTTGTGAGTTTTTGGGTGATTACCTAGAAAAAAGTTTTGTGTATGATTATAATTAAATGTTCCACGAATGTTTCTTAAAATCTGCCAGTCAAAACTTTTGATTGGAAATTTGTATAGGAATGTTTTAAACTATTGGTTCATCATTTTAATGGTTATCATATTATTTCAGTTCTTTATTTCTTTTTCAGTCAGTATTTTCAAATTATATATCATAGGAACTTTCAAATTCTAAGTTTTTATTCATTTGTACAGTTTATAATGGTTTATTTAATCCTCATAATATCTTCAAAATCTATACTTACATCTTTCTTCTCACTTTCTAATCTTATTTTTTTTCTATATCAATTTTATTTACTTTTTTAAAGAATGAAATTTAAAAGATTAGAAATGTTATATTTTTCTCTTGAAGTCAACATTTTATTTTGTGGTGATCCTTTTTAAACCCTAATCAAACATTTTGCATTAAAATTTATTTTGTCTGGTATTAATGTAAGTCACCCCAGTTTTCTTTCACTTGTCTGGTAATTACTTTCTGTTCTTTTAATTTTGAACTCTTTGTATCCTTAGCTTTCAGTGTATACCCTGTAAGATAATATACAGCTCAATATTTTTATTAGATGCTTTCTCAGTTTTTGTCCTTTAACTGGAGAACTTAGACATTTTCACTAATTGTGATTACCAGTATGATTTTTTATAACTTAATTTATTTTTTAATGTGGTGCTGAGGATCAAACCCAGTGCCTCACATATGCTAGGCAAGCACTCTATCACTGAATCACAACCCCAGCCTCCCCCAATATGATATTTCTATTACTTTCTCTGTGTTTACCATTTATTCCCTCCTCCTATACTTTTCTTTGCTTTATTTTGCCTTAACATGAATCTTTTTATTATGGTTTAGATGTGGTGTCCCCTAAAAGCTCACATGTGCAAACAATGCAATAAGGTTTGGAGGAGAAATAATTGGGCTATATCCTTAACATAATCAGTTGATTAATCCCTGATGGGATTAACTAAATGGTAACTGGAGACAGGTGGGGTGTGGCTGGAGGAAGTGATTCACTGGGGGTGAAGCTATAAGGCATATGTTCTGTATCTGGAGAGTGGAGTCTCTGCTTTTCTGATTACCATATGAGCTGCATCCTTCTGCCACACTCTCTGCCATGATGTTCTACCTCACCACAAGCTCAGCCCCAATAAATGGAGTCCGTCTTCTGTGGACTAGGATCTCTGAAACGGTGAGCCCTTAAACTTTTTCTTTTGTATAATTGTTCTGGTTCGGTCCTTAAGTCACAGCAGCAAAAAAAGCTTACCAAAACAATTTTCTTTTTTTTTTTTTTTTTAGTTCAAGCATTTCCTTGTCAAATTTTGGAATGTGTCCACCTCTGTTTCTTTTCCATTAATGGTCATAATGCTAATTTTTACATGTATGCATAATTTACCAAGGTCTAAAATTTTCCCTCTGAAAGCATTGATTTTTTTCTTAAGGTAACTAATTGGTTTGTCTAGTTCAAATCCTGAACTGAGAAATATCAGTTCAGTTTTTCTCACTGTAGCTTGGCTGCTTGAACTCTGTCTTGTGTATGCATGGTTCAAAAGTCAGCTAGAGGTTTGGGATGAGCTTGTGGAAAGAACTGGCATTTCTTGACTATGGCAATATCCTTCTGAGATTTTCCTTCTCTTTTTTCCAACTGGTTTGGTTGCTTCAGGCTTTGTTCTCGGGTTATTCAAGTCAGTAAAAGTGTAGGATTTCTATCTGCACTTTTAGTTCCCCAATACTGTAACTGGGGCCTCTTCTTAGGCTAAAAGACACAGAAAATAGGAAACTCACTTATTATCGTTTCTTCCATGAAGGTATCAACCCCCTCTATGATCTTCCTGCTTTGTTACCTTGCTAATGTCTTCAAGTGGTTTTAAAAAAATATATATTCTCCAGAGTTTATAGTTTTTATTTGCAGGATAATTAGTTTAATGTAATATATTTAGCCATTCACAGAAATGCAACACACAGCTTAAATTTTAAAATTACCAGTTCAATTCTAGATCACACTAGAAGAATGGCTTTTATTTTTAGGGGGTGCAAGCTTTATGTGGTGGTCTCATATTAGTCTCTGCACCTTGGGTAGGTCCTGTGATTTATGGCCTGCTTCTTACACCCCATGAGGTCATGGAAATTGAAGTTAAAATTTATCATATGTGGAAGATCCTCATTATTTATAAGCTTTTTTGGTTTTTTACTCATTTTTTTAGTTTCCTACTTTTCTTGAATTTTTACTTTTTTTAACTGTGTATTTCTTAGTTTCTCACCAATGCACATAGAAAAATAATTAATCCAGCATTTTTAGATGGGATTTTAGGGCCCATTTATCCATTTTATTATAAAAGAAAACCTGAGAAGAGATTTTTTACATTGATAAATCTAATTATATGAACTGATCACTGAACTGCTTAAAACCTTTCAAAAATTTCTGACAAGGTAAAAATTAATTTTTTAATGTTTTATAAGATTATGTGACATGTTGTATCACTTTCCTTCTCTGCTACAGCCATAGAGAACATTTGTGTGATCTTCCCATCACAAGTCCTTTCTACATGTTGTTTTATCTGCTTGGAGTCCTTTACCTTCTCACCCTCATCTAACAAAATTTTAATCATCCTTCAGTTCTTTTTAACTTGGTTCAGGAATTTTTCGTTGGCCTTGTAGACTAGAAAGGGACCTCATTTCTTTAATATTGTTCATCTCTTCTACTTTTATAATATTTAGATTTTGTCTAAAATACTGTATTCCATGGACATAGGAACCATGTCTGTCCTATATCATCACTCCTCAATGTCTACTGCAAGGCCTCAATACAGAGGCAGTTCTCAAAAATTATTTTCCAAGTGATTTTGTCTGAGTCAGTCACATAAGAATTTTATAATCTTTGGGGACACAGCTTTTGCTTATGCCTTTGGGTATGAGAACTGACCTTGGATATTGGTGAAATTACTGAAGTCATGCTGGCCTGAAAACCCTAGTTGGCTAGCAATGTCCCCCATTCTTGTTGATTGAGCATAGTTCCCTTGTATTAGCCTTCCAAACAGTTATTTTATTGTGATATTCACTTACTCAGAAATAATTCCTGTACATTATTTCAAAATATACTCAACTGTCATGTATATCTAGAAAAAACAAATAAAAAAATTGGGGGCCATAAAAATTAAGTGTTCCTATCCCTTCTTATTTACTCTAGTCTAAATTATGTTTTGACATTCTGTCCTATCTACAACATACCTATTTACCTATTCAAGTCTTTCTTCCACTACTTCCCAATACAAACATTTCAAATAATATCAGTTAAATCATTCTGCTAATGTAATTTAGTTTTGTACATCATGTTCTGTGTTTCAGCTCATGTCCTTTCTGCCCATCTGCAATGCTTTTCTGCCTTCTCTCATTCCCAATCTGACTCATCTCTCAGGGACCAGCATGGATCCTAAGAACACAGACAATGTGGCATGGCACTTGAGAGCATTTTATCCATTACTTGCCGGCTGGGCATAAGCTTTGATAAAATGACTTAGATTTCTGTGCTACCATTTCCTTATTTGTAAAAATGGAATAATAAAAGTAACTGTTTTATAGTGTCTTAGAGATTATTCCATGGGTTAATATATGAGTGTATAGAATGAATCTTGGCATATTTAACTATTCCATGAAACCTTTAAAGTCCATTCATTGATCCCAATCTTATATGAGCTTATTTTTGTGCCAAGCCCTTCACTAAGCATTGTGTATAAAGCAGTAAACAAGGAACTCATGGACCAATTCCTAAGACATAAATATAGTATGCTTGGGAGTATGGAGCAGAGGTACCTAGAGTAACGGCTGGAGTATGAATTGTCAAGAGAAGTATTCTTGAGGATGGTGAACTCAAAGAGAGTTAATATATAAGTCTATTAGCCTGATGAAGAACGTGGCAGGGGGTGGGGTCAGTAGAAAGGGGTGAGAAGAGAAGAAATGTTTTTTGGCAATATAAGCAAAACCCTCAGAGATTACAGAGAACAAAGCACATTTAAGAGAACCACCAATAGTGCTTTGAGACTGTGGTTCATAATAAGAAAAAAAGAGAGGTAATAGATAAACTTGGAGAGATTGGAATATACACAAATGATCATAAATGATCTCATAAACTTGTCATGACATGATCTGAGACTCATTAGTCTTACTTATAAGTTGGAGCATTTGGAGGAAAAATTTGTTGGCAACTTATTGTTATGAAGTTATAATGATGGAAGAAATGCTCTTGGCACTAATACAGTATTCATCTTTTTTTCTGTTTATTCCTCAAGTGTTAATTAACTTCTTAATATATACTAAGTCACATAGTAGACAGGAAATAGAGCAATAAATAAAGTCTGGTGCCTGCTTTCAAGGAATTCACATTTCATTGAGGAACACAGACAATCCAAAAGGCAATTATAATACAAAATCCAAGGAACTCTGTGTTACAGTTACAGGCAAGTGCAAGGTGCTGAAGGAATAGAGAATGGACACCTAAACCCAGTGTGTATGTTGTAGGGGCTGAAGAGGAAATAGTTTAGAGAAGGCTTTTTCTAGAGGTTTCATCAATGCAGTGGCCTGATATTTACCAGATGGAGGGAACAGAGAAGAAGGGAAATCCAAGGTTTGGAAAACTATATGTAGTCTGGCTCTCCTTCTTTTCTTTCTTTTCTAGATTACTGATCTTATTTATTGTCTGAATGGCTCATTTTGGGACCAGGTCATTTTGCATCTCACACAGCCTTATTTTGTTTAGAATAACTATGTTATTTTTATCTTTCTAGTGAACATATAAACTTTGATATAAGAGATAAAAACATGTAGTTTTTCCTAACACGGTTGCATGTGGTATTAGATAGGAAATATATTTTTATAGCATTTATTTACTGAATTAGTCAAAATTCTCCCTCCTTCAGTCAGGGCTGGGGATGCAGCTCAGTGGTAAAGCCTAGGGTGGTGGTTCTATCCCCACCACCAAAATAAATAAATAACCATTGGCTGTTTTTCTAAAGAAACCGTGGCCTTTCCATCCCCTTATTCACTTACCAAAGAAAAAGGTGCTTTAAAATTAAAAAGCTGAAAAGTAAAAAAGAAAAAGATGCTTTAAATTTCTTCTCAGTCACATGGATATCTTTCATCTCTTTAGTTGCATTCTTGTGGGACAACTACATAACACCTACATTGTTTTCCAACTACAGATTAAACTAAATGATTTAGTTATCCCAAGTACAGATTTCTTACTGGGCTTCACATATCGCTTACTTAAACTATTATATTCATTTGTTATATTCCTTTTATTAGGTTTTTTTTAGTTGTAGATGAACACAATATCTTTATTTATTTATTTGTATGTGATACTGAGGCAAGTGCTCTACCATCGAGCTACAACCCCAGCCCCTTGTTATATTCTTAAGTCATGTAGATTATACTTTCTTTACTCTTAAGTAAATTTTTGTCACTCTTTTCTTTAGCAACTCTAACATCACAAATTGGCTTCTATTTCCTTCTTCCTTCAACAGTAGAACAGAGAGATTAATTTCCTGGTTTGGTATAACTTCTGGCATTTTCTTCTTCCTCCTTCTCTCTCTCCCCTTTCCAAATTACTGTCCAGAACCAATACCTCCTGAGGAAACTGAGGCTCAGTAGGATATTTTTCCCTGCCTGAGGTCACATTATTCTGTCAGAACCACAGCTTGGACCCCCAACTTGCTTGCTCTTTTTTCTTCGTTTTTGTTTTTGAGGTGTTAGGGATCAAATCCAGGGTCTTACACAAGCTAGGCAAACACTCTATCACTAACACACATCCTCGGCCCTTCTCTTTTGTCTTTTACTGTTCAATGTGAAAACTGACTAATGTCTGACACAAAGTGAACACTATAGCTATGTTAGCTATTATTTATTTCTCTATCATTTTCATCTGAAGCCATTTTTACAGAACTTTTACTTCCATTTATTTGTGTTTGTGTCACAGCAATTTATGATGCTATACTTCCCTTAAACAAACTTCTCACATTTAATGAATTAGCTTGAAATGTTATCTTGAATGTTACCTAATGTGTTATTCAACTTTCCATTACTGTAACAAAATACTTGAGATAATGAACTTAAAAAAGAAGAAAGGTTTATTTTGGCCCACAGTTTGTGAGGTTTCAGTCCATGGTTGGTTGTCCCTATTGTTTCTGATTTCTCTGACAAGATAGTACATCAAGACAAAGAATGAGTGGTAGAACATGTTTCTCACCTCATGGGCAACCAGGATGTGAAAAAGAGAAGAACAGAAAGGAGATGAGGTCTCAATAGTCCCTTCAGGAGTCCACCCTGAATGACCCAACTTCCTTCTATTAGGTCCCACATGTTACAAGTTTCACAACCTCCCAGTAGCACTGTAGGCTGGGAACTAAGGCCTAAAATATGGGCCCATTGAGAATATGAAAGATCCAAATTATCACACCTATTTTCAGTAATAGATTTAGAGAATAGGAAGAATACCTCAATTTCTGCAGATGTGGAAACAGACTCAGAAAAGTTTAGTAACTTTCTGAAAGTCACACAGATTTTCAGTAGCATTTAAAGAGCTTTAAACTAGAGAAATGAAGTATTAAACATTAAGAGCTTGCTTTGTAGAGCAACAAAAGTTTCCCAAGGTCCCTGAAATAACACCATAACTACTGACTATGAAGACTGGTCTTAAATAATAATATAAAAAGATTATGACGCTGTAAGGTGGAAACATTAAAATGGTGTTTGTAAGCATATAATGATTCTTCCCTCTCTATAAATGATATCAATTTGGTAGAGAGGGAAACAAAATGTGCCTGATGTTTTGTAGTTTGAGAAGCCATGCTGCTCATTATTCAGCATTTTGTGCCCCTGTAGGCATTTTCAAATTGATAGCATAATGACTTTTTCCACTACCATTCCAGGTACCGAAGTTAAGATAAGAGGTCCACAATCTTTCAAGATCATCCTTTTAGTAAAATTGAGCATTGAGCTCTATTTAAGACTTCTGGCACTTTTGTTCTGAACAACTTCCTCAAAATAGCAGCAAAGAGCTTTGCAATAACATGCACCATTGCCTTTAGAATCCTGAGTCACCAATCATTAGGACCTGCTGATTTCAGTGCCATCCAGAGTTTTCAAGTTATCTCCAACTATTTCCATCCTCAACTTACTTTGTCTCAATGCTTTTACAGTCCTAAGGACAGTTATCTAACTACTTCAGACATAGGAAAAAGTAAAAGTGAAGAATAAAAAGTGCATTTCTAAGCAGCAGACTAGAATTTAAGTTTTTGAACATCATTGTAATTTCAGATTTCTTCTTTTCTTCTCTGTTTTTTAAAATTCTTCATTCTAATAAGGAAATTCTTTCTTATTAACAGTTGTGATGCCTGTTCCAGGTCCCAAAAAGCAAGGGATGGATTATTCAATTGTTAGGGACCTTCAGTTAGTTCTGCCCCTGTTCTTCTAGTTGACATAATTAAACTTTTATGTGACTCATCTCATGGGATACAGGCAGATTTGTATAACAGAATATTAGTTAGAACAAAAGCAAAACATAATATTGCTTTCCAACTATGCAGCAAATCACTTTAGGTCCAAGGATCCAAAATGTTTCTCACTCAGTTGGGGAAATTTCCTGGTGTTATTAACAATAGGTGGGCTTTCCTAGTGTTCTTTGAATCCAGTTATATCTTGAATGATCAATTTTAATTATATTTTTTCCAATTTTCAAAATATTTCCATCATGCTCATATAGGAAATAAACACATTTTCCATTTCATAATTAGATCAGACTAGCTATAAAACTTCAAGACATCTAATCAACACTTATTATCCTCACCACCAGAAAAGAAATTTTCAATTGTTATTCCAACCAGGGAATATTTGGATGAGATAATTAAATGTTCTAAAGTTAGTGATGAAATTTACAGTGAAAAATAAAATGTGTTTTAAGAATTTCTAGCAAAAATATTTAGTAAATGCCAAACCATAAGCTGGTACATAACTCTGCAGGATTAATTAAGATTTTCTACTTGTGCAAAAATCTTGAAAATAAAAAGATAAGTTAAAGGAAAAAATATACCTAAAGGTCCATAAAATTTTCTACCAAGTAGAAATATTTAGATTAAATATTTGAACTGTGGTTAGTGTCATGGTGATAAAGTTTCTGTTAAAGATAGCATACCAAGGGAGCCAGGGTTGTGGCTCAGTGGCAGAATGCTTGCCTAGCATGTATGAGTCACTGGGTTCGATCCTTAGCACCACATAAAAATATATAAATAAAATAAAAAGGTATTGTGTCCATCTACAACTAAAAAAAAAGATAGCATACTAAATTAAATCAGGAAATATTCACAATAAAGAAAAAGTCCTATCTTAACATTCCAAGCTCTGAATCATTAGATTGGTTATGACTTCAAGGAAGAGCTCTCAGTAAATTCAGGTTTCCTTGAGTTAATGGAAAGGAAGAAGTCCTAGAGCAAATGATAGATGGTGCAACTTGTCCTTCTAATATGATGAGTCATAGCACATATTTTAGACTCTAACTTTATAATCACAAAGCCCATTCTAATTATTTCTGGTCCTTATTGACTATGGAAATTTGCATCTAGGACCCAGAGATGAAAGTAGCTCTAATATGTCTTTGAAACAAAATTCATTTTTATTAATATTTGCGTAAGACCTAGTAAAAGATAAATGAATGGCATTTTACTTAGTTTAATCTCAATATAAGCAGCTTCAGGAATCAATGCATATTTTGATATTTTGTTCTACAACTAAAATATGTTATTATATCTTCAATAAATTTTAATGAAGTCAATATGCTTTCCCTATTACTAATGATTTCTTGATGAAGAGTATTACTCACACACTCAACTATTAGCCAAGAATAAATTTTAAAAATTTACTTTGTTTAAATTATTATGAATTTCTGAAAATTGAAATAATAAAATTGTTAAATGACATCCCTAGAATTATGGATAACATTCTCTAGGAAAACAAACTAAGTCCATTGCCAATCTTTGGTATTTTTAGTAAATTTCTCTTGGGTTTTTAGGGTGATAGTTATAATAATAGTTTCTGAAATAGTGAGGAACTAAAATTCAAAGTATTTCATGATCAGAAACATAAAGTATAAATGGCATATAAATCAAAATAATATTTTTACTTGTAAATGTGCTATGTATCTAGGAGTTGCTGGTAATATATTTACTTGGAAAAAAGAGTTTGCAAATCAATAGGAATTAGCAGTCTGCCAACTTAGAGAATTCATATGGTATGTTTTCCATTTTCATATACAAATGAAAAAAATACACATATATCATTATATGTGCATATTAGTTCTATGTGTTAGAAGAGTTACAGTTATACTTATTCATAAAAGAGGACAATAACTTCTTCACTCATGATTGCCTCACAAAAAAAAAATGACTAATAAGAAATAGGTTAACTTCCAGGTAAGTTTTCTGTGGCTTACATTTGGTTTTAGTACTTTTATTCCAAGAAGTTTTTGTTAGGAATTATATTCTATGAAATGTCAGGAGTTACACAAATTAACTTGAAAGATACTGCATTCTCAGTCTTCCCTCATTGTAATTCATTTCTCATTGGCATGTTACAGGCTTCTAGAAATATCAAAATGAAAGACATTTGTTTCACTTTAAGCAACAAGACATTTCTCAAACTCATTTGATTATGATGCATTTTTTTTTCTATCATCCCCAATAAATAGCCAACAAAGCTCAATTTCGTGTATATCAGTTTGGAAAATGCTACTTTGAAGAAAATGACAAACTTGATGTTAAATGTGCAGAAAACTCAGATCATTCAGACCGAAAAAAATGTATTTTATTATTTTACAAATAAAGAGACTGAATCCCATAAGATCTGTCTTTTTCCCTCATTTAGATATGTATGTATATATGGATCTCTCTATATATCCCTGGTGAATAGGCACATAGTGGCTACTTAAATAGTGACAGATAAACGAATGGGTGAATTAATGCTAGAGCTAGAACTCAAGACTCTTTCTCTCAATCCATTGAACTTTTTGAAGGACTTACCAATTTTTCTATTAAGGACCATGTAATTAGATCACTAGGGTATTTCATAAATGGAGTTATTAGCTGTGTAGCCTTTGCCACATATTCTCTTTGATGATCAGGATAGCACCTCTAAAGAGATTATTTGTCAGTATTGAGATGTCACATGTGATGAAGGGCTTACCACACAATGCATATTAGTTTCAGTAAATGCTAGTCTGTATACATTTCTCTACTCATGTCTATGAAAGTGGTGGTATCTATGATAGTATCGTCCCACTTGCTATATTTGTCTTATGTATATTTAAGATTATGACATAGCATAAAGAGTACAAATCATAAGTATACAATTTGTTGAACCTTATTTATTTTTTGTGGTACTGGGAATTGAACCCAGGGGCTCCCTAAAATTGAGCTATAACCCCAGCCATTTTTATTTTTTTATTTATGAGTTAGAGGTCCAGGCTGGCTTTAAACTTGCTATCCTCCTGCATTAATCTTCAGAATCACTGGGATTACATATGTACACCACTGTGCCCAGCTCAGTTTGCTGAACTTTAACAAACTGAACAAATCTGGGTCATCAGAACTCAGGTTAGTAAACAAGAGTATTACTAGAACCCCAGAAGATATTCTCATGCCCCTTTATATTCAGTAATCATTGAGGGTGTTTTAAGTAAATATAATGATGCAGAACTTAAATTATGTTTGTGAGATCCATCCACTTATTTTATATAGCTGTAGAGCATTTGTGGACATTGCTATGTAGTATTAAATTATGTGAATATACTATAGTTTATTTGTCTACTCCACTATTGATGAGCATTTTGATATTCTCCAGTTTGGAACCAATAAAGGTTCTGCAATGAACATTCATGTACATATCCTCTGGTGAACACAAATATGCATTCTATTGGCTTATACTTAGGAGTGGAATTTCTGAGTCATACAGTATATGTTTAATTTTAGTAAATATTATCAAACACTTTCCCAAAGTGTTATAAAAATTTAGATTCCCACTGGTAGTGCATGAGACTCTCAATACTTTCTGGAAGATTGAAACTAAAATTATAGCCAGAGATTTAATATAGAGCAACAAAATACAAAGTACATGAAGTGGAGGCAGCAGTTATTTATGAAAGAGCACTGATTTTTGACTGGTTTGGGGGGGTTTAGTATAGGCTCTTCTAGCAACTCACTGTGTGATCCTCAAAATACTATTAGAGTGCAATTTTATCATCTATAGCTTTGGGGATTTAAAAGGCTATGTAAGTCGTCTCTTCAGAAAAACCCATAATTCATAAACAAATAATCTGTATATAATTGAAGAGGGGTTCACTGAACCCATAATGGGAGTGCTAATGAAAACTTGTCATGAAATTCAGTTAAGAATATCTTAACTAGTTGATATTATTTAAAGACTCTTAGAATGGTAACAACAGTAACAGGGATTTTTAAATTCTAATATTTTTATAAAGCTAATATACAAATATAAAATATTTTAATGTTATGTTTTAAACATGTATCTGATATAATAAAATGTTTTCCAGATAAATTGTAATTGATGGTACCAGCAGAGATAAATATTTTCAAATTAGTCATTGTTTAAAAAGATATTTGAATCACACTCAACAAATACAGTCACAAGGTCACCAAAACCTATTAATAAAAACCTGAGGGGACTGGGGCTGGGGCTTAGTGGTAGAGCACTTGCTTGGCATGCATGAGGCACTGGGTTTGATCCTCAGCACCACATGAAAATTTAAAAATGAAGGTATTACATCTACCTACAACTAAAAAAATATATATATTTTTTAAAATCCTGAAACATAGATAATACTCTACTACTATTAATGAATGCCGATTCGTGACATTATTCTAATAACATCATGGGGGCATGTAAATAACTAGATTTTCAAGATATTAATCTTGACATTATCCATTTAAAAAAACAGGATATATTTAATATTGTTTCAGACCCAGAGAAATTTAACTTTTTAAAATATTTTTTTTTGAATTTTTAGTTATACAAGACAGAATGTATTTTGACACATCATATATATATATATATATATATATATATATATATATATATATATGGAGTGTAATTGTACATGATGTGGAGTTACACTGGTCATATATTCATATATGAAATTTAACATTTTTGTAAGTGAATACAACTAACTGGCTATTTTTAGAGAAGGCTTTGTTCAATTGAACAGCTTCCTTGATAACACTACTAGGTTTTGTTAATTTTGCATTTAAATATGAAAATATTCCCTTTAAAAATAACAACTCTTAGTTTTTCAACCCAAAGTAAGTGGATTGGGCTGGGATTGTGGCTCAGTGGTAGCGCACTTGCCTGGCATGTGTGAGGTGCTGGGTTTGATTCTCAGTACCACATATAAATAAATGAATAAAATAAAGGTCCATCAACAACTAAAAATAAAAATAATTTTAAATAAAACAAAGTAAGTGGATCCATTTGAAAAGCACTCAAAGGTCTTAGTACTCAAATATTTGTACCATAGTTCTTTTTATTGCTGTAAACATTAGTCACTCTTTAAAGATTTTTATTGCACATCAAAAAATGAAGCATCAAACATAATATTTTAGCTAGTCATCAGATGATCCGGGATCATTTGTCTGGTTACATCATTATGGCTCATCCTAATGTTGGTGGACAATAGATCTCTGAAAGAATTGGATTCTGGACAGGAAAATACCAAAGGGAAGAGAGTTGGAAAACATAAGCATGGAACTGGTGTGGAAGATCACTCTTATAATGGTTTGGTTAGCATCAGAATAAGTAAGTGGAATAGGGTACAAGGAAGTATCCTGAAAGGAGATGTGATTTCTAAGTTGTGCAGTAGAGTAAGTACATTTAAAACCAATACCTAAAAAGAGAACTCTAACCTATTTTCCCAGAAACATGAGAATAATCAGCTACATTATTTTTGGAGTTCAAAAGTAGCATATTGTAAGTACGCCTTTCCACTGTAGTGTTTAATAATAAAATAAAATAATAAATAATAAAATAACTAACTCTAGTTAAGTGTTATCTTACCTGGCATTGCTGGAGTATTTGAATTCTCCAAGTCCCTTCCACCAGAAAAGGATTCTTTAATATGTTTTGCTTCTGAAACAGAGCAAACAGAGCGCACCTGGAAGTGTCAGAAAAAAATGAAACCTCTTGCAATATCTTTCTACATTATTTTAATAAGGATAACATTTCTCCATATAAAATCACTAAGACTGTCCATACAGTCTTACTGATTTTAGAACAGAAATCCCTGAAGAAAGGTCACTCAGACTCCCATCATCTTCAAAACTTTGGAAATCAATGAGAACCAGGAAATCATTTCATATAGATCTACTAGGAAAAAACTCAGTTTATTTCTGACCAAGGGAATTTATAAAGCATCGGTGACTTTTTTTCCCTCTCTTATATAGTTTTTAACGATGAAAACATTATATTGTGAAATTTTCAAAAGTGAACATATAGAAACAAACAGAAAAATAGATAAATGGTCAAGTGGTATCATGATGACAAAAATTTGTGACTAAACATTTGGTATTCAAGGGACTAACAATCATTCTATTTCTGCCATGATTTATTGTATATCATGTTATATGTGTGCATAGTTGATACATATTTCAAATAACCCCAAAAATGTACTATACATACAGAAACAATTCCTTCAAAATTTTCCCTCTTCTGGCCTCAAGCTCCCCAGTTTTGTATATTAAATTACTAATCCACTCTTACCAAAGCCTGTATTTCAGACTGCACCAACTACTATGTCTTCTCTTTCTACCTCCATGCTTTTGTTCACATTTTTTTCTCAATGTTTTTCCTCTAGAATTTCCCTCTTCCCTTCTAATTTTATTTTTATATGACATATTTTCACAATCTAATTCCTCTTTTATGCAGCTTATTTGGCCCTTTGCTTCAGCAATATGCATACAATGAAATTAAAATCCGTACAATTTTAAAGGATGACTAAATTTGGGCATAATTTCAAGTTATAAAAATTTCATTTGCTATCTTTTTAGAATTCAGTATCATGCCCATTTCCACTTCTATCATTGACTGAAAAGTTTTCTTTTTTTATTGATTTTTTAAAATTAAATGACAGCAGAATGCATTACAATTCTTATTACACATATACAGCACAATTTTTCATATCCCTGGTTGTATATAAAGTATGCTGACACCAATTCGTGTCTTCATACATATACTTTGGATGATGATGTCTATCACATTCCACCATCTTTACTAATTCCCCCCCTCCCTTCCCCTCCCCCCTGTCTACCCTATCTAGAATTCACCAATTCCTTTTTTTTTTTTCCCCACTTAGGAAACCAGCAGTAACTAAATTCTCTGTGTTTTAGACCAACCCCATTCAGTATCCCACCAAGGTCTTGGAAGTAAGTTAAAAACAGTTTAGGTTTTTATCTACTGCTTCGAATGCTTTTCATGCTGTATCCTGTAACCTTCTGATAGAAACTTAAAAAGAAATATCAGCTAATTTCCTAAAATATAAATTGTGTGCACGCATGTACACACACACGCGCACACACACACACACACACACAGTGAGTTACTTATAGTAATGTAATTGCTCCTTAATGTTAAGTCCTTATATTAGTCTATTGCTTGCATTTTAAAAATACTTTAATGACTCTAATTTATTTTATATTATATATAAAGAAGTCAGACAGGGTATATTATTATTTCCATGTTGCTAAAGAGGAAACAGAGATGGAGAAGACTTATAAAATTTGAATAAATCACTTAGCTAATAAGTTGTTGTGCTTAGATTAGTGGTAATGATACCGCTGGTTATCAGGTGAGGAGTCCTATTTCCTCACATGTTGAAGTTTGAAAATTAGAGAAGCATGCTGAGGCAAGCATATGAAACAGGGTTTATTTAAAAAGGGGTAACATAGACTTCTCCCACCAGGGAGAAGGGGGCCATAGCTGGTATCCTGGTATCCCAAGAAGCAAGGTGTTCTGCCCTTTTTATATGTCCTAGGATTCCTTTGTTCTCTTGCATTTTCACCCTTATCTTTCTCCTTCCTGTGTAAGTGACTAGGCCCAGGAAACGCTTGGTGGGATGGCCAAAAGGAGGGCTGAAGGGGGAAGGGCAGGGTGGAGTAGACAGAGACAGATTAACAACCTTATAGCTCCCTGTAGGGAGGGGCAATTCCTGGGACAGGTTACCTTGGCAACAGGTTGGAGCAGGGGCAGGTTCTTGATAAGATCCCTCAGGGGGCAGTCTCCAGCTTCCCAGACTCACTAAAAGTTGGCCTCCTTGACCCAACCTGACTCGATTTACCTATCTACACTGACTGCCTGTCTAATTCTGGCTTCAGTAAAATTGTCTGACTCCAGCCAATGAATCTCTATTTGAGGAGTTTTAGTTCATTGGGGTGGGGGGAGGAGTATTTTAGGTCTTTGTATTATTGAATGAGTGTTATAAAATATTTGAGTTCTGCTCTATGGTAAAGGTGAAAAGTGGGCTGGGGATGTGGCTCAAGCGGTAGCTCGTTCGCCTGGCATGCGTGCGGCCCGGGTTCAATCCTCAGCACCACATACCAACAAAGATGTTGTGTCCGCTGAGAACTAAAAAAAATAAATATTAAAAATTCTCTCTCTCTCTCTTCTCTCTCTCTTTAAAAAAAAAAAGGCGAAAAGTTAGATTTGCCTAATGGCTAAAGTTAATGAATTTTAAATGAAACTATATATTTCTTACATTAAGATTACTTCTAAAAGTAATAAAGCAAAATTAAAAATCATTGACTTTTAGTACAAACATTTATTATTGATAGGAAAAGGAATTATAATCTATTTCTTCCAAATATTATTTTAAACAAAGTGAATCTTCTATTTCAAGTTAAATGTGGGTATTATGAGTTTGAAGTTTAGAAAGTCCAAGGGCCTGAGCAATAAGTACTATTTGTTGGGAAAAGTATAAACGGCAGCCGTACCCCAGAGAAAAAACCCCAACATGGCGCCTAAGGACTTCTCCTTCCTACCTTCTTCTTCTCTGCAGTGGCGCGAAAAGTTCCCGCCCTTGTGAACTCTCCCGCCAGTGCCAATTTCAAACCTCGCTGGCGGGGAACCTTAGCCCCAATGAGAACTAATTCCTGGGCGTGGGAGCTGATATCTGGAAGAACTTGCCAATAAACAGGTGGCCTGCCATTTATCTAAGCCCTACCATCTCCCCTTTAGTTCTATATAAGCACACAGCTTTTTGCAATAAAATTGGAATTCTCCCGGCGAAGTGTCTTTGCGTGGGGAATTCTTTCATTATTCAGCTAATTATACTCTTGTAAAATACTAATTAAAGTTCTACAAATATACAACAAAAATTAACTTTGAATAGAACTCTTCAATCTTTTCCTGTTTTCAAGCCCCAAACTTTGCAAATTCTTCTTCAGTAAGTTAATCTTGATGTTATATTTCTGGCCTTTCCCCCTCTACGCCTGCCCAATAAAACTATGGTTGAACCTGTAAGTCGGACATTAATCAGAAACTAAGGAAGCTCTTATGCTTACTATCCACATACCCCAGAAAGGTGTTATATTACATCTTATCCAACAGTCATTTCTCTCATTTTGTCTGCTAACACAACCTCAACTTTATTCATATGGCAAAATTTGTTCAGGGGATAAATCATGATAGATAAACCAGAGTATATAAGGGTCCAAGTAGTGAATATTTTAGATTTTGAGGTTTGTCACAACTTTTCCACTCAGCTTAACTTAGAGATTCCTAAGTTCTCTTTCACATCCATAACACAGATATGGTACCACAAAGTAGCCATGGATAATATATAAATGAATGGTTTTGGTTGTATGCGAATACATTTTTCTTTACGAAAAAAAGTTTTCTAAATCATAACCTAAGCCAAGCACAGCTGTCTCTTTCCTCTTTGTGGTAGAAGTAGAAATGGGCATGATACTGAATTCTAATCAAAGACAGAAAAGGAGAACATTGTATGGGTTTCTGGAAATGGATTTTTATCTCTGGTAAGATAGAGAAATGGAAGAAGACAGTACTTATCTTCCCAGTTCTCTCTTCCTTCTTTGAGTACTATTATGTGCAGTCTGAAAATGCAGCTAATCTTACCTGATTATTATGTGAGATATTAAAAAACTTGAGACCAATTAAAATTTATGTGATCAAGAATAGTTTCTAAAAGTGGCCAACACTCCAAAATGACAGTGCTTCAGAATGTCCTGCCCAACCACCTATACAGTTTGTAGTCATAGTCAGAGAAAAGAGACAGAGAAATAAATGACAGGATTGGCTGCACTTGGCCTTTTCCATATATGGCCATCTTTCACACCTTTCAGACTCTGATTGGCTGGAAATTCAGTTCCTATGGCTAAGTTTCAGTCACTACATTACAGGGGAACCCCTTTAGGTTATAATTTGTTTACATATCAAGCTAGGTTGTAATTCACTATGTACAGAGGTTGCTTTGGATCAAACTTATCATTCATCTATGGAGGTTGATTTAGGCCAAATTTGTTTCCATTAAACAGATAGAATGAACCAAAAGGTGGAAACCATATGGGGACAATAGTGTTAAAAGCAGAATAAGGCTAGGTCTGTGATGACATTACAGAGCTTCATAATCCACTTTGGAAACCAACCTCTGGATTTGTAGTTGAGTATAAAATAAATGTATTTATTGTAAACACCATTGTTGTTTGGTCAACATGACACTTTAATGATTTCTAACAAATAGATATTTGGTAATTGGCTTCATTTTGCTTACTTCATTAACCAGCTGTATTACATAATTTTTATTCTTTATATCTTTGTTTTGTACATACATGCATCATACCATGTTTTGGACTCTTTTGTCCCTTATTCTCCCTCATGGCATTCTCTCAGCTTCATCTCATGCTGGTAATTGCTTCAGCTTCATGGTTTTCCAGTTGAAAGTTTTTGAGAAAAAAATGTAATTGTCCATATCTCTCTTGTTCTATCAGAACTCATGGATCATTAACAAACCTATGAATGGGCCACATGTAGGGCAAATTTGAACCCTTGGTCCATTCAACAATAGAATGAGGAAAGGCAATTGGAAAAACATACACCCTATCCCTGTATAGTTGTCAGCAAGGCAGATTGACTTCAAAAGGGGTGGAGGGTTGAGGCAGTGTGACTTCCACGTATAAGAAGGTTAAGGCAGGAGGATCACAACTTCAAGGCCAGCCTGGACAAATTAGTAGGACCTTGTCTCATAATGAAAAATAGGAAGGTCTGGGGATATAGCTCAGTGGTAGAGCACTCCTGAGTTAAAGCCTCAGTATCAAAAACAAAGGAAAAAAAAGTGTGTGTGTGATACACAATAAGATATAACTAGTATAATATTTTATATTAATGTACAACATTATTCTATCAGCAGATTAATAGTCTTCAAGTTTTTTTTAATAAAAACATTTGCTCATTTCATATGTTAAAGAAAGGAGCCATTTATGGTTCTGCCTTTGGTAATTTCTACAACATCTTCTGAGAGGCATTATCAATGTTTTCAACTTCTCAATGCATTCTTGAGCAGAATCTTTTGTCTGCATTGCTTTGGGTCACTAGGTTGATACTGTACTCCTCTCTCTCCCTGTATCCTTAAAAAAAAGTAACATTTTTTCTCTTTTAAGTAGAATTCTGTGGGAAGTTGTCATGGATACAAAGAGAGCTGAGTAGTATAAGAGTATCCATTATTTTTCAGGAATAAGTTTTTTCATGAAAGTCCCTTTTCAAGGTAATTTATCATGGAAATGCCAGAACAATTTTAACAGTTTAACTTTTTATTGAGAAAGCTATCTAAAATTATTATACTTCTTTTATACAATTAAAATCTATATATATTTTCTTGCTTTCTTAAACAAATGGCATCAAACATAATTTGCCTACACTTGGGTTAATAATTATAAATATCATCACTCTATAATGTCTGTAATTTATTATGTCTTTTCTCCCACTTTTATAATATTCTTGATGAGAGTCTGTCTTTAAGTCCCTAAGTCCCTGATTTCTGATTTTTTTCTTCATTGTAACAGGGACCAGATAAATAAATGTAAGAATTTTTATTCATTAAAAGTTAATAAAATATTAGAGGAAGGGAATGAATTGTAATTTTATTTATATATTTATTTACTAATGTTTATGTAAAGTTCTTTTTTTATTTTTTAGTTGTAGATGGACACAATACCTTTATTTTGTTTATTTATTTTTATGTGGTGCTGAGGATCGAGCCCAGTGCCTCATATGTGCAAAGCAAGCATTCTACCACTGAGCCACAATCCCAGCCCCTGAATTATAATTTTTAACTTCAATGTACAAGGCTTTACAATGACTATTTTATGAGCTTGAAAATATTGTTTTCTTTTTTTGGGGGAACATGTTCTAGCTGGTTAAATTCATCCAGAGACCAACCTCCAAGAATTTTCCCTTAATACCTTATAATGTTACCCAACATTTGTTTATAAATATTCCACCTGCTAAAATTCATTCTTTTTTTAAAAATGAAATTAATTCTTTCATGCATTAAATACTTACTATCATTTTACAGTGGAGTTGGTGTTGTTGAGGGATGAGTCAAGTTTCTGCCCCTTCAAAAGCCCAAAGTCAAATGAAGAACGCTATAGATGTATAACTAACTTGAGTATACTACTAAAAGTGAGAAAAAAATATGTAAAATCGCAGCATGCTGTGATATCCCAGAGAACTGGTGATCTTTAGGTTGTAGGTGTCAAGGGAGCCATCATAGGAGTGACATTAGAATTAGGCCTTAAGAGGTAGCTACAGTTTGTTAAGGTGAATGAAGATTGAACAAAGGGAGGGACTTTTAGGTAGAAATACAAATACAAGTAGTTTTTAATTGGGGAATGAAGAAACTAGTGAGCCATTGAACTAGAAATTCATCTATAATCACTTTGTATCTGGTTTTCTGGCTTGTAAAGGGCTACCAGAATTGACATATATTTTAAAAGTTGGTTTGGAAATTCTAGTAGGGGAACACAGTTCATTCCTAGGATATAATAATGCCTCTCCCCAATATGATAAGATTATTTCTTATATTTGACAGAGCAAACACATTTTGCAGTAGGAAAGAAAATGTGTTGAGACACACAAACAGAAAAAAATTGATTCTAGGAATATTTTGGGTAACAGATATCAATTCAGGCAATTACTGTAATGATATTTGCCAAAGAAAATTTTGTTTCACACTCAGAATGTGATTTTTTTCTCCCACTAATCCAAATGTCCTACAAATTTGTAATTGTAGAAAGTGCATAGAGTTATGGACTTTTTAATTACTTTATTTCTTTGATTTGGTGATTTGAACAATTGTTTTTTATAGTTTATTTTTTGTTTATGTCCTTATAGTCTCTCTCACTATATAAGTTTTATGAATATAATGGATGCATATGTCTTAAAATGAGATAGATAATTGGTTTAAACTAATTGACTATCTTGTGTAACTGTGTATGTTGCTGTATATAAACATAGATAAATATATAGACATACAAATATTTGTAATTATATGCTATACATGTATATGCACACATCATGTTTATATGTAATAGCTGAATTTCAAACTAATATATTTTATAAGGCAATAACTCACATACACTTTATATTTCTTCATATTTTTAGTTATATATGTTAGTAAAATCCATTTTGACATAATTATTAAAGCAGGGAATATATCTTGTCCTATTCAATCCCCAGTACCTTTTCTTCCCTTCCCATTCTCCCACCTCTGCTCTCTTCCCTCTGCTCTACTCATCTTTCTGCCACTTACCCATAGTTATTTTTTAAAATTAATTTCTTATAGATGTACATGATTTTGAGATTCATATATGAACATAGGAAAGTTATCACATACACTTCAAAGTCTACCTCCAGACACAGTAAGTATGCAAACATCTCTAAAAAATAATAGATAACATTAAGCATGTATAAAAAGAGAAGTTAATTAAGAAATTTTGTTGAAAACACAATTCTGTTTTTTAACACAATTACATTAACATGGAATACTTATATATAAATCTAATAAAATATGTACACAATTTATAAGTGAAACTGTAAGTCTAACAAAAGAAATCAAATAAGTAAATGAATGAAGAGATAGTCCATGTTCATAGACAGGGAGACTCAATATCATAAAGATGCCAGTCCTTCCCAACTTGATATATAGATTCAGTGCTATCCCAATCAAAATCTCAGCAAGTTATTTTGTGAGTATCAGCAAACTGACTCTAAAATTTATATGAAGAGACAAAAGACTCAGAATATACAACACAATATTGAAGGGAAAGAACAAAGTCAGAAGACTGACAGTCCAGGAAAGAAAGAATGAATAAACTAGCTTATTATAATGAAAAATTTTATTACCAAGTAATTGAATAAAAGGGCACAAACAGAGAAATAATAAAAGACATATGTAATGAAGTATTGTTTATCTAAAATATACAACAAACTCCTAAAACTCAACAATAAGAAAACAAAAACCTGATTTTAAAATGGGTCAAAGATCTTAAAAGATTCTTCACTTTCTCAGAGAAGATATATGCATTTCAAATAAACATAAAAGATGCTTTGCATCACATATATATGATATATACATATATATTTGCAATATGTAAATAAAAGATGCTTTGCATCACTGGGCATGATGGCGCTCACCTATAATCCCAACAACTCAGGAGGCTGAGGCAGGAGGATTGCAAGTTCAAAAGGAAGGACTAAGCAACTCAGTGAGACCCTGTCTTTAAATAAAAATACAAATAGAGCTGGGGATGTGGATCAGTGGTTGAGTGCCCCTGAGTTCAATCCCTAGTAACAACAATAACAACAATAACAACAACAAAAGATGCTTTGCATCATATAAGTTCAGAGAAATGCAAATTATAAAAATTAGATATCACTACATACCCATTGGAATTGTCAAAATCCAGAACAGAGACAACATCACATGCTGATGTAAGCCAACAGGAACTCTCATTCATTTTTCAGTGGAAATGAAAAATGGTGCAGGCACCTTGGAAGATACTTTTGGCAGTTTCTTACAAAAATAAATATAATCTTATAATTTGAATCAGGAATTGAGTTCCTTGGTATTTGCCCAAAGGAGTTGAAAATTTATGTCCACACAAAAACTGGAACATAATTGCCAAGCTTGGAAGCACAATGCTCATAATTGCCAAGCTTGGAAGCACAATGACCTTCAGTAGGTAAATGGATAAATGAGCTCTGGTGCATCCAAACAATGGAATATTATTCAGCAATAAAAAGAAATGAGCTATCAAGTCATGAAAAGACAGGGAGGAGACTTAAATATATGATGCTAAGCGAAGAAAGCTAATCTGTAAAGGCTACATACTATATGATACCAACTATACAACATCTTGGAAAAGGCAAACTATACAGACAGTATATAGATCAGTGGTTGCCAAAAGCTAGGGGAAAGAGGTAAATTGGCAGAGCAAAGAAGATTTTTAGGGCGGTGAAAATATTCTGAATAATATAATGGTGGATAGAGGTCATTATACATTTATCCAAATTCATAGAATTCAACACTAAAAGTGAACCCTAATGTAAACTATGGACTCAGAATGATAATAATGTGCCAATGGGAGGGTCATTAGTTGTAACAAATGTATCACTTTGATGAGTGGTGTTGGTAAAGGAGGAGGCTATATGTATGTGGGAGCAAAGTTAGGTTATATGGAAACTTCTGAACCTTTCACTTAATTGTTCTTATAAAACTACACTAACTACACTATAGAATCATTCTTTTAAAAAAGTATTATGGGGTCTTGCAGAGTCCATGGATTCTGGGAAAGTTTACATAATCAAAAGATTAACTGAATGTTAGGGAAGAAAAATTATAATGGCTAATAACTATTAAAATATTTTCTTCTATATTCTTATTTTTTATATATAGCTAAAGCCATATTTTTTAGTTTAATTGATGATTTTAACAAAATCTAATTTCATAATAGTGCCAAATTTTTTTCTTCTTTTGCATTAAAAAATCTAATTCCTAGAATTTTTCCTTCAAAGTACCAACTATCAAACTATATAACATTGGCTTCTGTTTAGAAATCTCTTCATCTTTAAAGTTAGGTTGCTTGGAAATGAATGGCATATGCAGGGCTATAAATCAAGCAGGACTATTGTCAAGTTTCCTAAAAGCATTCAAACACAAAGGGCTAGAAATTTGAAAAATATTCTGTAATATATTTTGTGAAAACTGTTTACAATTATGCAAAAGAATGGAGTTGGACTCCTACCTTCCACCATACATAAAAATTAACTCAAAATGGATCAAAGACCTACACATAAGAGCCCAAACTATAAAACTCTTAAAGGAAGACATAGATAAAAATCTTTGTGACATTGGATTTGGCAGTCATTTCTTGGATATGACACCAAAAGCACATGCATAAAAAGAAAATATAGATAATGCTCAAATTAAAAACTCTTATGCATCAAACAACACTATCAACACAGTAAAAAGTCAATCCCCAGAATGTGAGAAAATATTTGCAAACATTTCTGATAAGAGGTTAATATCCAGAATAATTAAGAATTCTAATACATCAACAACAACAAAAAACAACATTTTAAAAGTGGGCAAAGTACTTGAACAAATATTTCCCCCTGTAAAATATACAAATGGCCAATAAGCACATGAAAAGAGGCTCAAAAAATAATGAGATCCTTCTTCACACCCATTAGGATGGCTATTACTTAAAAAAGGAAAGTGCAGGCAAAGATGTAGAGAAATTGAAACACGTGTTCACCACTGGTGGAAATGTAAAATGCCATGGCTGCCATACAAAATGATATGTTTTCCTCAAAAAATTAAAAATAGAAATAGCATATGATCCAGCAATTCCACTTTTGGGTATGTGCCCAAAAGAGTTAAAATCAGGGACTAGAACAGATTTTGTAAATCCATGCTCATACCAGCTTTACTCACTATAGCCAAAGAGTGGAAGCAAATCAAATATCCATCAATGGACGAACCATCAAAAAAATGTTGTATATCCAGAAAATAGAATATTATTCAGCCTTAAAAAGAAATGGAATTCTGATGCAGGCTACAACATGGATGAACCTTATGGACATTATCCTAAGTGAAATAAGCTATTCAAAACCACCAAATATACCACACTTAATTTAGGTACTTAGAGTAGTCAAATTCATAAAGGCAGAAGGTGGAATGGTGTTTTCAGAGAATGGAAGCTAGTGTTTAATGGGTACAGGATTTCAGTTTTGGAAGATGAAAGCATTCTGGAGATGGGTGGTAGTTAAATGTTGCACAACAATGTAAATGTATTTATGCCACAAAAGTGTACACTTAAAATGGTTAGAAAGGCAAATGCTATGTCTCTATTTTACCATGATTAAAACAAAACCACATGGACCCACGCACTCTAAGTATATAAATAAATATTGTCTCATCTGTTGTTACAAATAGTGCAAGATGTTAACAATAGGGGAAACTGATCTGGGAGAGAGGAGGTGTAAGGAAACTCTGGGCACTTTTGGCTCACTAATTCTGTAAACCTAAAGCTGTTCTAAAAATAAAGTTCATTATTGTTTTTAAAAGTGTCTCTACATACTAAGCTTTTTATTTCCTCAACAAGTATCACCTTCCCCTCAATCAGGATTCTCCAGTCATACCAGCACATGGTAAATTTGTTCCTGGCTCTAAGCCAGTCCATTTGGCAGCCAGTAGTGATGAATGAGCCAGACACCCTAGATCAAGGGCAGAAAAACTGATGTCTGAGGGCTTCTTTGATTCCATTTTTCTCCTCCCTTACTTCTTTCTCCTACTCCGATATTTTTCTGTAAAGTTATGGTTGAATTTGTTGCTGCCTGCCCCAGATGCCACAGCTATTTGTTATTGCTTCAGTACTTAATTAGGATCTGACCAATTCTGAAAAAAAAAAAAAAACTTGTACAGTTTAGATGATTATTCTGGAGTATACCCCCTTGGTAGCTTATATAAACAGCCATATATTTATTTCTCTTAAGTATATGTTTCCATTTCAAAAAAAAAAAAACATTTATTGAAACCCTGCTTTGTTCCAGATAACTTAGAAAGATCTGAGAATACACTTTTAAAAAGAACTGTTTTCACTGGGCATATTCATATACAGTGGTAGACCCTGCTATTTGGGAGGCTGAGACAGGAAGATCACTTAAGCCCAGGAGTTCCAGACTAACCTGGGCAACATAGCAAAACCCATCTCAAAACTAAAAAAAAAAAAAAAAAATGATTTGTTCTAATTAGTTAGACATGACAGTAGAATGTATTTTGATACATCATACATAAATGGAGTATAACTTCTCATTTTTCTGATTGCACATGATGTGTAATTACACTAGTTCTGTAATCATATATACACATAGAATAATAACATCTGATTCATTCTACTATCCTTCCTACCTTCCTCCCCACTCCTCCTCCCCTTTCTTCAGTCCTCTCTGCCTAATCCAAAGTACCTCTATCCTTCCCTAGCCTCCCACCACTTATTGTGAATTAGCATTCACATATCAAAGAAAACATTTAGCCTTTGGTTTTTTTGGAATTGGCTTATTTTACTTACCATGATATTCTCCAGCTCCATCCATTTACCTACAAATGCCATAATTTCATTCTTCTTTAAGGTTGAGTAATATCCCATGTTTTCTTTTTCCATTCATCTGTTGAAGGGCATCTAGGTTGGTTCCATAGTTTGGCTATTGTGAATTCAGCAGCTATAAACATTGATGTGGCTTCATCACTATAGTACGCTGATTTTAATTCCTCTGGGTGTAACCCAAGGAGTGGGACAGCTGGGTCAAATGGTAGTTTCATTCCAAGTTTTCTGAGGAATCTCCATACTGCTTTCCATAATGGCTACATCAATTTGCAGTCCCACCAGCAATGCAGGAGTGTACCTTTTCTCCCACATTCTCACCAACATTTATTGTTGCTTGTATGTATTCTTGATAACTGCCATTCTGATTGGAGTAAAATAAAATACTAGAGTAGTTTTTTTTTTTAAATAACTAGAGTAGTTTTGATTTGCATTTCTCTAATTCCTAGAGATGTTGAACATTTTTTCATGTTTGTTGATCAATTGTATTTCTTCTTCTGTGAAGTATCTGTTTAGTTCCTTAGCCCACTTATTGATTGGGTTATTTAGTTTTTTTGATGTTAAGTTTTTGAGTTCTTTATATATCCTGGAGATTAAAGCTCTATCTGAGGTGCATGTAGTAAAGATTTTCTCCCATTCATTAGGCTCTCTCTTCATGTTATTGTTTCCTTTGCTGAGAAGAAGCTTTTTAGTTTGAAACCATCCCATTTATTGATTCTTTAATTTTACTTCTGTGCTTTAGGAGTCTTGTTAAGGAAGTCAGGTCCTAGGCCAACATGGTGACGATTTGGGCCTACTTTATCTTCTATTAGGCTCAGGGTCTCTGATCTAGCGTCTAAGTTTTCGATCCACTTTGAGTGGATTTTTTTTTTGTGCAGGGTGAGAGATAGGGGTTTAATTTCATTTTGCTACATATGGATTTCTGGTTTTCCTAGCACCATTTGTTGAAGAGGCTGTCTTTTCTCCAACGAATGTTTTTGGCAGCTTTGTCTAGTATAAGATAATTCCATTTATGTGGGTTAGTCTGTGTCTTCCATTCTGTACCATTGGTCTATGTGTCTGTTCTCGTGCTATTAACATGCTGTTTTTGTTACTATAGCTGTATAGTATAGTTTAAGTCCTGGTTGTGATGTGTCCTGCCTTTTCTCACTGAGGGTTGCTTTTGCCCTTCTGGGTCTTTTATTTTTCCAAATGAATTTCATGACTGCTTTTTCTATTTCTATGAAGAATGTCATCAGAAACTTAATACGAATTGCATTAAATCTGTATAGCACTTGTGGTAGTATGGCCACTTTGACAATGTTAATTCTGCCTATCCAAGAGCATGGGAGATCTTTCCATCTTCTAAGGTCTTCTTCAATTTCCTTCTTTAGTGTTCTGTAACTCTCATTGTAGAGGTCTTTCACCTCTTTTGTTAGATTGATTCCCAAGTTTTTTTTTTCTTTTAAGACTATTGTGAATGGGGTAGTTTTCCTAATTTCTCTTTCAGTGGATTCATCACTGATGTATAAAAATGCCTTTGATTTATGGGTGCTGATTTTATATCCTGCTACTTTGTTGAATTCACTTATTAGTTCTAGAAGTTTTCTGGTGGAATTTTTTGGATCTTCTAAATATAGAATCCTGTCATTGGCAAATAGTGATAGTTTGAGTTCTTTTCCTATCCATATCTCTTTAATTTATTTTGCCTGTCTAAATCTTCTGGCTAGAATTTCCAGTACTATGTTGAATAGAAATGGTGAAAGAAGGCATCCTTGTCTTTCTTGTTCCAGTTTTAGAGGGAATGCTTTCAATTTTTCTCTGTTTAGAATGACGTTGGCCTTGGGCTTAGCACAGATAGCTTTTCCAACGTTGAAGTATGTTCCTACTATCCTTAGTTTTTCTAGTGTTTTAACCATCAAGGGTGCTGTATTTTGTCAAATGCTTTTTCTGCATCTATTGAGATGATCATATGATTCTTCTCTTTAGGTCTATTGATGTGATGAATTATATTTACTGATTTCCATAGGCTAAACCAATCTTGCATCACTAGGATGAACCCCTCTTGATTGTGGTGCACTATATTTTGGATATGTTTTTGTATGCAATTAGCCAGAATTTTATTGAGAATTTTTGCATCAATGTTCATCAGGGATATTGGTCTGAAGTTTTCTTTCCTTGATGTGTCTTTGTCTGGTTTTGGTCTCAGGGTGCTACTAGCCTCAAAGAATGAGTTTGGAAGGCTTTCCTGCTTTCTATTTCATGGAATAATTTGAGGAGTGTTGGTATTAATTCTTCTTTGAAGCTCTTGTAGAACTTGACTGAGAAGCCATCTGGTCCTGGGCTTTTGTTAGTTTGTAGGGTTTTGATGGCATCTTCTATTCAATTGCTTGAAATAGATCTATTTAAATTGTGTATGTCTCCTGATTCTGTTTGGGTAGGTCATGTGTCTCTAGAAATTTGTTGATGTCTTCAAAATTGGAGTATAAATTTTCAAAATAGTTTCTAATTATATTCTGTATTTCAGTAGTGTCTATTGTGATATTTCATTTTTCATCATGAATTTTAGTAATTTGAGTTTTATCTCTTTGTTAGCATGGCTAATGGTTTATCAATTTTATTTATTTTTTCCACGAACAAAAATTTTTTTGTTTTGTCATTGTTTGAATTTTTTTTGTTTCAATTTTATTGATTTCAACTCTGATTTTATTTATTTCCTAACTTCTGCTGCTTTTGGTGTTGACTTGTTCTTATTTTTTCTAGGGCTTTTAGATGTAAAGTTAGGTCATTTATTCATTGACTTTCTATTCTTTTAATGAATGAACACAATGCAATGAACTTTCCTCTTAGCATTGCCATAGTGTCCCAGAGATTTTGATACGTTGTATTGGTGTTCTCATTTACCTCTAAGTGTTTTTTTTTTTAATCTCATCCCTGATTTCTTCTGCTATCCATTGTTCATTCAATAGCATATTATTTAGTCCCCAGGTATTAGAGTACCTTCTATTTTTTTTATTTTATCTTTGATTTCTAATTTATTTCCATTATGGTCAGATAGAATTCAGGGTAGTATCTTTACGTTTTTGTATTTGCTAAGAGTTGCTTTGTGGTATAAGATATGGTCTGTTTTAGAGAAGGATCCATGTGCTGCTGAGAAGAAAGCATATTTGCTTGTTGATGGATGAAATATTCTATATATGTTCATGAAGTCTAAGTTATCGATTGTATTATTAAGTTCTAGATTCTTCATTTAGCTTTTGTTTGGAAGATCTATCCAGTAGTGAGAGAGGTGTGTTAAAGTCAGCCAGTATTATTGTGTTGTGGTCTATTGGATTCCTGTAGTTGAGAAGGTTTTGTTTGATGTATGTAGATGCTCCATTGTTTGGGGTATGTGTGTGTGTGTGTGTGTGTGTGTGTGTGTGTGTGTGTATATATATTTATGATTGTTATATCTTGTTGATATAATTCCCTTAAGCAGTATGAAATGTCCTTCTTTGTCTCTTCTGACTAACTTTGGTTTGAAGTCTACTTCATCTGATATAAGGATAGAAACCCCTGCTTGTTTACATGATCCATGTGAGTGATATGTTTTTTCCCATCCTTTCACCTTCAGTCTGTGGATTAATTTGCCTATGAGGCGAGTCTCTTGAAGACAGCATATTGTTGGGTATTTTTTCCCCCAATATGCCACTCTATGTCTAAAAGTAAATAAAATTTTAAAAAGGTTTTCTAGGGCTGGGGCTGTGGCTCAGTGGTAGAGCACTTGCCTAGCATGTGTGAGGCACTGGGTTTGATTCTCCACACTACATATAAATAAATAAAGATCCATTGACAACTAAACAATATTAAAAAATATTTTCTAGCTTATTAGACACTAGAGTCACTGAAACGAGCATGTAAAAAATACAAATATAAATATATTCTATGAAGAAAACAATTAGGTGCATCAAGAAAGAAGGATCATGTGATCTACTTCAGTTAGGTGGCCCCCACAAAAAAGTGCCTCTTTGTTATAATTAAATTTTAAACTGAAACTGGAAAGATTAATAGGGACCAGGCAGGGGAAATATAGGGAGAATATTTAAGCAGATAGAAGAACATGAGTAAACTTTACTGGGCAGTAACGTGCTACATGAATTTGGAGAAACATAATATAGAAAGACCACAGGCACTTGAGTATGATGAGTCAGAGAGTGGCACAAGATGAAGTCTGAGAGGTTAACAACTTTAAAGTCATACAAGACCTTATATGTCATGGCAAATGTCTTAGTATTTAGAGTTCTGGTTGAGTACTCTTATCCAAAATGCTTGGGACCAGAAGCATTCCAGATTTTGGAGGATTTTTGGACTTTGGGATATTTACATGTGCATAATAAGATAAATTGGAGAGAAAACTCAAGTCTAAATATGAAATTTATTTGTTTCATGTACACCTTATATACATAGACCGAAGGTAATTTGTACAATATTTTTTTGTAATTTTGTGCATGAAACAAAGTTTTACGGTGCAGAATTTTCCACTTGTGGCATCATGTCAGTACACAAAAATTTGGGGTTTTGGAGCATTTCAGAGTTTAGATTTCTTTTATTTTTTTATTTTATTTTATTTTATTTATTTATTTATTTATTTAATTTTTTTCTCATGTCTGAGGTAGGAAAACAAGACTACCCGGCTCCTGGCAGCCCCGACAAGGACATCGAAGACTAATCTTGGCCCCCAGCTCTGTCAGAGTTTAGATTTCTAAGTTAGAAATGCTTAACCTATAATAAGAACATAAAACTATCAAGAATTCCGTTCTAAGTGCTTTACTCATATTATCACACTGACTCCTCATAAAGATTCTGGGAGGTAGGGTCTCATTTTAATGATAAGACAAGTGAGTACCAGAGAGGTTAAGTGACTTGCCCACAGTCATGGTAAGTAGGAGAGACAATTCAAGTGGTCTGGCCTTAGTACTGAATGAAGTTTTTTATCCCTCAGTAAGTATGATGGGAAGCAACAGAAGGGTTTTTGTTGTAGTTTTTGTGTTCTTTGGGTACCATATTGAACACGGGGATACTTAACCACTGAGCCACATGCCCAGCTCTTTGCCTTTTTTTTTTTTTTTCCTTTTTAATTTCAAGACAGGGTTCCACTAAGTTGCTTTGGGCCTTGCTAAGTTGCTGAGGCTGGCTTTGAACTTGCAATCTTCCTACCTCAGCCTCACAAGCTGTAACAGAAAGCTCAGTTCGTGTCCCCAATGACAATCAATGCCAAATTAATAATGAGGACATAGCTTTGAGAAAAAAGAAAAAATGTATATTGATTTGCTAGCAAAGGAGAAACACAGAGGACGATCCAGTCCCAAAGGCTATGACACTCTCAATCAGAAGGGGCAGGGGCAGCTCTCTTTATTTATTTATTTAAGTCTTAGATGGACACAGTATCTTTATTTTATTTATTTATTTATATGTGGTGCTGAGGATCAAACTCAGTGCCTCACACATGCTAGGCAAGCACTCAACCACTGTGCTACAACCCCAGCCCTGGGACAGAGGGCTTTTAAAGGAATTTCAAGGGTTTCATTCCAGGTGTGCTCTGGTAGGGGAACCCATAGTACCCTGATGGCATGTTAGGATTCACTTGTTAATTGGGAGATATTAACTTCCCAGATCCTCAGCAGGCCTCTCCTTCCTGTAGTGGTTGTGTTCAAGGGCAATTAACTAGGGGAAGAAAAGATAACACTGTCCCCCTGATCTTGTTATGGAGGGGGAGAGGGGAGAAGAGAGAAAAAAAAGTTAAAAAATATAAGCCTTAGAGCAATGGAAGCTACATTCAGAAGGTGAAGGTAACACTATTACAAAGGTGCTGGGATTACAGGTGGGTGCTACCACACCCTGGCTAATAGAAGGATTTTAAACAAGAAGTTTATATGTTGAAATTTTTACACTTCAGTGATAATTCTGGCTGAATTGGAGAGAGCTATTTTAATGTAAGCAAAAAAAGTAGAGAAAATGGTTATCAGGCTGTTATAACAATCTAAGCAAGTAATAACTATGGCTTGATTTCTGGAATAAAAAAAATGAATGGCTTAAAAGTATAAAATTTCATTTCAATATACAAAAAAGGATCAGATTTAGTAATCCCATTTGTAGCAGATAATCATGATATCCTTAGGTTATTCACAGTCATAGCTGAACTCAGCTAATCATTGTTCAAGCTGTTCTATCCCCATTCCAACAGTGGACGTTTTACTAATATGTTTCCCCCAACTTTTATTATATGAAATCCAATTTGAAAAATTTAATTTCTTAGGATTTCATTTTGTATACCTAGACTACTAAACAAAAGAAAACAAAAGAAAAATTCCAAAAATTGTGTAGTTTATAGAAAAACAAAAAAAATTATTTTTCACAGTTCTGGAGATTGGGAGCTGCACCTTGGGTGTTGAGGGCTTACTTTCTGCTTCATAGATGACCCTCTTTTCACTGTAACCTGTTGTGACTGACAGAAAAATAAGAGAGTCCTCTTAGACCTCTTTTAAGAACACTAATATCATTTATGAGATCAGAGCCCTAATCACCTTCTTAATATCCTTACTTTGGAGATTAGGATTTCAACATATGATTTTGTGGGAAACACAAACATTCCAACCATAGCATTTTCTAACCCTCAATATCATGGGTAACCTTAAGTCATAATGATTGACCAGGCTTGACATCTGAACAACATCAGTTATTTCTTCCTGATACTTGAAGATTCTCACATTGAATCCTTGGTAATTATTATGTGTCATGAATTTATCTACCATGCTTTTGTAGATGTCTAATTTATTGTCCAATAGCCAATCAATGACTAATAGAATTTTACATTTTGTGGCAAAAAATCACATTGCCATGTAATTTTGGAGTTAAGTGTCAGTGATCAATTAGTGGGATAGAGGAAGATATGATCCTTTTCAGCCTGATTTTGGGAATTGGATGTTAAAAGTCACCATGTACTTTTGGAGATGTTACATGTTTTCTGCACTCTTGGGTCTCCATAGAATCATGTAGTATCAGGGCTTACCAGCAAATACACAGGAGGCCTCGGTTTTATTGCTTGCTTTCTCAGTATCCTTTTATAAAATGCTATTATGAGCAGTAATAATGGAATTATAATTTTTGTAATATATATAGTACCAGAAATTTCTTTAGTTTCTACATTGATCCTTCATGCCTCGGTAGTCTATGACATTCTATGCTTCCTAATTTTCCAAAGGCATATATATATATATATATATATATATATATATATATAGGCATTGATGTTGAGAAAGGTTTTAGTTCATATGAAAAATAATTCCTATTTTAAAAAGCCAAGTTAAAGATCTATAATCACCAAAGTCCATATCCATTACTGACTTTGGGTGGGGTTGAGCTATATACAGTGTTAGACAGATGGAAGCTTTTCTCCCAAATTGTCACTATTTTTGGGACCTACAATTCTCCCTGAATGTCTCTTATTTATATAATGTTATTGAAGGCTAATGCTACAGGTGGAGAAGCAGTATGTGTGAAAATTAACTGATTCACCCATCTGCCCAATGGATTCACATTTGATGAGTTTCTACACATTAGTTATTTTACTTAATGGGAAATTATTTTATCTTTATTTAACTAACCATGCCTCCCCAGTACCTATTAGGTACAATTCAATCTTTTCAATGTGGAGTTCAATGTGCATACACAACCTAGGACCCTTGCCTCTCTAGCCTTACTTTCTATTTTTACTTTTCCTGGTGTTACCAAAAGCTCTGTCCTTGTCCTCGATGTCAATCCAATAACAAGGCCATACATGGTTTTGAGAAAAAGGAAAAAGAAGTTTTATTGCTTTGCTAGCAAAGGAGAAACACAGGGGACTCCCATCCCAGAGGTGTGATTCTGCCTGTCCAGAGGAACAGGGGGATTTTAAAGGAACTATTCAAAGGCTACATTCCAGGTGTGCCCTGGTAGGGTGTCCCAGGTATGCCCTGATGGTGTATTGAAATTCACTTGTTAATTTGGGTGACAGTCACTTCCTAGATCTTCCTGTAGCTCCTTTCTGTGGAGCACAGCTAACTCCAGGTAATCTTGTTTACTGCCCCAGGTTGGGGGGCAGGGAGAGGGAGAAGAGAAAAAGAAAAGCATGTTCCTTTAAAAATAAGCAGAGGGCTATATTCAAAAGGTAAATTGGAACACTATTACACTGAGACTTTGCTAGTTAATCCAGGTTCCTAAAGTCTCTAGAATTTTTTTTTTAAATTATATGTAACAAGCATTTACTATATACCTAGAAAATATTCCTTTTGCTCATCATACTTGCTAGTCTTACATGGCCAATTCAAATTTGTCCAATTATTCATTCATACAATAAGTGAAACCTACCAACTATGTGTGACTGTAAATGAACTAGAAGATAATTTCTAAGGTTTTTTTGTTTGTTTGTTTTTTGGTTGTTGTTGTTACTGGGAATTGAACCCAGGGCCACTCTACCACTGGGTTATAGCCACAGGCCTTTTTTTATTTTGATATGATGTCTCATTAAGTTGCCCAGGGTGCTGACCTCAAATTTTTGATTCTCCTGTCTCAGCCTCCTGAGTAACTGGGATTATAGGCATGTGTCACTGTTCCCAGCCTTAGATATTTTTAAAATATATATTTTTTGTTTATTTTTTCCAGACCAGTGAAAACAGGACTCAAAGACCCAAATAAATATTGTGGGTTGTTTTCCTTTTTGTTTAGCTGATTTCCAACTGTCTTTTTTCAAGTGTATACATACTTAAGGACAAGGTGCTTTTGCTAGTTTTTAATCTTGGACATTCCCTTCCTAATCTTCTTTACTACAGGTGGTTTATTTTGCCTGGGGGGCGGGGGTACCCAGGATTGAACTTGGGGCACTTGACCACTGAACCACACCCCCAGCCCTATTTTGTATTTTATTAGAGACAGGGTCTCACTGAGTTGCTTAGAGCCTTGCTAAATTGCTGACTTTGAACTCACAATCCTCCTGCCTCTACCTCCTGAGCAACTGGGATTACAGGTGTGCACCACCATGCAGGGCAACATTTTAAAAAATGTCCTTTTTTTAAATTGTAGATGGACACAATGCCTTTATTTATTTATTTTCAGGTGTTGCTGAGGATCCAACCCAGTGCAACACACATGCTAGGCAAGTGCTCTACTAGTGAGCCACAACCCCAGTCCCTACATTTATAAAAACTAAAAAAAACCTCTCAACATGAGAACTATGGAACACATAGAAATTCTGTTTGGGTTACTAGATTGTGGGTAATATGCATCCATAAGTGGCTAAACTAGGAACCAGTTAGGTAATCTTAAATCTATACATTTCGGGATAATATCTTACAATACAAAAGAACAATGATTATTAGTCATATTAAAAATGTCTTGGGCTGGGGATATAGCTCAGTTGGCAGAGTGCTTACCTTGCATGTACAAGGCCCTGGGCTCAATCCACAGCACCACACACACACACACACAAAAAAAAAAGGTCTGTAAACAAGTCAGGATGGTGCCTGGCATTTTGCCAGAGGGAGTGGTTTGTGAAGAAACGCCAGCAAGCCATTAAGTGTGGAGATTCCTTATTGGTTGACTGCTGTATCTAGTTTATGTTAATTAAGATAAGCTGTGTGGAATGTATATATACCCCTCCTGTCCTACAATAAACAGCTCCCACTCCTGCTGTATCAATGTACAGAAGTTGCTCGTCACCCCCTGGTTATTTTGCTGCAGCCGGACTGCGGCAGAAAAAGAACGTCTTGACCACTCCTGTTAATTTCTAAAATATCTTAGTAACATCTTAGTAGTGTATATTTATATATACATAGTAATCTACAATTGGACAGATCCAAAGTGACCATCAATAATAATAGACTGGGTAAATAAATTGTAGTACTTTCATGTTAAAATATTACTCAGAAATAAAATTAGTAAATTTGTGATGTGCATGAATGTGGATGTATCATCTTATGAATATTGTTTTTAAATATTTTTGTTGAGATAAAATTCATATGCAATAAAATTCTCCATTTTACAGTGTATAATTTTAGTGGGTTTTAGTACATCACAAGATTATGATACCACCATCAGTATATAATTCTATATGATTCCAGAACACTCTATTATCTAAAAAGAAACCTGGTACCAATTATCAATCATTCCCCATTTATCCAAATCCCCTTCCTGTTACTTTTTATCTCTATGTATTTGCCTATTCTAAAAATTTTATATAGATGAAATCACACAGTAAGTGATTTTGTGTCTAGCTTCTTTCACTAAGAATGATATTTTCAACATGATATTTTCATCCATGTTGTAGTGTGTGTTGTATTTTACTTCCTATTATGACTAGATACTACTCCATTGTGTGGCTATAACGTTGGAAATCTTAGAAAAATACTTATATACACAGTAACTAAACAAATGTGTAGATAATCCTACAGGGATGGGAACACATTCGCAACAATGGTGATGACAACTAGTTAGCAAAATTAGAAAAGAGGATGGAAATAGCTTTGTCCTTTTCATTATATCAGAGACAAGCAAACAGAAGCCTAATGATTGCTTTTGTAAATAAATTTATACTGGAACACAGTCGCCATTTAAGTGTGGTCTATGGATGCTTTCCTACTATATTGGCAGAGTTGAGTAGTTAGGAGAAAATCTATATGACCTGCAAAGCCAAAATATCATCTGCTCCTTTATAAAAAAGTTGACAATCATGCCTTAAATCATATACAAAATTAACATAATGTGGACCTAGACTTTAACATAAGAGCTAAGACTATAGATTAATTATACATAAACACAATAGAAAATCTTTGTTACTTTGGGTTAGGGAAACATTTTTGATAAGATATGAGAAGCATGAACCACAAGAGAAGATATTAAAAAGTTGGAGTTCATGAAAATTAAGTGTTTGCTTTTCAAAAAATAATCTTAAGCAAAGAAAATTTCAGCCACATCCTAGGAGAAAAAAATATATATACATACATACATATGATAACTAGTTTGTAATTTGCAATATAGAAAGAACTCTTAAAGCTCAAAAATAAACAAAAGGAATCCAATAATATGGCAAAAACTGAACAGACACTTCACCAAAGAAGATAAACAAATAGCAAGTAACCACATGAAAAGATGCTCAACATCATAGATTTTAAAGAAAACACAAATTAAATCACAATTAAAAGTGGCTGCAAACCCTCTAGAATCACCTTTAAAAAGGTGATCAATAATGATGGGTAAGCATGAGGAGCAAGTGAAAATCTCATTAATTGTGAGTAGGAATGGAAACATGGTCCAGTAACTTTGAGAAAGAATTGGTAGTTTCTTATAAAAGACCCATTATATGGTCCTGAGCATCTCACTCCTGGTTAATTACCCCTCAAAAAAGGAAAACATGCATACCCAAGGTTCATATGTGACCAATCACAGCAGCTTTATTTATAAACAGCCTATATCCCTCAATAGGTAAATAAATCATGGTCCATCCATATGATGGAATTCAACTGGGTGAATGGATAAACAAATTGGAATACATTCATGCAATGTAATGCTACTCAGTCGTAAAAAGAAAACAAATAAAGGTATATCCATTTGTTAGTATCATGCTAAGTAAAAGAATCCAAGCACTTAAGACTACATAATTCATGACTCACTCTATAAGAATTCTAAAACAGGTAAATCTAAGGTATAATAACAGAAGACCAAATTGCCATAGGCCAGAATACAAGAGGAAACTTGACTAAAGAGTGGCATAAGAGAACTTTCTCCCATGATGGAAATGTTCTACATCTTAATTGTGATGATGCTTACCTGACTGTAAGCACTTTTTAAAATTTATTGAAACATTCACTTAAGATGGGTGATTTTAATTTTATATTATTTACACTTTCATAAACGTTGTTTAAAAATGTGTTGAAAAGCTGTATGTGTGTGTGTGTGTGTGTGTGTGCACGTGCGTGCGTGTGTTTGTGTGTATAAATAATTTTAATAGCATAGGACTTGTATATGTTTTACTTCGTGGGAACTACATTGATAAAGGCTAAGGGTGATTATATTTTTTCTACTGAAAGCAATATGTCATCTGAATATCCTTATTCATGCATCTTTGTAAACAATTGAAGTTGTCCTTTTAATGAAATTATTTAAGGTAAATTTCTAGTTGTAGTATTGTTCAGTTGATGGACTTATACAATTTTTACACATATTGCCAAACTGTTACACGGCAAGGTCATACCATATTGCGTTCCAGCCAGCAGTGCATGAGATCATTCACTTCCCCATTCTTACACCAATATAGAGTGAAAGATAACTAATTCTGATTTAGTTCGTACTTATTTGATTAGTAATGAAATCAAACAAGCTTATACTATTTTTGTCATTTCTATTTTTCCTTTTTTTTCAAGAAGTCTGTACATGCCCTTTGCACATTTTTCCACTGAGTGTTTTTATACCAGTATGATGGATTTTTATATGCATAATATGTAACTGCTTGGTCATATGGAAATATTTTCCATTTCCAGTTAGTCATTTGCATTTGAATCCTTACTATTTTCTTTTTTGGACATAGAGCATACAGCTGCTTAACATGTTCATATAATGGAATCCATCAGTCTTTTTCTTAATGGTTCCTGCCTTCAAATCCATATTTAGAATCTCCATTGCCCTCTCTTTATATATAAATATTCAGTAATATTTTCCAGTCAGTCCTTTAAAATTTTTATCTTTAAAGCTTTGTCTTTTTATTTTCTGGAATTAATTTGGATTATAATATTAGAAAGGGACTTAACTTTGTGTCAAATAATTCATTGGTTTTTCCAGAACCACGTACAAAAATAATTGTTCCTTTTTCCCACTGTTTTTAATGTGCCTTTAGCATATATTATCTTGTAAACTTGCATGTAGTTGATTTTGTTTGGGATCTTTCTTTTCTATTTCAGAATTTTATCCTTGGAGCAACAAGATTTTATTTTAAGTGTTTTCCTTTCATGAATATGTTTTAAATTTCTATCAATAATTTTTATTATTCTTAAAACATATTTCTTTTTTTTTGAGAGAGAGAGAGAGAGAGAGAGAGAGAGAGAGAGAGAGAGAGAATGAGAATGAATCTTTTTTTTTTTTTTTTTTTGTAGATGGACACAACACAATGCCTTTATTTTTATGTGGTGCTGAGAATTGAACCCGGGCCCTGCCCGTGCTAGGCAAGCGCTCTACCGCTGAGTCACAATCCCAGCCCCTTAAAACATATTTCTTGATTCTCTTGTCATTTTTAATTCCAAATAAATTGAAATATTTAAAATATTAATGGTTTTCAGTAAAATTGTTTGGTCTCTGCCATGAATTTAGTACATATTAGCTTTATATTAGGGACTTGCTTTGTGTGTATGTGTGTGAATGTGTGTTTAATGTGAAGGACACTTTATTTGCTACATTTTATAACAATTTATTCCTGATATACAGGTTTTGGAAATTTTATCTCTTAGGTTTTTTATTGTTATCTAATATTATCACATGGTTTTTCTTCTGTGATATACTAATGTGCCAGAGATGCTTAATACTTTACAATTCATGCTATTCTTTTCTAAAAATTCTTGAGGAATTTTTTCTAGTCAATTGAATTAGTAGTCAATTTTAAAGACCATGAAGTGATACCTTGAGTTTAAAACATACTGTGAAACAGGAGATATGAAAATATGATTATCATTATATTTTATGAGAATGCATAAATCCAAACCCTTGCTGAATGAGATTGACCTGTGAAAGGCCAAAGGAAAGCTTCACTATATTGCCACTACTTACCCTTTCTTATCTTCATTTCTTTATCTCTAAAAAAGGGATCTATTAAAATTTTTTCACTGATTTCTGTGCTGTTTGTAAATGCTCTTAGGGGTTTGTATGCATATTTTTATCTCCATCAACACCCACCTATTTCATGCGATGTAAACTATTTTTGTTTTTTATAACAAAATTTTCTCTCCTTCTCTAGCCTTTTGGTGTTCCTGTCCAACTGATTAAAGGCCCCACTGGAACCTTTTAGGGTTTCCTTGGTCACATGTCTATTTGTTTTGTTGAATGGCTGTTTGTACTTTTTTCCCCCTAGTTTTAGAAAACAAGAGAATCCAAATAAACCAATAGAAGCTACTGTATTGAACACAATGAAGGTTTCTCTGGTAACATAGGACTCTTTCCCTCACCATCAACTCCTTTCCTTTTCAACTCTGATCTACTCTGATCTGTCAATCAGATCCCCCCTCTTAGTTCATTTATTCTTTTATAATAAGTTAATTGAAATAAAATAATTAACCGATCCAGTTACCCTTCTAAGCTTCACTCAAGCACATGATTGTCTAAATTTTTAGTGTGTCCAAATAGCAAATTTCCTTTTAAGAGTTTTTAAGAAAGTTTACTTTAAAAAGTAGAAAATGTCTAAGGAAAATGGCATACAGCATATTGCTAAAAGACATACTTGTTTCTTTTTCTCCCTCTAGAATTTTTTCTAAATGTCCACTTTAATTATACTATATACACTCCACCTAGCACAGTAAATGATTATATTATTAGTGTGTCAAATCATTCAAGAGGAAGAAGTTTCAATGTGTTATCTTTGTAATCATCTATGCATTTTCTTAATTCAATATAGCACTTTCTCTTAAGAACTTTTTAAAAGCTCCCACTATAAACCATTAATCACAAAATATAACTTAGAGATGAATTGAAGAACTGCTAAGACACATCAATTTCACATTTGTAAAGCAAAAGAATAAAACATTTTTGAAGGCAAATTTTAAAATGAGGCAAAAATGCATTAAATACAAATCTCTTGTGAGTATTTAAATATACCTGCAATATATGCTATAATATATAATCCAACCAAGTAATTACTAAGACTTAAAGTAAATTTCAGGCCTATATTTTTCTCTTGTTATTTTTCTATTATGCATTCAGAACTTCAAATGCAGCAGAAATAATAAGTCACTGTGTGTAGGCAGCAATTATTGTTCCAGGTTTCTCATATTTTCCAAGATTGTCAAACATTGCCAGACCAAATTGAATCAGTAATATTTTAATACCTTCTTATTGCATAGTTCATTTTGTTAATAAAGTAGGAATAACATAATGTTTTGTTTGGTTAATGGCAGTGTGCATCAAAGTTGATAAAAAAATTCTCATGAGGTGGTTTTGTTTAAATTTGGCTATGGCTTGAAAAAAAATTAAGAGCTACCTAGAAGTGGATCTTAAAGTATTTTTATCAGTAGAGGATAAGATTATTTTATTGTTGCTGTAATGCTGCCATGTAAGAAAACTATGATTTAAGTTTAGATAGATCTTCTACAGTGTATTTGTCCTGACAATGATTGCTTCTGAATTTAATTACTTGGTATCAAAGAATGATCATAGGAATTAATTCTACAATATCAATATGAATTACTTTTTCATTTTAAGGGTTAGCTAGAATCCTAAATGTAAATCATATATAATAACATTTCCATGTTTTTTTTCCAAAGAATAGAGTTAGACAAAATAATATGAATATAAATAAGCAAAATATTTCTTGCTCACTTCACTTAATGATTCCTTATTCCTTTACACATTGTGTTAGTCAGTTTCTGTCATTATAAAGAAATACTTGAGATAATTAACTTATAAAGAAAAGAGATTATTTTGGCTCACAGCTTTAGAGGTCCCAGTCCAAGATCTGGTGGATTTGTTGCTTTGGGCCTCTGGTGGGCTTGACAGATGGCAATGGCAGAGAGTATGTAGCAGAGCACACTTCTTATCTCATAGCAAGGAAGCACAGACAAGAAAGAGAAAGGGGCCAGGGTCCCACAATCTCTCTCAGGGGCATATCCTCAAAGACCTAAGAACCTCCCACAGGGCCCCTCCTTCTAAAAGCCTTCCAACAGCACCACCCTGGAAACCTTAAAATTGTTTGGTCTCTGCCATGAATTTAGTACATATTATAATGCATGGATTTTCAGAGGACATTCAACCTCCAAATATTATACATATTAGGCCTTTCATTTTGTTTTTCATATTGAATTTTGTGATTCACTTGCATTAGCATCACTTAAAATATCTTTAAAATGAAGATTCCTGAGTTCTATCCCAGATGGATTAAATCAGAATCTCTTCATGCAGGGGTTTGCATTTTTCCAGGTCTCAGAGTGATTATGAGACTTGGTAAAGTTTAGGAACCACTGTCTTAAGGATAAAGGTTCTGATAATACCCTCTATGCATTCTTATGCATTTTTCTTTAAGAAAAGCCAAACATGCTCATTAAAATGCTGATGACTCCAGAAGTTGTATCTGTTGCAAAAATCTTTTCTGAGATCCAGACTTATATATAGACCTGCTTATCTCATATAACTGAGACATTGTGATAAAGGGATATCTACCATTCCACCTGACTCACAGCACATACAGACACACATGCACCCCTCTTCCCTTGACCTGTACTGCTTCTTTTGAAGCCTAATTTTGACCAAACATTACAGGATTATGTCAGCCACATCCACTTATTAATCCTGTCAATTCTATCTCTTTGACATATACATATCTTTTTTCCATATTCAGTATTGAGCCCAGGGCTTCACAAATGTTGGGCAAGTGCTCCACCACTGAGTTATCATCAGCCTCTCTTTTATGTTTTAAATTCACTGACTTTCCTCTTCATTCTTATTGTCCTATCTTATTAGTAACCACTGTTATCTTTTATTGGATATTTTCAATACCTTTTTTTATAGATTTCCTTAGTTTCTCTTGGTCCCTCCCCAAACTTTTCACCAAGAAACAACAGTAGTAATCATTCTAAATACAAATATTGTCATTATTTTCCTGCTTAAAACTCTTCTCAAGAGTCTCTTATACTCACCAAGATAAAAGTCCACATTTATTAAATTCTCATATTGTTGCAGGGCAAAGTCCTACCACAGAGCCAAGGCAGCCACAGTGGTCTTTTCTCACTGGTTCTTGTGATCATGCCAGAAGATTTCAGACATGTTGTTCAGAGTAGCAATGGAGAGAGTGTGTCCTCTGAGAGAGGAGAAGGAAAATGACCCTTACCAAGTCAGAGGTTTCTAAGGATTATTGGATCCCATTGTCCTTAATCAATTTCTTATATTCCCTTAATCTGTTTATTACCCTTTGAATAACCCTCAGAAAACTTTTTTTGTTAGGGTCTAGGATGTCCTGGTCACAAGGAGTGGTTGTAACATAGTTGTAACATTGGAGTAGTTGTAACATGGTTTTGGCGATAAGGAAGGGTCATAGACACCCAGTAGTTTTTCTTAAGAAGACATAATTAATTATCATTGGGAAAGATTTTGACATGCCAGGTCCACCTCTTTCAGGTACTTGTGTATCTGATAAAGATCCTTGTGGTTTTCAGTCACCCTTCATTGTCTTCTTGCTGCTCATGTCTTTCCCTACATGGCTGACTAGCTACCTAACAATACTACTGTTTATGACATGGTTGCTCCTTCTCTTTTAACTATTTCTCCTACCACTCCTCTTTCTCTCCATTTGCCCATAACTCAGAACAAACCATACTATCTTGGTCCTCCATAGCATGTATGAAGTCATTATGAAATTTTTCATTTGTCCTTTCTTCTAGAGTTGGTTTGCTGATCTCTATATCCCCAATGCCAAGCACAGTTCTCAGTACCCAATATAAATTCTTGTTGCATGAATAGATGAATAATGGATAACAATAACATGTATTTGTACCTATTAATAATATGCAGTGTAATATAGTATAAAAACAGGTTCTGGAAACAGAATCTCTGGGTTGCTCTCTGGCTTTGCTACTTATTGTATGACCTCAAACAATTTACCTAAATATGTCTGTGCTTAAGGTCCCTAATCTTTAAAATGGTTCTATTAATACGCCCTATACCCTAAGATTTTTGTGAAGACTAAATGAGAAAATACATATAAAGTTGTCCAAAAAGTACCTGGCACAGAACAAGTCCTGAAAAAGTATTAGATATCATTTTTTTTCATGTTTCAAGAATTATTTCCCAATTCTTAGTGAAATCATCCTTTTACTCATTTAAAAATTTATTTCTCTCCTCTCAGTTATCATCTTGAAGGAATCATATTTGTTTTAGTCTAAATGTAATAGATGCCTTTCCTTTCCCTCTCTCATTTTAGAAGTTCTTCTCTCTGGATCTTCCCTAGCTCTGACATTGCTAAGTGTAAGGACCAGAATTTTAAACAATATTTTTGGTGAGAATATAGACTCAAATGAAAAATACGTTTAGTTTCTACAGAGTTTCCTGATAATAAACATCATTTTTCTTGCCCTGGTAACCACATCAACACTTTGAGACAATATCTTTAGGGAATAGCCTACCAGAACTTTGAGATCATAATAACTTTCTATAGGCATAATTGATAGCTCTAACCCCACATCCCCAAACTTGTGCTTGAGTAAGAGCTTTGCTGACAACAGAAGGATTTTTTTTTTGTTATTTATTGTAAAGAAAATTAAAAAATGGTTAGCCTTGGGGCAGACTTAGACCAATATACTATTATTTCTCACTTGGTTGATTCTTAAAATGATTTGTTAGGGCCAACAATTTAAGTTCTATAAGATGAGGGAAATGGGAATTTTATATAAATTTGTATATGAAATTTTTATGGTTTTATAAGATTTGTAAGACTTGAATTCTTATTTTACTTTGGCTATTTCAGAGTGTAAATTATAATTTCTGAGTTTGAAAAGAATAGTTTCCTAAACAAATGCTGCACTTTGTCCATAGTTTTGTAGTAATATTTTAAATGAAAAGTTTGAAGGGACAGTTTAACTTTTTCTAAAATAAATCAGATAATCAGAATTTTAGATGTACAAAAGATGTCAGAAGTCATATATTCCAATGTACACATATATGGAAATTGGCAGGCAAGTGTCAAAATAAAACTGCTAAATGAATTGTTTTGCACTTCCTGCAGTAGGCCCCAGCAGACAGATCAAATGAGGATGTAGGGCTGGGTTTGTGGCTCAGTGGTAGAGCACTTGCCTAGCACATGTGAGGCACTGGGTTTGATTCTCAGCACCACATAAAAAATAAAGATATTGTGTCAATGCACAGCTAAAAATACGTTTTTTTTTAAAAATGAGAATGGAGTGATTTGTGCTCAGTGTCACATAATTAAATTGAACTTTGAAATAGACCAGTTTAAACAACAACAACATCAAAACACCAGGAGATTCCAGTCAACCTGACTTGGCATAATAAGAAAGTCTTCTCTGTTTTAACCCTATAAATCACTGGAATACCAGTCTGCTTGTTGTTTCCTGTTTCTACTTTCTTCAGCCTTTTTCTGCCTACAAAGCCAACCTCTTCTACTCAACTCATGGTAATACTGATTCTATTTCATAGAATGAAAGTGTTGCTGGATCCTAGAATTTCAAATACAAGCCAATTAGATCCTTAAAATTACATGTGTCATAATTTTATCTTTTGGCAGAACTTATATGTGCTGGCTCTCAGTTTATTGTTTTGTTATTATATGATAACTAATGGAAACAGTTGATAACAACAGAAAAACATTCATTTATAATTAGAAAACAACAAAGAAGAATTGATATGGAAAGGAGATTGCTGAAGCATGGGTTAAAATGACTAGAATGGTGTAATTACATAACAGGATTTTATAACGAGGGGCATGGGGTTATATCATGTTCAGAACTCCAAAGTCACAGGTAAATTCAGTGGAAATAAAACAATACTCAAACAACCTTGAAAGTTTTAGTGAATTGGGTCTTTTATTTGGGAGAACAAGTGTTTCTGCACAGAGACAATACATAAAATTCACCTTAAAATTTCAGAAGGGGATTTGTTCTTTAAAGGAATCTTGTAAAAATTTGCTATAAAGAGCAAAAATCTTATAAAAATGTAGTCTGCTGATCATCCACATCAGAATCACAGGAGAATATTTTTAAAGAAGCAGTTTTTCTAGACTCAGAAATGCAAAATAAGAATTTCCTGGGCTGGGGATGTGGCTCAAGCGGTAGCGCGCTCGCCTGGCATGTGTGCGGCCCCGGTTCGATCCTCAGCACCACATACCAACAAAGATGTTGTGTCCGCCGAGAACTAAAAAATAAATATTAAAAATTCTCTCTCTCTCTCTCTCTCTCTCTCTCTCTCTCTCTCTCTCTCTCTCTCTCTCCCCCCCCCTCACTCTCTCTTTAAAAAAAAAAAAAAAAAGAATTTCCTGAAGACAGAGCCTTGGATCTTCATTTTAACCACAACCCCCCGCAACCCCCACACAACTTCATTCTGTTGCAACATAATGTTTGAGGGTCATTAAATGAGTCTAAGAAACATTTTACAAACACTGATATCACATAGAGTGAAAATCCATTAAGAGTGCTGAGGAATTAACTTCTATTTAACTGAATTTCTAGTTTAATGTGTGCCAATGTAAAGTCTCTCTTTCCATATTACTTATAAATAAAATTTTTCTGAAAGTCTTTCCTACCTCAGAAAATTGGATTATACCTACCACATATTTTTTGTTGCTTTGGGGATTCTGAATTGGGCCATACTATAGGACAGATCTTTGGCATTTTAAAAAATATATTATTTTTTAGTTTTAGTTGAACACAATACCTTTATTTTATTTATTTATTTTTATGTGGTGCTGAGGATCAAACCCAGGGCCTCACATGTGTTAGGGAAGCGCTCTACTACTGAACCACAACCCCAGCCCCTAATCTTTGACATTTGACTATTGTTCAGAAGATACAGAGATACAGAACTGAGTCTGTCTACCAATGCTGTAGAATCTATGTGAAAAATTTCATACTTAATTTTATTTAAACATTTCAAATTTAAAATGAAAAGAGATAATTTAGATTTTCCTGTGTGTTCTCAAAATGAAAAAAGATAATTTAGAATTTCCTGTGTGTTCTCAAAATGAACACAACCCTGACCCCAAGACTCTCATTTCTCTTTCTCTTTTTAATCCTTCCCTGAGCGTCACTTCTTTAAAACTAGAAGGTCTCATCTCCGTGTTAAAACCTCTCTATCTACTTCTGGGGCTTATTTCTTATTGACTGAAGTTTAAAAAACTCATTTCATTGAAAGTCTATATGAAGGCTAGAGTTGTGATTCAATGGTAGAGTGTGCCTACCATGTGTAAATCCTTGAGTTTGATCCTCAGCACTCCTCCCAATCCTGCAAAAACCCCCCAAAACCAAAAAGTTCACATGAGTTGACTTTGTATTTGCAATGCTTTGCCTTATCAGGTTGGCTTAAAGTTTTGGGGAATGGCTGTTTGTGAAAGCCCTAATATCCAGCTGGGCACAGTTGCACATAGCTAGTAATCCCAGCTACTTGAAGGCTGAGAAAGGAGGATTGCAAATTCAAGGCCAACCTGGGCAACACAACAAAGCAAGATTCTGTCTAAAAAATAAATATAATAATAATTTTTAAATAATAAGAAAAGAATGACATCAACTGAAAATGAAAATTAAAAATAAAAAAAATTAAAAGTCCTGATACCAGGTCTTTAGCTGCAACTTTACTACATAGAAACAAGTAAAGCAGAAAGGAAGGATATAATCTGACAGAATCTTCTTGGGATTATGTACAACTATAGAAAAATATTGTTTGCATATTTATTGTATAATATTTCAATGCACTAGAATCATGATTAGCTTTGTTGGAGCAACAAATTGTATTAATCATCAGTTAGTATAATTGACAATTATAGACCTTTGCTTTTTGATACACTTAGTATACCAGTTAAAATTTAGAATTGTTGCTTTAACAATTAAATTTTTAAATTACTGTAATATAAAACTAACATTTTGCTGTTATAGTTCTGAGCTTAATACATGAAAATATTTTTGTAACCACCATAGCAATTAGTATATGAGACAGTTCAGTCACCCTAAAAAATTCCCTTACAGTGCATCTTTTTAGTCAAAGGCTCTTCCCACCACTAACCAAACCCTGGAAGCCATGGATCTCTTTTCTGTCTATAGTTGTGCCTTTTCCAAAATGTCACATAAATAAATTTATACAAATTACATAACCTTTTGAAATTGGCTTCTCTCACTTAGAATGACGTCTTTGAGATTCATCCATGCTGTTTCACAGGTCAATGGTTCAAATCTTTTAATTGTTATATCATCATTTATTTCTCCATTCTGTTTATTTCTTAAAAGAATGTTAGTTTGTTAATTATGTATAAAGCTGTAATGGATACTCATGTACAAGTTTTTATATAGACATATTTCTATTTATCTTGGTTTTATACCAAGGAGCATACTGCTAGGTAAAGTAATACATTGTTTTACTTTTTGAGAAATTGTCATACTGTTTTTCAAAGTGGTTATATGCTTTTATATCCCTGCCTCCAGTATATGAGAGCTCCAAATTCTTTATATTCTCACCAATATTTGTAAAAGTTTTTATGTAAATAGAAGTTTTTCTTCCTCTAAGGTAAATATTTAGCATAAGAGTTCTGCATCATTTGGTAATTGTGTATTTAAGTTTATAAGAAATTGCTTTCCAGAGTGGCTATACCATTTTGCACCCACACCAGCAATATAGGAGTTTTTCAGTTGCTCTGCATCCTCACAGCACTAAATATGTTTAAAGATTTTGTTTTCCATTTTGGTAAGCCTGTAGTGATATCACATTTAGGGTTAAATTCAAATTTCCCTAATGCCTAATTACATTGAACAACACTATTATGTGTTTATTTGACATCCATATAGATTATTACTGAAATATCTGTTAAAATCATCTGCACATTATTAGTTTATTTTCTTATCACTGAATTATGAGAGGTCTTTATGCATTTCAGATATAAAAGTCCTCTGTTGGATATGACATTTCTACATACTTTCTTCCAGGCATGGGGTTGTCTTTTTAATTTCTAGAAGGTGTCTTTGTGCAGATAAAAAAGTTAATTTGAAGAAATTCTAATTTATTGATTTATAATGGATCATGCTATTGCTATCGTATTTGAAAACTCTACCTAACCCAAGTCATATTTTTCTACAGTTTCTTTTAAAATTTTGAGAATTTTCTGTTTGACACTTATATCTATGACCTATTTTTTCAGTTAACTTTTATGTAATATGTATGACATAACTTGAGATTCATTTTTTTGCACATGGATTTTCAGTTTTTCCAACACCATTTGTTGGCAAAGCTATTTTTTCTCCACTGAATTGCTTTTGCTCCTTTGCCAGAAATCAGTTGAGACAAAATGGTGCGTAAGGAGCTACAAAGTCTCTCTTCCCAGCAAAACATTCATATTCATTGAAAATTATTTTTGAAAGTAACCACCATTTAAAAATCTATGCAAATAATTTTAAGGACATACAGTAAGAAAAAAATGTGAAGCATATCTACTGAATCTTGGTAAGGATAGTGGGACTCTACAACAAGTGGAATTTATCTTAGTAGTAAATATGATTTGACATGTGAAAATTAATCATTTTAAAATGTATTAAAAGAATAAAGGGCAAAACCCATATGATGACCTCAAAAGATATCGAGAAAGCATTTATGAAGTCCAATACAGGTTAATACATATATTTTATTTAGTTTCTTGTGCTTCTTGGTTGCCCAGATTGGTTGCCATCAATTGAGGGAATTGTGAGACTTTAAATATTTTCTACACCTCCTTTCTTTCCTCTGTTCCCATAATATGTATGTTGATATATATAATAGTTTTTAACATTTCTCTGAGGCTCTGTTCATTTTTCTTCAGCCTTTTAATCTCAACTGATCTGTTTTCAGGTTCACTGATTGTTTCTTATACAAGCACAAATTTACTGTTGAGTCCCTCTGGTGAATTTTTCATTTCAGTTACTGTAATTGTCAATTCCATAATTTCTATTTGGTTCATGTTTATAATTTGTATATGTTTATTAATAATATTTCTTTGATCAGTTATACCCTTCTTATGTAGTTCCTTAAATGATGTGCTTTAGTTTTTTTAAAACAAATTTAAAGATGATTTAACATTGTTGCCTATTATGTACCATATTTGGGTGTTCTCATAGACAGTTTATACACATTATGATATTTCTCCTGTGTATGGGCCTTATTCCCTGTTCTTTACATGTCTCATGATTTTTTTTTGCTGAAAATTGTATATGTTGAATAATATAATGTAGGAATTGTATATATCACATCCTTTATTCCCAGAATTTGTTGATTTTGATCTTGTTTATTCTTTGTTGTTTAGGACTTTCCTCAATTAGCTCTGTGAACTCTGTGTTTTTGTCTTGTGTGAGTACTGAAATCTCTGCTTAGTTAGCTTCATGGTTTTCAGGTGATTGGACAGATATTTTTTAAATGGTTTGGAACTAATATCTCTCACACTCTTGCAGAGTGAATCTATGAGTGTTTGGGGGCACCTTACCCTTCTGTCTTGATTTTCTTTTCCTACTTGTGAAGATCCTCAAGGTCAGCAAGAGGTGAGAAATTATGGTCGTTTCAGGTTTTCCTTGGACATGTACATATTTGTATGGTCTTTTAGAGACCCAAGAATATTTTGGAACTTTTCAAAGTCCCCTATAGTCATGTCATTTCCCATGGTTTCCTTTAATATTTTTTCATCTGCTCATTTGCTTTACTATCATTACATCAGTCAGCTATGATGTTAACAATTACCTGATTTTATTCAACGTTTGTCCCCTGGAAAAGGACTATTGTTTCTACTGAGAAATCTTTGAATTACATAAGATAAATTCAACTCCTGTGAGTGGAGTTCTAGGGAGTTGCCCACATAAGTAAAATAATGAGAGTTCTCTGGGAATGGGGCCTGTTAGAGAGCTCCAAACACACTATTCCTTCTCCAATGATTTCTATGTTGCTTATTTTCATAGCTACCATGATTACAAAGGTAACACAAGTTTTTTTCATCTGGTATTCATGATTTTTGTTTGTCTGATTATATATTTATATATATATACATATATATACATACATATACACATACACACATGTATGTATCATATAACATATGTAAAATGTATGATATATATCATATGTATATACACACACAAAATTCCATATGTCCTTTAAGAAGTAAATAGAATGGAGAAGCAATAGAATAAATAGAAATGAAAATAAACAGAATACTATTACACAGAACTGGGCAAAAGTGTATTCAAAGGTGTATGTTAAAATGGCACAAAATTCACTCTTCTTACCAAGGTCTACCTGTTTCCTCAAACTGATGCAAACCTTTAATTTTCAGTGCTCTGTAAAAGTTAATTTGACCATTTTTGCCTGTGTCCTTCATTATCTTTAATGGAGGAACAATTTTTCAAATGTCTTTATTAAGGGAGATTTTTATAAACAATCGACCTACATGTTTCATCATGCCTTCATTTGGCTGTGCTTCTATCGTAAGTTTAGTTTCTGAAGCTTTAGAGGTATTATTCAGATCTTTCCATTGTGTACCACCCATGAACCAATCTGAGATCTTGTGTTGAAATATCAATGTACATACAATTTTGATGTGGGTCCAGCATTAATTAGCAACCTTGTGGGATTCCATTTTTAAGCTCATATTCCCTGGTCTTCCTCATGTTCTGCATCTCACAAAATCCTGTTTCATGATTATCACACTAAAAAGGAAGAAGCCTTCTGCCCCCCGCTTTGATACAAACTCTCTGCATCTGGTTCTTGGGGCAAGTGGAAGGAAAATAGGGAGAAAGTAAGCAACAGATTTTCCCTCTGTGCTTTTTGGACCATCATTCTTCTGGAAGGAGGATTTTCCTTCCTCAGAGTTTAAGGTAGTTGTGTGCCTGCTGATGTACCACTACTGTAGGATTGCAACACCAAGAATGGGGCTTGATTTCAGGCCAGTTCAGGAGGGGAAAAGTACAAAGGATCTATGCCACTCTCTATACTTTGGGCATCCTCCTTCCTGATTGAGACCAGAAGAGAGTGGGGGCTTCCATTGGACTTCTTTCTGTCTGCACTTGGTATAATTTTAGGATGTAGACTGCATTTGATCCAAGTTAGGACCTATAGAAGTAAAAAAAAAAAAAAAAAAAAAAAAAAGTAGCTCGATGCTGGTTTGTTTGTTCTTTCAGTTCTGATTTTCTTCCTAATGTTCTTGCTACATTAACTTTTCAGATGCCTCAGACAGCTGATGTACTCAATATATCCATGGATTTCAGTTGCATTCATTGACTGGAGGCCAAGTGGAGTATACTTACTCCATATCAGCAGGAAATAGAACTCTTCAATTTTTGAGACACTGAGAATCATATTGTATTTCTTTCATTATTAAATATATTAAACTTTAAATGCATTCAACCTTCTCATAGAAAAATTGCTTGTGATGAACTTACAAGAAAGGTAGAAACAGCATCTTCAATAACAAATTGATTAAAAAATTCAAAACCTTCCAAAAATGAAAACCTCTTCAATAGAGGAGAATTGAGAACATTTTCAGAGATATTATTTTTTAATTCATAGATTAAAATATGGAATGAAACAGACTCTTCTTCTCTTTTCTAAGTTACAAATAAGCCCATCCTAGATGAGAACATTGAGTTTTTCTGTGAGTTGAAGAACTGGCCAAAAATGTTTAACCTTAAATCTTCTCCCAAATAATCTTAGACATTCAAGAGACATAGGAAGACACCAGTGTAACTCTACAAGTAACTGTAATATTACTATTTAAAGTTTTACATAAAAATTGTTATTTAAAACCTAAATTTCTCATTTGTATATTATAAATAGACATTATATTCTGGGGAGAAATTCAAATGAGCTTTCATGCAGTAAAGACATAATAACCCAAGTGCAAACAATGCTCAACTTTCTTACACAAGTTTATTTTCAACAAGTATCAAAATTGGTTGGTCTTATCTGAGGGTCAGAGATCTTTTTAAAACTCAGAAGAAATCTAGGTCCATCTGCCCAGAGAAATGCCCACACACTTTTTTTTTCATCTAATATCCATGACTTTTGTTCATCTGATTATGAAAATATATTTCATACAACCTGTAAAACATATGTAATCAGATGAACAAAATCATGAATATACATACACAATATTTTGCACATGTTTTTAAAAGTTTTGCATATTCCCAAATTCTGGATTAAGAACTCTTCACCTAGAAATGAATGATGAATAAATGCATATTTTCATCCCCCCTCTCCTGAGTCCAGACTTTTATTTTCAATTATCTATGAGAAATGTCACATATGTGTACTGGAGTCACTTCAGATTGAGCTGTCATCCTAAACTTGTCACATTCCTGTTTTCCTTTTCTAAGTTAATGAATTTACCATCCACCTGGTCACCAAAAGTAAAATCCTAGGAGTCATCTCAGAATCTCTTTCTCCTTCACACTTCACTTAAAATCAAAGCTAGCCCCATCCATTCTACCTTCTAAATAGTGCCTACACCTATTCCCTCACCTCCATCCTCACTGCTGAGAACTGAACTGAAGCCCTAGTTATGTTCTACTTCATTTGTTGTAGGGGGCTCTTAAGTTGGTGTCTATTCCATATTTGCCATATCCTTCACATTGTTGCCATTTCGAAAATGTGAATTTTTAACATTGCATACTTCTTCTGATGCCTAAAGCAGTGATTTGCAGAAAGAAAGTAAATTAAATAAAAATCAGCAGACTCCTGTTTGTCAAGTGAGATATCTGTGGAAACCCTGTATATCAAATAGAAAAAAATGGGATTAAAATTGGGCTGGGGTTGTGGCTCAGTGGTAGAGTGCTCACCTAGCACATGTGAAGCCCTGGGTTCAATCCTTAGTACCACATAAAAATAAATAAATAAATAAAGGTATTGTGTCTAACTACAACTAAAAGCTAAATTTAAAAAATTGGTATATAATGTTATTACCTAAACATACCCTATGAAAAGTCTTACCATGCAATGGGAACCTGTTTCAGTTAGTACTTGACAGACTCATTCTAGACTTCTTAGGTATAATTTTTATCAGCAAGGTTGAATTTTCTATAACAGCCAGAGATTCTAATAAACAGGCAAGTTTGCAGAACACTTGGGGTTGAGGAAGGCATCAAGTCCAAATGATTTTAAGTGATAAAAAAGGGACATTACAAGTTGACCCCAATTAATTTTTCTAACTTACATTTTTCATATAGCATATGTTCCAACCACATCAATACACTCATCATTCCTTTAATTTGCTACACCCATTTTTTTTTGTCAATATGTCTTTGAACATCAACTTTCCTTTTCCTAGAATGCTTTTCCTTACCTTATCCACCTGTTGTCTGTTTCCTTGAATAACCACAGCAAAAGTCAGATGTTCTGTGAAATGTTTTGTGACTTCTCATTCTAGGACTTATTTAGCACATTATACATCTCAGTCTCTGCCAATAACTTGATGACAAGCACTATATTTTTTTTTTAAAGAGAGAGTGAGAGAGAGAGAGAGAGAGAGAGAGAGAATTTTAATATTTATTTTTTAGTTCTCGGCGGACACAACATCTTTGTTGGTATGTGGTGCTGAGGATCGAACCCGGGCCGCACGCATGCCAGGCGAGCGCGCTACCGCTTGAGCCACAGCCCCAGCCCCAAGCACTATATCTTATCTCTCTTTGTATCCTCTTTAACACAAAATGCAATATCCCATACATAACAACCACTCAATAAATGTGTTAAATATTTAATGAGAGAATTCATGAATTCATGAATAAATAAATGAATAAATTCATGAATAAGTGAACAACCAAGTTCAGCAAATATCATATTTTAAAAAGAGAGCATAATTATTTGCATAAAGGAAGAAATTGAGCTTACATTAATTTGTATTTTATAACACTTTGCTATATACAATATGATGAAGGTATGGGTATAAGTAAATATTAATGTATAATCCAGGCACAGTTAGTTAACATGTGAAGTATCCAAGATCCACATTCCTGTGATGGGTAGTTATTATTCCAACAATATGCTTCAAATTCTTCAAATTTTTGGTTCTTTTTTTTCATGATCTGTGATTGTTTTTAATTATCTTAAATCTTATGGTAACATATTTTAGAAATTTGTACTGATGGGTATATCTCTTTTACCTTAATCTTTCCATCTAATAAGTTGGCAAAAAGCACCACTACCAACCATCAAGATGTTCCATAGTATTGTTTCTGAATAGCTGTTTAAAAACAATCCTGAATGATAACTTAGTCTTACAAAATAAAGAATTAAAAAGTAAAGTCTAACTTGTTATTGTATTATGCTGACTTAAAAGCATCTGAACTTATAGACCAATTATAAAATGTGAGAAGTGTTAAATATTCTTTATTTAATATCATATATAAACCACACTAAAATGCCTTTCCATAAGGAAATAACAGCATTTTAGATACAGGGAATTCTAATTAAATTGGCATGGTCAACAAAAATATATAGTAGACACTGCTTCCTTATCTTCAACCACTGCCTTTAATAGGCTAGTGAACACAAATTGAAACAAATGTGAATCATGCTTGGTTCTGAGTGAAGGGATTTCCCCCATATTTAAACATATTCACATAATTAGTTCTATAAACCTAAATATAAAACCAGTTTTCAGATGTCATTCACCATTTTTGTGAAATACTGAGCATTACTAATTAAGTCCAACCATAACTTTAAAAAGGGGAAACAGTGATAGAATTTACTGAAGTGGGAATATAACCAAAATATTAATTTAACTACAAGTCAGTTTTACTTAAATCAGGATTGTCCAACAAAAATAATTTTTTCAGTCATTCATGATTTGATTTCTGGTGTATCACATCAATTAAATTATGGTGCACATAAAAAAGCCAAGAGACATTTCTGTTTGGTAATAAATAAGGCAGTAGCTATTACTCATTAGTGGCTTTTTTTTTTTTTTGAGGTAAGCTATTAGGTCTGCCCTTTCTCCCTTCTTCTTAATGCCAGCAAAGATCATTTTTGTTCCAGAGATGTACTTTTTGGGATTCTCCAAATACTCCATCAGTGTATCCGCTCCCCAGGTGCTGCCTTTGTTCTTGTTGGCATCTGTATAAGAGAATCCAGCAGCTTGACCTGTCTTCCACCCAAACAGTCCGTGGAGATTTGGCCCAGTCTTGTGCTTGCCTCCCTTTTCCACGGTGTGGCACTGGGCATACTTCTGAACAAAAATCTTTTTGCCTTTCTCAACATCACCTATTTTTTTTCAGCTGTAGTTGGACACAATATCTTTATTTATTTTTATGTGGTGCTGGGGATCCAACACATTGCCTCACACATGTGAGGTGGTCGCTGTACCACTAAGCCACAAACCCAGCCCCAACATCACCCATTTTTAATTCATTCTTTCATCAGTAGCGCAAAGAAGGTTCCCGATCAGAAGCTGGATGTCCCACTCTGTAGCCCAAGGACATGCCAGTCTGCGCCTATGAAAATTGTTGGCTCTAAACATACAAAATAGGGGTTTTAAATTAGAGTAAGAAACAATACTTCACTTGTAAATTTAGAATAGTTCAAATTTTATGGTTGGCTAGAAAGTTGTACAGGAAACTTCACCCTTGTATACAGGGATCTGGTAAGCCCAGCCAACTAACAGCTTCAAAGAAACTCCAGATTCAAGGCACTGTTGGGACTGATGCCAACCCTCCACCCCCAGCCTCCATTCTTAATATGGGAATCGGCTGTCTGTTGTAATTATAAGAGTTGCTGATCCTGCCATCAGAATGTTGGTGCACCCATTTCCAAATGAAATGTTCACACAAAGTGCCAAGGATAGATGATGAATTCAAAGAACATAGAAGAACAGGTTGTATGACATTTTTTGCCTGATCGTTAATGTTTTAAATGTGGCGGAATGCAGCCGGAGACTTGCTTTTGTTGTAATATACCATCTGGTATATATACAAGCAGAATGCATATAGTTCCTACCTATATTTTCCTTCCACAACTTTTTATTTTAAAAAGTTTCAAACCTACACAAAATGTAATGAACTACCATGTACCCGTTACCTAGATCTACTAATTATTAATATAAAAAGACACATACAAAAAAGTAAATGGTCTTTCTTCTCCTACTATATGTATTTAGTGCTTATTTTTTAAAATTTTTTAGAATTTAATTAGTTATACGTGACAGTAGAATGCACTTTGATACATGATATATAATGGAGTATAATTTCTCATTCTTTTGGTTGTACATGATGTAGAATCAAACCAGTCATATAGTTATATATGTACATAGGGTAATAATGTCTGATTCATTCTACTATCCTTCCTACCCTAATCCCCCTGCCCTCCCTTCACTCCCCTCTGTCTAATCTTAAGTAGCTCTATTTTTCCCTAGTCCCCCTACCCACCCCCGACCCCATTGTGAATTAGCATCTGCATATCAGAGAAAACATTCAACCTTTGGTTTTTTGAGATGGGCTTATTTCACTTAGCATGATGTTCTTCAGCACCATCCATTTACCAGAAAATGCCATAAATTCATTCTTCTTTAAGGCTGAGTATAACTAGTATATTTCATTACAATACACTCCTATATTCTTTACCGTAAATGTTGTAGGAAAAAGATATCCTCATACATCTTAGCAATACACTTAACACATTCAAAAACTTTAACAATGATGTGATACAATTATCTAATATACACTCCATTACCCATATTTTTCTTCAATTGTCCCATTAATGTTATTTATAGATCTTCACTTCCTGATCCAGAGTCCAATCAAAGACCTCAAATTACTTGTCTTTCTCATACCTGTTCGGCCTCTTTAATCTAGAATAGCTCTCCAGCCATTTTCTCTTTTTATTTGTTTTTCATGAAACTTGACATTTTTTGAGAAAGCTAGGCCAGCTGTTTTGTGTAATGGCTATAAATTTGGGCAAGTCTGATTGATCTTTATAATTGGATTTAGGTTAAACATCTGTGACAAAAATGTCACATAGATTATGTTTTATTTGGTTAATGTGGTACTTAACAGATTTCTATTGTAAAAGGCAACATTCTCCTTTGTAATTAGTAAATTGTAGGTCAATCAATACTTTTAGACTATGTGAATGTCTTGTTTCTAAACCTTTGTCCATCGATCATTTTTTTTTATATCCTTGGTTGAATTAATTATTATTATGGTATTTGTAAAATGCTGTTTTTCCATCAGTTTTTTCATTAGATAGAATTTTCTATAAAGAACTTCACATACACCTTTTTAATATTACCATGTACTCATGGGTTATATTTTATTCAATGTGCTTTAACCCACTGCTATTATTATTATTATTATTATTATTATTATTATTATTTTTGATTGTTCAAAACATTACAGAGCTCATGATATATCGTCTTTCATACATTAGACTCAATTGGGTTTTGAACTCCCATTTTTACCCCAAATACAGATTGCAGAATCACAACTGTTACATACCCACAATATTACATAATGGCATATTAGTGACTGTTGTATTCTGCTACCTTTCCTATCCCCTACTATGCCCCCTCCCCTCCCCTCCCCTCCCATCTTCCCTCTCTACCTCCTCTGCTGTTGGTCAATTCTCTCCCCTTCCCCCCCCCTTGCCCCTCATAACCTCTTATAATTTTGTGTATCATTGAAGGTCTCCTACCATTTCCATATGCTTTCCCTTCTCTCTCCCTTACTCTCCCCCCATTCGTCTTTGTTTACTATTAGTCTTTTCCTCATGCTCTTCCTTCCTGTTCTGTTCTTAGTTGCTCTCTTTATATCAAAGAAGAGATTTGGCATTTGGTTTTTAGGGCTTGGCTAGCTTCACTTAGCATAATTTGCTCTAATGCCATCCATTTCCCTGAAAATTGTATGATTTTGTCATTTCTTAGTGCTGCATAATACTCCATTGTGTATAGATGCCACATTTTTTTTTATCCATTCATCTATTGAAGGGCATCTAGGTTGGTTCCACAGTCTAGCTATTGTGAATTGTGCCGCTATAATCATTGATGTGGCCGTATCCCTATAGTGCGCTCTTTTAAGGTCCTCAGGGAATAGTCCGAGAAGGGCGATAGCTGGGTCAAATGGTGGATCCATTCCCAGCTTTCCCAGGAATCTCTATACTGCTTTCCAAATTGGCCTCACCATTTTGCAGTCCCACCAGCAGTGTACAAGTGTACCCTTTTCCCCACATCCCCGCCAACACTTATTGTTGTTTGACTTCATAATGGCTGCCAATCTTACTGGAGTGAGATGGTATCTTAGGGTGGTTTTGATTTGCATTTCTCTGATTGCTAGAGATGGTGAGCATTTTTTCATGTACGTGTTGATTGATTGTATGTCCTCCTCTGAGAAGTGTCTGTTCAGGTCCTTGACCCATTTGTTGATTGGGTTGTTTGTTATCTTATTGTTTAATTTTTTGAGTTCTTTGTACATTCTGGATATTAGGGCTGTATCTGAGGTGTGAGGGGTAAAAATTTGTTCCCATGATGTAGGCTCTCTATTTACCTCTTTTATTGTTTCTCTTGCTGAGAAAAAACTTTTTAGTTTAAGTAAGTCCCATTTGTTTATTCTTGTATATAACTCTTGGGCTAATGGGCATCCTATTAAGGAATTTGGAGCCTGACCCCACAATATGTAGATCGGAGCCAACTTTTTCTTCTATCAGACGCACCGTCTCTGATTTGATATCTAGCTCCTTGATCCATTTTGAGTTAACTTTTGTGGATGACGAGAGAAAGGGATTCAATTTCATTTTGTTGCATATGGATTCCCAATTTTCCCAGCACCATTTGTTGAAGATGCTATCCTTCCTCCATTGCATGTTTTTAGCTCCTTTATCAAATATAAGATAGTTGTAACTTTGTGGATTAGTCTCTGTGTCCTCTATTCTGTACCATTGGTCCACCTGTCTGTTTTGGTACCAGTACCATGCTGTTTTTGTTACTATTGCTTTGTAGTACAGTTTGAACTCTGGTATCGCTATACCTCCAGATTCACTCTTCCTGCTTAGAATTGCTTTTGCTATTCTGGGTCTTTTGTTTTTCCATATGAATTTCATGATTGCTTTATCTATTTCAACAAGAAATGCCGTTGGGATTTTGATTGGCATCGCATTAAACCTGTAGAGAACTTTGGGTAATATCGCCATTTTGATGATGTTAGTTCTGCCTATCCATGAACAGGGTACATTTTTCCATCTTCTGAGATCTTCTTCTATCTCTCTCTTTAGGGTTCTGTAGTTTTCATTGTATAGATCTTTCACCTCTTTTGTTAGGTTGATTCCCAAGTATCTTATTTTCTTTGAGGATATTGTGAATGGAGTGGTTTTCCTTATTTCCATTTCAGAGGTTTTGTTGCTGATATACAGGAATGCCTTTGATTTATGCATGTTGATTTTATAATCTGCTACTTTGCTGAATTCATTTATTAACTCTAGCAGCTTCTTTGTAGACCCTTTTGGGTCTGTTAGGTATATTATCATGTCTTCCGCAAATAGCGATAATTTAATTTCTTCTTTTCCTATTTTTATGCCTTTGATTTCTTTTGTCTGTCTAATTGCTCTGGCTAGTACTTCGAGAACTAAATTGAATAGAAGTGGTGATAGAGGGCATCCCTGTCTTGTTCCAGATTTTAGAGGGAATGCCTTCAGTTTTTCTCCGTTTAGGATCATGCTAGCCTGAGGTTTAGCATATATAGCTTTTACAATGTTGAGGTAAGTTCCTGTTATCCCTAGTTTTTCTAGTGTTTTGAACATAAAGGGATGCTGTACTTTGTCAAATGCTTTTTCTGCATCAATCGAGATGATCATATGGTTCTTGTCTTTAAGTCTGTTGATGTGGTGAATAGCATTTATTGCTTTCCATATATTGAACCAGCCTTGCATCCCAGGGATGAATCCTACTTGATCATGGTGCACAAGTTTTTTGATATGTTTTTGTATTCGATTCGCCAGAATTTTATTGAGAATTTTTGCATCCAAGTTCATTAGAGATATTGGTCTGTAGTTTTCTTTCTTTGAAGTGTCTTTGTCTGGTTTTGGGATCAGAGTGATGTTGGCCTCATAGAATGAATTTGGAAGAGCTCCTTCTTTTTCTATTTCTTGAAATAGCTTGAAAAGTATTGGTATTAATTCTTCTTTGAAGGTTTTGTAGAACTCCGCTGTATACCCATCCGGTCCAGGGCTTTTCTTGGTTGGTAGTCTTTTGATGGCTTCTTCTATTTCTTCCTTTGTTATTGGTCTGTTTAAATTGTGTGTGTCTTCCTGTCTCAATCTGGGCAGATCATATGCCTTAAGAAATTTATCGATATCTTCACTATCTTCTATTTTATTGGAATATAGGGTTTCAAAATACTTTCTAATTATCTTCTGTATTTCTGTAGTGTCTGTTGTGATATTGCGGTTTTCATCCTGTATGTTGGTAATTTGAGTTCTCTCTCTTCTTCTCTTCGTTAGCATGGCTAAGGGCCTGTCTATCTTATTTATTTTTTCAAAGAACCAACTTTTAGTTTTATCAATTTTTTCAGTGGTTTTTTTGTGTTTCAATTTCATTGATTTCTGCTCTAATTTTAATTATTTCTTGTCTTCCACTACATTTGCTGTTGTTTTGCTCTTCCTTTTCTAGGTTTTTGAGGTGTAGTGTGAGTTCATTTATTTGTTGGTTATTTCTTTTTTTTGAGGAAAGAACTCCAAGAAATGAATTTTCCTCTTAAAACTGCGTTCATTGTTTCCCATAGATTCCGATATGTTGTGTCTGTATTATCATTTGTCTCTAAGAATTTTTTCATCTCCTCCTTTATGTCTTCTGTAACCCATTGATCATTCAGTAACATATTGTTCATTTTCCATGTGATGTAGGATTTTCCCTTCCTTCTTTTATCATTGATTTCCAATTTCATTCCATTGTGATCAGATATGGTGCATGGTATTATCTCCACGCCTTTATATTTACTAAGCATTGCCTTATGGCATAATATATGGTCTATCTTTGAGTAGGATCCATGTGATACTGAGAAGAACGTGTATCCACTTGATGATGGTTGATATATTTTATATATGTCGGTTAAATCTAGGTTATTGATTGTGCTGTTGATTTCTATAGTTTCTTTATTCAGTTTTTGTCTAGAGGATCTGTCTAATGGAGAGAGCGGTGTGTTGAAGTCACCCATAATTATTGTGTTGTGGTCTATTTGACTCTTGAACTTGAGGAGAGTTTGTTTTATGAACGTTGCAGCTCCATTGTTTGGTGCATACAAATTGATAATTGTTATGTCTTGTTGGTGGATGGTTCGTTTTAACAGGATATAGTGTCCTTCTTTATCCTTCTTGATTAACTTAGGTTTAAAGTTGATTTTATTCGATATGAGTATGGCCACTCCTGCTTGCTTCCGAGGGCCATGTGAGTGGTACGATTTTTCCCAACCTTTTACCTTCAGCCTGTGTATGTCTTTTCCTATCATATGAGTCTCTTGAAGGCAGCATATTGTTGGATTTGTTTTTTTGATCCAGGTTACTAGCCTATGTCTCTTGATTGGTGAGTTTAGGCCATTAACATTTAAGGTTACAATTGAGATATGATTTGTACTTCCAGTCATGCTTCTTTATTTATTTATTTTAGTTTGGCTGGTTTTACTTTTTGGTTATTTTCCTCCCTCTTTATTGAGACACCTCCTGCTGTTAGTTTTGGGCACTATTTTTCAATTCCTCTTCTTGTAGTATTTTGCTCAAAATGCTTTGTAGTGCTGGTTTTCTTGCTGCAAATTCTTTTAGCTGTTGTTTATCGTGAAAGATTTTAATTTCATTGTCAAATCTGAAGCTTAATTTTGCTGGATACAGTATTCTTGGTTGGAATCCATTATTTTTCAGCGTTTGAAATACATTGTTCCAGGATCTTCTCGCTTTCAAAGTCTGTAATGAGAAATCAGTCGTTAACCTAATTGGTTTACCCCTGAATGTAATCTGCCTCTTTTCTCTCGTAGCTTTTAATATTCTCTCCTTGTTCTGTACGTTGGCTATCTTCATAATTATATGTCTTGGAGTTGGTCTATTATGGTTTTGAATGTTTGGGGTCGTGTAGGCTTCCAGGATTTGGCAATCCATTTCATCTTTCATCTCTGGGAAGTTTTCTAGAATTATTTCATTTAATATGCTGTCCATTCCTTTGGTTTGAGTTTCTGTGCCTTCTTCTATCCCGATGACCCTCAAATTTGGTTTTTTTCATGACATCCCATATCTCTTGAATAGATTGATCATGGGATTTAAGCATCTTTTCTGTGTTGACTATATTCTTTTCAAGTTGATAAACCTTGTCTTCATTATCTGATGTTCTGACTTCTACTGATCAAGTCTGTTTGTAATATTCTCGTTTGAGTTTTTAATTTGGTTTATATTTTCCTGCAATTCTAGGATTATTGTTTGATTTTTTTTAAGATCTCTATCTCCTGGTAGAGCTCGTTCTTTGCCATTTGAATTTGTTTGTTTAATTCGTTTTCAAAATATACTTTTATTGCTTGGACTTGCTGTCTCATATCTTCCCTAATATTCCTTTCCATTCGAGTTAGGTAGGCCTTGAGTTTATTCCCTATCCCTGCTTCTGATGTTTCTATGTCCTCCTGTAGAATTAAGTTGTCCTGTATTGTTTGTACTCCTCTTTTCCCTTGTTTTCTCATGTTGTCCACGTTACTTTCTAGCTCTATTTGATTGCCGTGTTTCTGCTCTCTTCTATAGGTTTGTTTTGGTTCTGTATTACTCTGTTGTTTCTTCTTTGTGTTGTTAAACTGTGCCTGTTAACGTGGATTCTGCTGGGAAGGAATTCCGCCGGCCGAGCTCCAGTGACGTCACTACTCTGCTATGACGGGCCCCAGGGTCCTTGCTGGGGTGTCCTAATGGGGCTGTGTGACTGGACTGTCTCTGTTTGGTTTCAGCTCCCCGTCGAGGCAGGCAGGCAGTCTCCAGCCGCCCAGTATCTCAGGCAGCGGGCGGGTGAACGGTCGCCGGCGGGGGAGTGGACTTCAGCCGCCCAGTCGCGCGGGCAGCGGGCCGGCTGTCGCCGGTGGGCAGGCGATCTCTAGGCACCCCGTCCTGCAGTGGGTAGCCGGCGGGCGGGCGTTCTCCTACCACCCAGTTACGCGGACAGTGGGTGTACTGTCGCCGGCAGGCCTGCGGTTTCCAGCCACCCAGTCGCGAGGGCCTGGCCTCTAGTCCCCTAGTTTCTCCTGCTAGTCTTGGTTTCTCCTGCTAGACCAGATTTCCCCTGAGTGATGGCTCTCGGCAGTTCAAACTGTACTCTGGACCTGCCGTTTGTTAGGTGTAGAGGGTGTCTAGTGGGGACCCTGGCACTCTATTGTTTTGTTCCCGTTGTGGGGGATAGAACTGTACCGCTTCCTTCCCCCTCTGAAATCCCGTACTCAGCCCGGGGGTCAGTGCGGGCTCATCCGGCAGGATTCCACAGAATTGCAGCCACTTTTCTCCCTGCTTGCTAATTAATCACTTCTCTGCGGCGCCCCGCCTTCTGTAGCCGTGGGGAAGGCCGGGCGAATCAGTCCGCCCGGATCCCCGGGATCGCACAATTGGCTATTGGGATCCCTGGCACTCTATCGTTTTGATTTTTTCTGCTTGCCCCTCCCCCAGCGCTGGCTAGACAGGTTTCGTTTTGGCTGCTGATGGGAGGGGGAGTTGAAGGTCAGGTGTCTCTAGTTTTCCCCTAGTCTTTATGCGGGCTCACTCTGATACTCCCTCCCCCGGAAAGCCTAGGAGAGCCTAGGAGACACAGACCTGTTTTATTGTTGCAGTCTGTCGGAGAGTGGCGGTGGATACTTCAGCTCTCCAAGATGGTGGCCGCTGATTACCTTGGAGGGGTTTCCGTTTTGGGGGACGGGACTGTATCGCTTCCTTCCCCATCTGAAATCCCGTACTCAGCCCAGGGGTCAGTGCGGGCTTGGCCGGCGGGGTTCCACCGAATGGCAGCCACTTTCCTCCCTGCTTGCTAATTAATCGCTTCTCTGCGGCATCCCGCCTTCTGTAGCCGCGGGGCAGGCCGGGCGAATCAGTCAGCCCGGATCTCCGTTGTGGGGGATGGGACTGTATCGCTTCCTTCCCCGTCTGAAATCCCGTACTCAGCCTGGGGGTCAGTGCGGGCTTGGCCGGCAGGGTTCCACCGAATGGCAGCCACTTTCCTCCCTGCTTGCTAATTAATCACTTCTCTGCGGCCTATTATTATTATTATTATTATTATGGTGATTGAACCCAGGACCCTGTGCATGCAAGGCAAGCACTCTACCAACTGAGCTATCTCCACAGCATGCTATCATTATTATTATTTTTTTTAAAGAGAGAGAGAGAGAGAAAGAGAATATATATATTAGTTTTCGGCAGACACAACATCTTTGTTTGTATGTGGTGCTGAGGATCAAACCCGGGCGGCATGCATGCCAGGTGAGCACGCTTCCGCTTGAGCCACATCCCCAGCCCTCATTATTATTTTTAATAGTCAATTTTTTAAATGATCAAGTGGGTTCTTCCCCAAGCTGGTTCTCATGGTTTTTGACATATGTCTTTCAAGATTTGAGTAGTTTCTTGCATTCTAACTCAATATGATACTCCTAGCTAATCTTACACTTTCCCTCTCCAGACCTGAAATCAGACATTTCTCTAAGGACTCATGGTTCTTTCCAGTGAAGAAAACATTTAGGGACCAAGACCTGGATACTAGATGTTCTTATTGTTCCTGGGATGTCACTGCTTCTAGGACATTTCATTGGGCAAAGCTTTGAATTCCTGAGTTCACACTGATAACTATAATTCTAATCTAATGCCAGAGGTTCTTCTTTGCCCTTTCCATATTTGTCTTTTCCTGTTCCTTTTGAAACTTGATTCCATGTATATTTTTTACCAATTTACCAATATATTTACTCATTTGCTCAGTTTTATAGTTCACGCAAAATGATTTCATAATTACTACTGAATACTACAACAACAAAGCTACTAAGTAAAGTTGTTGATGTCTATGTAGTTCTTTGTGTCTTTATAAATTTTAGGGAGGATTACAGTTATAATAATATGTTCAAGTGTTACTTGGATTAATTCTGTGTGTTTTGTGGTTTGGTTATGAATATGATTAGTAATTAACTATATATTTGCCCTAATATTCAATTTTAGCTTTCTTTACTCTTGCTAATTAAATGTTACCTTTTTGAGTATGTAAAATAGTATGGTTTATAAAGCAAAATTATATACAAACATGATAATCTGAAAAGTCTCTCTGTCTTCTCTACTACTCTTACTCCATCACCACCTACCTGCTGTAGATGTTAATTTAATTCATTTCTAGTTTATCATTCCTGTGTCTCCTTTAGCAAAAATAAGAACACATATAGACACACACATACTTTTCGTTTTCGCTTACACAAAATGTAACATATATTATTTCATAGTCTTTTGCAACTTATTTTTTTCACTTAATATTCTGAAAATTACCCAGTGTTAACCAATTGATATTTTCCTTATTCTTCATGGTTTATGTGTAGCAGATGTTATTTAAATATTCTGCCAAAATGCAGACAATTAGGTAGTTTCCAATATGTTGTGATTGTAAATAATGCCACCGTGAGTAAAATGTGCATATGACTTTCTCTTCCAAATTAGTCAAGAATTGCCTGGAGGTAGGATTGTTAATTTAAAGTGTAAATGCGTATTTAAAATTTTGTTAGACATTGATGACTTTTACACCCTAGAGTTTGTACTGTTTTTCATTCCCATTGGCAATGCACGAGGGCAAAATATTTATCCACAAATTCCAACAAGCATACTATGAAGTTTTTGAATTTTTGCCAAACTGAGATGTGAAAAATGGTATTCAGTAGAGTTCTGATTTACATTTCATTTGTTATAAGTGGAGTTTGCAATTCTTTTTTTATATTTAAGGCTATCTGGGATATCATTTTAAGAATTGTTTGTTCATGCCTTTTGTACTCTTTTTCTCAATTTTATATTGTGAGACCAGCCCTTTAACTGTGATCTCATTTTTTAATTGTCCAAGAAAATAAAATTTAAAAAGTATTAGGAGTTGATTAAATTTATTAGGCTAATGCTCAGCAACTTATACTGATCCTAGGGTACTGTGACTTGAGTCTTGCATGAATTAAATAAGAGGAAGTAAGTTCAAGTGGACATACTAACATAACTTTCAATTAAGTCTTCAGTTGCTTGTCTGAAACTCCTAGGGACATGTGTTTCTCACAGTTGAGACCTTTTTGAATTTTAGAAAGGTAATAGATGCACATGCTATGTAATATAATGTAATGACATCCATCAGCCCTGGAACAGTACCACATAATCAAATACATAAATATTTCTGGAGCAGAACTTGTGAATATGCCTGATGGGATAAATAAAACCATTAAGTACCTTTATAACAGCTCAGGTCATATTTTATGGTCATATTAGTTTCAATAGTATCAGATTCTGCCACTAAATGCTTTAAGACTACACTTTTTAGTTTTCAGAGTCCCCCACCCCCCTGCCCCGCCAATTTTGGAATTGTGAATAACAGACTATCAATTTGTAATTCATTAAATCTGGGTATTATTCAATAAAGCTTTAAGAGAATCATAAAAAAATTCAAGGAAAATTTCCATTAAAAATCATAAGAACAAATACTTATACTAGATCAACTATACTGAGTAACTACCTTAAACTTTATCAACTCTACCTAATTGGTATGAATAGGAATTAGGTTGAGTGGTTGCTTAGAATTCTGAAATTGCATGAAATAATTTATTTTTTCCTTTTGGGAAATAATTAATGTGAATTTTTAAAAGATACATAAGTAACTCTTTTTATCTCAAATTTCATATTTATTTGGTTACTTGTATATGATTATTGTCCCTTTAGAGCCATTTAATTTGCTACTATACCCTTTGTGTGTGACACAATGTCTGATTAGCTGTAGGTGCTTCATAATTATTTTTGAATGAACCAATAAATGAGAAAAGAGTATAAAAAGAAGATACAGCAAAGGAAACAAATACAATTTTTACCCATCTTCAGTAAAAGTATAGGTTTAAAACAATAATTCAGAGTGGTGATAATTTACCTCTTCCTCTATCCCAACTTAAGTTTATCTAGAAATCAATTCCCATGTATCTGGAGTGAATGACTACTCATGCAAACAGAAGAATCAGTTTTACTTGAAAAGGTGAAAATTAGTTACCTCAAGATGCCATTACTTTATGTCCTCTTCATTCCCCAATTATCAGCCTAAATATGATCCTAAAAGTGGGTCATGTGAGAAAAATTAAAATATGCAATTCCCATCTATTTTGATTCTATCTTCAATTTGCTGAACTACCTTTGTCTAATAATACACTTTTTCCTTTCTTAAATATAGGCTTTATTATTCAGATAATAAAATAATAAATGTTCATGATAGACCTTTTAGAAAAATGCTAGATCATTTGAGAAGTAAGGAAAAATAGGAAGAAAAAAATAATCCCCAGATTTACCCCTCAAAGGTAATTCATAGTGTTATATCTTCTTCTAGTCATTCTTCTAAGGTATATTTTTAAATATACCAGATAGACAGTTTAAATACTTTCTAAACCTTCTATGATAAAGATGTTCTGTGTTTTTATAGAATTTTAATTATCATTTATTTAAGAGGCATAATATTCCATAACAGACATCAACATTTTCTGAACTTTTACCCTATCATTAGATATTTCAATTGTTTGTGATGTTCAGATATGACACTTTAAAGAACTAATTGTAAATATTTTTTTCTGTATTTGACAATTTTTGATTAGGATAGTCTCTCAGGTGTTGGTCAAATAGAATTGAAAACACAGGCAAGGTAGACATTCTTAACCTTTAAGCCTTCTAACAAATCTAGATATCTACAAGATATCTAGCCAATGATACCATTTTAAATCCACACAAGAACTTCATGACATGAACCTTGAAATATCCAACAGTAACTCCATCACTCACTTGCAGTATATGGCTTTTGTTCTGAACCACTAATTGCACTCTGACTTTGAAATTGAGGCTGTTTTTGTCAAAGCAATTAATTCACAAATTGCCAGAGATGTCTTCATCGTTTTCTTTGGGTTATGTTCAATTTACCTCTTAACTCACTGATACGGCTATTGCATTATGTCTTAAAACAGCCATATTTCTCTTCTTGCTACCTTAATCCTAGAATCCTATTAGAATTCCTTTGGGGGGGGGGGTTCTGAAAACCCAGCAGCGTCATGGCTTACTGTTGCACATTTGCCATCTAGTGGCTAAAGTTGGAAATTGCAGACTCACACCCTCTCTCCAATTGGTGGAGGACATCTGGAGCCTTTTTTTCCGATGGTGGAAGGTAAAAACTGTCAGTAATACTCAGTAGGAATGGGTAAATTTGCTTCACAGAATGTATCCATGTTCATTTAGGAGAAGAATCTGCCCAAATGGGAGGTAGAGCTCAGAGAAAACTATACAAAGCTTTTCTCCAACCATTTTACTCTATCATCCCTATCTCCCAAATACACACTGCTCTCTATGAATTAGATTCAAAGGAAAATTAAGGTCAACATTGGAATGCAAAACAAATCATCAAGGGCACCAAGGTGTTATATGTGGAAGGAGGGAAGCTGTCTTAGTCTGTGTTGCTATAACAGAAAACCTGAGACAAGGTAGGCTACAAACAAAGAGCAGAAATAAATTTTCTCACAGTTCTGGAGGCTGAGAAGTCCAAGATCAAGGTACCAGCAGGCTTGGTTGTCTGGTGAAGTCGGCTTTCTCCTTCCAAGATGGCATCTTGTTGCTGCACCCTTGAAGGGAAGGAGTGTTGTGTCCTCATGTGGCAGAAGGTAGCAGGGCAAGCTAATCAAATGCTGAATGAAGCCTCGTTTATTATGGCTTTAATCTCATTCTCCAGGGATGGACCCTCATGGCCTAATTTACTTCTTCAAAGCCCCACCTTTTAATATCATTACACTGGCAATGCCTGAATTTTGGAAGATACATATTCAAATCATAGCAGGATGTTACGACAGTTACTTTACAGTAGACGCGTTTATTGGATGATTGTTTTAATATGAATCCCAGATGTTTTATTTACCTTTTCATAAAGTTTCTTCTTTTTTCCCTCCTGAAAGTCTGAATTCACTTTTTACAAATTACAAAAGCACAGTTGCCCATATTTACTGTTCCTTAGAATTAGATAAATTTGATAACTTTCCATCTGCTATCTTTTTGAAACAAATTATCCCAACCTACTCAAATGATACATAATTTTGGAAAATGTGAACCATGAAAATTACACAAGAAATTTTCTCTAAGTACATACAATGGACATGCTCAGATTTTTGGAGGTTAGGAAATATAGGGATGGAGTATGTGGTGGCAGATGAACATTGTTACAAAAGTAAATTATGAAAAATGTTACGAGCTAAACTGATGTTCAAATTCATCAGAAATTTTATTTTGCCTTCAGACCTAAGGGAGAATGAAGAGTATATGAAAAAGTGAGTGAAGCTAGGAGTAGTGAAATACTTTCAATAACTGCACCAAATATATATATTTGGTACTGGGGATTGAACTCATGGGCACTTGACCACTGAGCCACATCCCAGCCCTATTTTGTATTTTATTTAGAGAGACAGGGTCTCACTGAGTTGCTCAGCACCTTGCTGTTGCTGAGGATGGCTTTGAACTCGCAATCCTCCTGCCTCAGCCTCCCAAACCACTGGGGTTACAGGCGTGCGCCACTACACCCAGCCTATCAACCAATATTGAGCTTGAACAATTTCTAGGTACTCAGTTGCACATCCATTTACAAAATTAAAAGAAAACATACCATAAAATGAGATAAATGCAGAAGTCCTTCTACTCTACGTCAAAAATTGTTATATATATTCCCAAATCATTTATCACTAGACCTTTGATTATAAAGCTACTGAATGTACTTCAAAATAAAAACTTGAAATATATATGTCTTGACCCAACAAATCCATTGCTTAGAATGTACTCTTTTTTAAGAAAAATACATATTATTTAGTTGTAGATGAACCTTTATTTATTTATTATTTATATGTGGTGCGAATATCAAACCCAGTGCCCCACACATGCTAGGCAAGCACTCTGCCACTGAGCCACAACCTGAGCCCAGAATCTACCCATTGATTATATTGACCCAGTATGACAAGATATAATTCTCTTATATTTTGCAATATTATTTAAAATAGTGAAAGACTGTGTGTAATCCATCCATATTGGTCAGGTTAAGCTAACTGAAAGGAAATGAAATTAAAATCAATCACTACAATGGAATAGTATGCATCCTTTAAAAAGGATGAATCTGAGTTCTGTGTGCTGGCATAGAAAGTGGGTCATTATAATAAATGAAAAACAAAGAAATAATACAGTATCAATTTTATCCACATGAAGTATGTACACACATACAAGTATAAGTGTATGGTGTCAGACATTTGTTAAGATAATTTCCTATTGCTGGAGGTTGTGTAAAAATGCAAGAAATACAGCCAAAGCAAAGACCTGTTGAGCAAGATTATGAAATTCTTAAAGATCTTCAAAGCCTGTTTTAACAAAGCTTGATCCTTGGTCCTTCTTCCATTTGAATTATGCTAAAAACAAGGAGGATTTCATCCTGTTTAACTTGTGGTGGGAGTCACACTAAAAGTGGTGGCAGGGGATTTCCCATAAAGGAGTATCCCCAAATTTCCCTAGATGAGGTCAGTTGGGAAGCTCTAAATGCCAGAGTGATAGTCTAAAGCACTTATTAGGGGAACTTACAGAATGCTGCAGCTTGTCTTCTTGACAGCTGGAAAAAAAACATGTTCTACCTAGGTGCAGTTTGCCAACAGTGAGCTAGTGGATGGAGTTTACATGAAGGTTTTGGGAATTTGGGATCAGGGCTGAGGCCAGATTCTTTCATTGTTTTGGGAATGGGAATGTTTGGGGCCCTAGCTGGGACTCAGGCTTGCTTAGAAAAACCTGCAGTTGGCTGGGTCATACAGCAGGTAAGAAACTCTATTTTTAGTTAGGACACAGAAAGAAAGTTAGGGGGAACTGGAAGACCCTACAATGAGTAAGCGGAAATATCAACTATTTAACCTGCTTTTGTAAGGGTCCGGCAAAGCGTCGGAGAAAGAGAGACCACACGAGACTAGCTCCATGCAATGGCAAGGGGGATTTATTAGGGATCCGTTCCAGCGCGCTGGGGCTCCGTGCTCACTCAAGAAGGGAGAGCAGCCCAGAGCCCAGAGCAGAGGTCAAGCAGAGCTTAAGTACACTTTTTGGAGAGGGTGGGGGGCTTTGCATACATCAGAACAAATCATCATGAGGCGCTGGAAAATTGAACAACAACTCTGATACATGATTAGTCCATTCATTGGCGGGAACAGGCTGGGCAGGGGTGATTGGTCACTTCTAAACTGGGTACACATTCAAACTGATTGGTTCGGGCCCTGTGACAAACTGCACAGGGCCCTAGGCTGAATGGCCAGTAGGGCGTTGTCTTAACTATCTCAGGAATCTGGGTGTAACAGAGGAACTTAATAATACCTAATCTTTTACATTTTAATTCAAGCTTTCCAGCTTAGAAACTTTACCCTTTCACTTTTTATGAATGAACAAAATTACAAGTTAACCACATCTAAAAGCATAGCAGCTTTTTGAGGGGATGATCTAGGGCCCAGGATCTGCTTTTACTATTCAAAATGAGACCAAAGTCCAAGGACAGAATTTATATCCAGCATCCTCTTATACTTTGGAGCTTCCTCTTCACTTACCTTGAGTGTCTGATTCCATTATGTTGTTCAACTCACTACAATTCATATTCATTGAAGGAAATTGAGTGCATAACACTTACTGATTGCTTACTTAATTACATGCTTTTTACCAAGCACTCATTAATCTCCACAGCTATCCTCTGAGATAGGTACTAGCAAAATTCCCACTTTACAAAAGAGAAAACACACATTGGTGCCCTACCTCCTGATGACCACTCCAAGAAGTGGTCATTATAATAAATGAAAAGCAAGGCAATTAATACAATATCAATTGTATTATTACAATTATTCCCATCTGTACCAAATTCCCACTGATAAAGTTATCTATGACCTGGATTCTCTTGTCGTCTTTCCTACTTCTATTCAAATGTTTTGGTTCTGTTCATTATCTCAGGAGCAGGTTCATTTTTAAACAGTAATATATTAATCTGCATAAAAGTATCTATGCTTGATTGAAAGTTAACATGTCATCTTTATTTGATAATGCTTACTTATTTAACTGAGGTTTTCTGCAAACTAAGCATATATTTAGTTACTAATTAATTAACCAATTTGCATGATGGACACTAGACATATGTTGGAGCTTAAAGTTTTGTGGAGCATATAGACAAATCCAATTAGATGCATGCAACTTTAAATTATCATAAATGTGATGAAGATAAAACAGGGAAATGAAAGAAGATATGAGTGGCTACGACAAAGAAAACTAGCTTGATGATGGTGGGTGAAGAAACTGGAAAGTTAGACAAGACCAAAAAAGTATATGCAATCTGGGAGAAGTAAACAGAAAATTAAGCAAATAAATAAATAATTAAGTATCATTCTGTTACATGCCATAAATGAGGTGATTGCCATGGGATAATGTAAGGGAGACATCTGAAACATACTATGAAGCTCTGAAAGACTTGCCAGAAAATGTGAACTATGAAGTATGACCACAAAGCACTAATGAGAATAAGAAGAAGTAAAAGTGGTAAACAGAGTTGCAGGTGGAAGGAACAACAAAGCCCTAGAGGCAAGAGATAGCCCAGCATGTCTAAGGGACCTAGGATGGCTTTATTAAAATGCTGATGTCAAATGCTGGATCTTGCTAACAGGAGGGAGAAAGTTGGAGGCAATAAGTACTTGTAGGGCTGGGCTTGGTGGTGCACTCCTGTAATCCTTGTGATTTAGGAGGCTGTGGCAGAAATCCTTGTGATTTAGGAGGCTGGCTTGATCGCAAGCTCAAAGCCAGCCTCAGCAACTTGGAGAGGCCCTAAGCAACTTAGTGCAGACCCTGTCTTGAAAAAAAAAAAAGTACATGTAGAGAAAAAGACTCTTGGGATAATTTTGGGGTAAAACAAGATAAATGAAGGCAGTGGGGATGATAGATATGTAGATAGCAAAAAGGAAGATGACTGCTTGGTTAACCATTGTGGGAGAAAAGTAAGAAAGACAAAGAATTCAGGTTTCCTATGGGGTGGATTAAAATGCTATTGATTGTGTTACAGAAAAGGAGGAACATAATGGTAAATAAGAGTTAAAGGACTTTAATTTGGAGCATACCAAGTGTTATGCATTTGCAGAGGGAACACTCAAGTGCTTGTCTCTATAAATGAGGAAAGACACATAGGGTAGTGTTAAGCTTTGGGCATTATCAGTATACTGAAGGCATGAAAGTGGGTGAGATGGCTCAGAGAGACTAGGCAGAGTGAACAGAGGACTTAGAAGAAATATTTCAAAATAATAGCATTTAAGAGGTGTAAAGGAAATGAGGAGTCCCAGAAGGAAAGTGATTAAGCAGCTGGAAGAGAAAAACTAGGAGAATGGGATGTCATTGAATCTAAAGGAGGCAATATAAGGAGGAGGTAATGATCAGCATTGACAAATACAGCACAGAAGTAAATAAGATAAATACACAGGCATATGACAAAGAATTTCTAGGTGACCTTTGCATGAGCAACTTCATAAATGTGGCTGAAGCCAGGGGGTAGTTGGATTAGGAATAAGTAGGAGGTAAGATATTAAAGACCTGGAGACTAGATAGCCCATTCATGGGATTTGATTGTATCAAATATGAGATACTTGGAGTGTGCGGAAGTGTTTGTTTTTTAACATAGAAAGAGCCTAGAGAAGATATAAATGGTGATGAAAGGAACCATTAAAGAAGACGTTGAAGGTCAAGGAAGGTATATCATAAAGATAAGTTGTTGAAAGTGAAGGAGAGAATAGGAGACACATTATAGTTGGAAAGATTGTTTGATTCTAAAAATGGGAAGAGGAAAATACACAGATAATATTTTGGAACTAATAGCAGCCCCTTTATAAAATATATTTCTTCTATGTTCTCAGTGAGGAAGAATTCATATTTATCTAATCAAAGAAAAGGAAATAGATAGTGGAGTAGAAATTTGAGGAGAATGGAGGATACCCACTGTGTGAAGAATGTGTGACAGAGAGTTGATAAAGAAAGGAGATTTGTTTAGTACCATTATGGCTTAGTTTATGTTGCAGACTAAATCTGTATCCACAACAGATAGTAGTGTGAATTTTATCTCACGTCTAGCAATCAGAAAATAAGTCAGAGAATAGTATGTTAGACCAAGGTATGGCAACAGTAACTGGTTATGCAAGTTGTTCATTGAACTACCTTAAAGAAAAACAATCACATTGTAGTCTAACTTTCATGACACTTGAACAACTTTCATATGCACACCTGGTAGTTTTAGCAATACTGGCTTCTTGCCAGGTGAATAGAGTGAAAAGAGGAGTCAAGAATATTGTAAAGATAATAGAGTGATAGTGCATAGAAACTAACCCAGATAGGGAAGGAATTAATGGCAGGAGAGAGAACATAATAGGCTAAAAGTGCTGCAAATAACTATAATTTGAAGAACAAGTGTAATAAACATTCCTACAATATATCTGGTACATCTCAAGAGGGCAATTCCAATATTTCCCTCAAAGACCCTAATGCTATTCCTGACCCATATTCATTTGTGGAACTATAACACAAAATGTCAAGCTGTTTGAGATCTCTGAAGGAAATTTGCTAGATACCAAGTAAATTCACAATACCTGATGAAATGATATATTCAAAGTGTGGCTTCTGAAGAAGATATTAAAAAGCAAACAATCAAGCTTAAAGTACATCTTAGCTTCTGAGTTTTGGCATAGAATATCTACATAATTGGAGAAAAATATCTTGATCCTTGTCTTTCTGTTTTTATTTTTCCTGCTGAATGCTTAATTCACATATTTTCACAAGTATAATAATTTCATTTTGCTTTGCCAAATCTTTCATTCCTCAAAGACATGTCTCAGACAAAATTTGAACTCTGAGAGGTACATGTCAAATTTAATATCAAAAATAAATCCCAAAACTCTGAGTTGATACAAAAAAGTCAGGAAGACAAATATAAAGTTATTACTCAAAATGTATGATTGCATTATCATTTACCAGCCAATAATTGGGAGCAATTATAGTATTGATCTATTGTGATTGATGAGATCATTTATGTTTTATAATTTATATTCTTAATGTTATGAAAAGTTTTAATAAATCTTAGAAATATGTCATTTAATATTATTTTAAAAAATGTACACCCTATGATGTTTTAAATGTGTCTAAACCATCATTTTACTGTCTGTTCCATTTCTTCTATGTTTGTGCTACATGCAAATAGAATGTCGATCAAAGATTTCACAGTCTATTCCTTCAGATTGAATGATTCTAGAGAATATAAGATCAGATTCTGATGCTCCTATCTTTATACAAACTATATGAATGATGTCTGTGGATTTTCTTTCCCATTAATCCTAATTTAGAACCACAATAAAATAGTAAATTGAAGAATAAACAATTTGGCATAAAATATTTATTTGAAGTCACAGAGACCAGAAAAGACAAATTGCAACTTCTGTAAAGGAGAAATTAATTAAATTGTGTTTTGCATGTGTGTATAGACCAAAGATAAAAATTATTTTCATCCCCTTCATCTTTATCAGACTCTTGACAAAGGCAGACAAATAACATGGAAAATTCTTTTTAAAAGGGTCAAATACTATTATTGAATTTGCTACTGAAGAGACAGTGAGAAACAGCAAATAAACAATTTTCGGTATAATGATTGAGATCAATCTTATTTGATAATAGTCCTCAATGGGCTTCACACTAATAGGAGTGTGTAAACAATGGAATTTCCTGCAACATAATAATATAATTATTCCCATCTGTACCAAATGAATCAAAATATCTGATTGGTGGTGATAATAAATAATTATTTTAACAATTTCAGAAGGTGAATTTTTGATATGCTATTCATCAATTTATGCATGTGGGGGGCGGAGATTAGCTTAGGATGGATTTGAAAGCAGGAAACCATAATCTTGAGTTTATCATTTTGGGGAGATTATATGGCATGACTCTTCCTCTCTGTGACCCTGCATTTTATGACTCTATAAAATTTTTATTATGTATAATTAATGTTTCAAATTGAATAGTTTCCTAAAAGCAGCCTATTTTCCTTTTTAGTTTAGGATTGAGTGAGTAGACAGATAAGTTTATCTAAATATTGCACTTAAATTGAAATTTCAAAGAAGCACGTGAATGTATAGGTCATTGTCTATGAAGAAAAATTGTTCACCATGTATGACAAAAGCATTTCTTTCTTCCATGTAATCCTAGACTTTGTCTGCTTTGATTTAAATTGGCAGCCACAGAGAAATGTAACTGTGTTATCACCTTTAAGTGTACCTACACACATACCCCTTCCATTAACTTTCATCATCTCTGAGTTCAAGCTTGAATTATGAGACTACATGACTACCATTCTTTTCATTTGGAAGCATAAACTAGTAGAAGGCAATTGTATTAGAAATTCTGGCAGAAATCCAGACTTATTAAACAAATTATTTGTTGCACATCTTTGGCTTATCTACATTTTTTTGTCCATATGTTTGTTTGGCATAGTGCCCACTCGTTATAAAATTTGCCAGTTTTACGGGACACTAACTGTTCAGAAAAGAGAGATCCAGATGGGTTATCTTGATAATGGCATGAGTGTTGTTACCTTGGGAAAATGCCACCCCTCTGTGATATCTCGCTCATCAACGGCCTATGTGTTCTTAATTGCACATGTGGTGTGTCAATGGTTTTTATATATGATCTTTCATCATGGAGGGAAAACTATCTTGTGCTTCATGGTGTCTTCTGCACCCCTCCATCTGGAACCAGTAGACAGTACATGAGAAAACCATCAAAAAGGAGTTGATGCATAAGAAAATATTACTAATTGGAATGAAAGATAAATAGCATTTTACAGAAAGTCAAACAATAAAGACAGAAAAGAGGAATAAGTAGTACCTGGTTTCCAAGCCTATACAACATTCTTCAAAGGGTTTTCATTTGGAAGAAAAATGAGAGAAACATCTGCTGGTATACTTTGTGTAATTTGTATGAGCCAGGAATAAAGTATAGCAAGAGCAGAAAAGTGAAGATTATCTGTTACATTATGAGGATAGGAATACAATGACCTGCCAACTTTATGGTAATTTAGTAAGAAAACATTAGTCTGCCTTCTTTTATGTGTAAATGACACGAATCTGCCTCTCTATTACAAAACTAATGGATAGACTTGTCAGTGGTAGTGAAATAAATACAACTGTATTTATCAATGTTCAACAACCTACTCAGGAGGATAGTGCACTGAATGTACTAAATAAACATTTTATGCTGTAATACAGCCAAAAGTTCCCCCAAATGTTGTAAACATGCTGTCAATGCAGTTCTTTTTCATAGACAACTTCAGGAGTGGTGTCAGCAGGATGGGGAATAGAATTCAACTTTAACATCTGTATCCACAAGAAAATACCTTCACAAGATTTGAGGAATCCAGATGAGAGATTATAGCACATGAATAGAACATCAAAATAAAAAAAAATGTATTGGAAAGGACAGGAGGGACTGTTTCACATTAACCACATCATGCCTCCCTGAAGCCTGACAGCATAATGTGAAGAGAAATATCCTTTTTGTGGGAGAAAGGAGAGTAAAATGAGAACCCAACATCACTGTAGGTACCCACATCAGGTTTGTTCCTGAGAACCCTGGCACCAATGAATCCTGGCACTAAGACAGCCCCTAGAGCCCCAGGTTCTAAGCTGGTCCCAGTGATCTAAGACTCCAGGCCTGTTCCACTACTATGTTGTCCTTCATGGCCTGACAGCCTAGGCACTAGAGCACCTGACTTCAGGACAGGACCCATAGACCCAGCCTTCAGGACCACCTCATTGCCAAATGACTCCTGTGGACAAAAGCACAAAGTTAGCCCCATGGACACAGTCTTGAAACACTCCTACAAGGTTCCAGGCTCCAGGCTTATCTCCATAGATCCAGGTGGCAGGCCCAACTCAATGGATTTTGGCACTATGCCAGCTCTGGCAGACCCAGGATCAAGTCCTGACCTGATGAATCTAGGTTTCAGGCTTCCTCTGTGATCCCAGGTACCAAGCCTGACCCATCCACCATGACTGAAGACTCCAACAAAAAGCCTTTCCATGGATCTCACTAGTTAGCTCACTTGGAACCTCTGAACATGCTGACTGGTAAAGGACTTTCCCTCCTAAAGCCAGTCTATAAAGATTAGAGAAGTGACAACTAATCCAGATATGTAGACACAAGCACAAAGGCCGCAAGCATCACAAATTACCAGTGAAACATAACCCTACCAAAGGAATAAAATGAAGCACCAATAACTGATCCTGGAGAAATGGAGATTTAAGAACTTCCTGACAAAGAATTCAAAATCATCCTCTTAAAGAAACTTGTTGAAGTATAAGAAAACAGATAAATCATATCAGAAAAACAATCCATGAACAAAATTAGAAGTTCAACAAAGAGACATAAATCATAGAAGCAGACTTAAGCAGAAAAAAGAATCAGTGAGTTTGCAAAGAGGTCATTTGAAGTTATCCAGTTGTAAACTGTAATGTCAACAACATAAAATAGGATGGGGAAGTTAAAGTGTAGTTTCTATTTGTAGTCAAATTTAGTTGTTAACTTAAAATATTATTATAACTATAAAATGTTTAGTGTGAGACTCATGATACTATGAAAAAAATGTATAGTAGATGCAAAAGAAAATAAAAAGAAACAGAGCATACCAGTTTGTCACAAAGGAAGACACCTAGGAGGAAGAAACAAACCATCATGTCACAAAGGAAGACACCTAGGAGGAAGAAACAAAGAATCCACAAAACACTCAGAAAACAATGAACAAAATGATAGTAATAAATTCTTACCTTTCAAAATCACTTTAATGGATTAGATTTTCTAAGGAAAAAGAAAATAACCAATATCTAACTATATGTTGTTTATAAGAGACTCACTTTAGCTGTAAGGACACATAGCTGAAAGTAAAAGGTTAGAAAAAGATACTTCAAGCAAATGCTGAACAAAAGAAAACAAAAGTGAGTAATAAAAATAACATTCATATTAGGCAAAATAGACTTTAAGTGATAAATTATCATTAGAAGATCAGCTCAGTTGTTCATGCCTCTAATCCCAGGTACTCAGCAGTTTGAGGCAGGAAGATCACAAGTTCAAGGACAGCCTCAGCAACTTAGTGAAACCCTGTCTCAAATTTTAAAAAAGATAGGAGGCTGGAGATGTAGCTCAGTGGTAGAGCATCCCTGAGTCCAATCATCCATAATAAATAATAAAAGGGCAGGGTATGTAACTTAGTATTAGAACACTTGCCTTGCATGGGTTCAATCTTCAATACTGCACAAACAAAAATTTAAAAAAAGAACAAAAAAGGAATCAATTAATCAAGATATTATACCAATTATAAATATATATAAACTCAACATGAAAGTACCTAAATATATAAAGCAAATGTCAACAGATTTGAAAGGAAGAAACAGATTGCAATACAATAATAGTAAGGACTTTAATACCCAACTTTCAGCAATGGATAGATCATCCAGACAGAAAATCAATAAGGTAACAGTGCACTTGAACAACATTATAGACCAAATGTACCTAACAGACATATACAGATCATTCTATCCACCAGAAGCATAATACACATTCTTTTAAAGTGCACACAGAATATTCTCCAGTGTATAGCATGTTAGCAAACAAAAAGTCTTAGCAAATTGAAGATTGAAATCAAATAAAGTATCTTTTCTGATCACCATGGTAAGAAATTAAAAATCAACAACAAAAGGAAAATTGGAAAATATACAAGTACATGGGAATTAAACAACATTCTTCTGAACAACCAATGAGATAAAGAAGAAATTATAAGGGAAACTTTTAAAATCTTGAGACAAATGAAAATGGAAACATAACATACAAAAACTTATGGGATGCAGCAAAAGCACTTTTAAGAAGAAGTTTATAGTGATAATTTTTTACATAAAGAAAAATATATCAAATAAAAACATGACTTTATAACTCCAGGCACTAGAAAAAGAAAAGGAACTATGCCCAAATGTAACAGAGGGAAGAGTAGAAATAGATATTAGCAAAGCCATAGGAAAGGTCATTGAAACAATTAGTTGGTTTCTTAAAATGGTAAATAAAAATAAAGTTTTAATTAGACTAAGAAAAAGAGAAGACCCAACTAAATAAAATTATAAATAAAAGAGGAAATGTTAATGTCCCAGAAATACACAGGATCATGGGAGCATTATGAATAATTAAATGTCAATAGATACATAAACCAACCAAGAATGTATCATGAAGAAATAGTAAACCTGAGCAAGGAGACTGAATCAGTAATGACAAACAGCAAAACAAAGAAAAGTCCAGGTATATGAAATAGAAGGCCTCCAAATCAATATCTTTTAGTTATAGTTGGACACAATACCTTTATTTATTTTTATGTGGTGCGAGGCAAGCACTCTACTGCTGAGCCACAACCCTAGCCCTGAAATCCATATCTTGAAGAGACATCTGCTCTTCTATGTTTACTATAGCATTATTCACAATAGCCACAATATGAAGTCAACCTAAGAGTCCATGGATGGATGAATAGATAAAAAATGTGTTGGAGGAGGATTCACCCATAATAAGAGAAGAAAATCCTGTCATTTGCAAAAACATGGATGAACTAGAAGACATTATGGTAAGAAATGGCAGGGAGTACTGCATGATCTGATTTACAGGTGGAATGTAAAAAAGTCATAATTGGAGAAGCAAAGAGTGGATTGGTGGTTGCCAGGACCCGTATAATTGGGGAAATGGGGAGATGTTGATCAAAGTGCACAGGGTTAAAGTTAGCAGGATGAATAGTTTCAGAACAGCCAGTATAGAGCTCACTAACTCCTGTTAATAATGACGTATTGTATACTTGAAATTTACTGAGAGAAGTTAAATGTTCTTACCACAAAAAAGGTAAATATGGGAGATGATGGATATTAACGAGGTTGTGGTAATCATTCATTTCATAATGTGTGTGTGTGTGTGTGTGTGTGTGTGTGTGTGTATATATATATATATATATATATATATATATATATATATATATATCTCAAAGATCACACTGTGTGCCATAAATGTATACAATTTTTGTCAATTATGCCTCAGTGAAACTAGAAAAAACTTAAGACAATTCCAGTGGTGAATTTGTCCCTTAGTGTGGTTAATTCCCTTGGCTCTCCTTTCACCATACTTGGTGGAGTGGATAGAAATGCTTGGCAGTGGCTGGCTCCATGCTGTCTCAGAGATGGTCCATATGCTTGGCAGTAGACTCATTGCCAAGTATTTGGACACTTTTAGTCAAGCTGATCTACTTGACAATATTCTTAATATTCATGGTGTTTTTCAAGCAATGTTCATTGATCACCTTCTATGAGCAAGGTATAGTTAAGGTAATTAATCATGGTTGACTCTTAAACACATGGATTTTAGAATAAGAAAGACCCAGGTTAAATTCCCAGTTTTACTTACTTGCTATTTGTGCTTGAGCAGTTTGCCTAAATTATTTGGCTGTTTTCTCACTTATAAAATTAGAGAATAAAAATAACCACCTCATTAGGTTCTTGAAAGGATTTACACAGAAAATGTATACAACAACACATAACAGTTTCTAAAACAAAGCAGACATCCAAGGAAAATAAAGTTGATTTCCCTCTTATAAAATTATCTACAATTTCATGCTACATGATTTTTATTCACAAATTTGGACCATTTGTTTAACCCAAATTTTAAAATTTTTCAGCAGATTTATTTACCAGCAATTTTGCATAAATAATATGTCCCATCCAAAAAGAACCTGAAGAAATGTCTAATGAAAAACAAAATTCCTTAAAAACGAATGAAAATCTGGGCATGGTGGCCCATGCCTATAATCCCAGCGACTTAGGAGGCTGAGGCAGCAGGATCACAGGTTCAAAGTTAGCTTTAGCAAATTAGCAAGGCTGTAAGCAACTTAGCGAGACCAGTCTAACAATAAAAAATAAAATGGGCTGGGGATGTGGCTCAGTGGTTAAACACCCTGTGTTCTGTGTTCAATCCCTGGTATCAAAAAAAAAATTAAAAATTAAAAAAAGAAAGAGACAAAACACAAGACAAGGAAAAAGCCAAGGGATATAAATTCAGAGAAGAAAAATGTAGTTATAATAAACACAAAAATTACTCAGTCTAACCTTCCCTCCCCCTGCCTCCTCAATGTTCCCCAGGCTGGCCTCAAGTTTCTGGGTTCAAATAGTACTATAGTACTGCTTCCTAAGTCTTCTTTGTATCTGAGACAACAGGTGTGTGCCATTTTGTTTGGTTAATTTTTTAAATTATTATTAAACACTTTTTGGAGTATAAATTTTAGCCCTATAAGATGTAAAATCTTAAATGATTATATATGACATCTATTTTTAACATAAAGGTAATAAAGATATTACATTAATTTTAATAAATTAAAATTAGGCATAAGGAAAGAAAATATTTTTTCAAATGAATAAAACCATTGTATTTGGTAAAAAAAAATCTGCCATGATTTTAATAGTCTCACTAATTTCCTCTCAACATAACAGAATGTAGCATCCAAAGAGGTCTTTTTTTAGGCTGATAAACTAATTAACATTACCCTGATACTCTTATAGGGAAATATCAAGTAATTCTTACAGATGGCCATCTCTATTTTTGAAATTTAGAGGCACACTCATCAAAATGCTTATATTCTTATAATTTGCTTTATTTATTCAAGACCCAGACATATTGCTAAAAGGAAATGAAATAAGATTACATTGGGGACTTTCAAACACTGAAATTTCATCCCATACTAAATGAAAGAGTTGGGAAGGTTAACACAAATGCAGTACAATTAAATATTTAGTCCTTGTGTTTTATTTCACAGTATGTGTTCATCTTTGTCAGATTTAGGTAGTAGTGTAACAGAATAGATTTGTCTTCTAAAACATGATACTGACCTAGAAGTCATTGCATAAATGTCAAAAGACAGAAATGTGTTTTTACAAAATTAATTGTTTCTCAGGACCACAGTTCTAAATCAAAAAGAATCTTAGGATGAATTTCAATTTTTTTCTATAATATTTTCCTAGCATTTAGTACTTAAAAAGATTCAGATGATAATGGAGAAAAATAAACTGTAAGTAAGCCTATCTTTTAACCCATCACAGTTTTCTGAGTAGCTGTTCTGATGAGTGCAATATTTTAGGAACAGTGATATTCAAAGAGGATTTTCAGAAAGTTTAACTTTTTAGCGTCAAAATTTCTCCTCCCATTTCAAGGGTTAGGCTTCAATACAATTTTGAAGGAGGCAATATTTGTCATTAACATTTTCAAGTGTTCTTATGCTTTCCTGTCTATTTCTGTTCCACTTTCAGTGTCTAGCCTTCTTTGCCATATTGTCAAATGCATCAGTCCCTCTCTCCTTCCTTATGTGTCACTGAGAAACAATACTTTTCTTTAAAACAAAACCAAAACCAAAATGAACAAAGATCTTTCACAATAACTAAGGGACTGAAGATATGATGTATTCTGCTTCCTAGGACAAAAGTAAGACACAAAGGAGGCATAGTATAATTGAAAAGCTATAATTACTTATAAATTATAATTACAAATTTGCACAGAGTGGGTGTAGAATTTTCTGTGCCCAATAAATCAACCACAGAAGTAAATAAGTGCCTTTATGCATAAAGGTGGTCCTTGGGCTAGTATCTACATGTTTAGTTGCATTGCTTTATCAAAATTTTTTTGATGTTCTTGATTCTTTCAATTTCCATGCAGAATTGATAACAAAGATTTCTATAAAAATGTCTTAAAAATTGGGATTTAGGATTCTGTAGAATCTATAAATGATAGGAGAAAAATTGGTTTCTTATAAAAAATGAGACTTTCAGTCCATGAATAATGTTATAATTTCATTTATTAAGATCTTCTATAATTTGTTCTTAACATATTACCACTTTCAGGATAAAGACTACACACAAAATATTTCCAGTCAATTCTTAGGCATCTTGTGTTTTTAATTTTTTAATGGCATAATTTTGTATACTTAAATTTATATTTATTTATTGACATGGTATCCCTTGACCTGCTAAATTCCTTAGAATTATCTACCCAAGGAATCATTTCATATGTCAGTAAAGAGAGTTTCACTTTTTCTTTCTACTGATTTTTAAACTTTTTTTATTAATTAATTAATTTATTTGTTCTACTTTGTTGTATATGACAGCAGAATGCATTCCAGTTCATAGTACACAAATGGAACACAAATTTTCATTTCTCTGGTTGTATACAAAGTAGAGTCACACCATTCATGTCTTTATACATGTATCTAGGGTAATGATGTCCATCTCATTCCACCATCTTTCCTACCCAAATGCTCCCTCTCTTCCCGTCCCTCCCATCTGCCCTATCCAAATTTCCTCCATTCCTCACATGCTCCCCCCCATTCCCATTATGGATCAGCATCCACTTATCAGAGAAATCATTCAGCCTTTGGTTTTTCAGGATTGACTTACTTCATTTAGCATCATATTCTCCAACTCCATTCATTTACCTATGAATGCCATGATTTTATTCTCTTTTAATGATGAGTAATATTCCATTGTGTATATATACCACAGTTTCTTTATCCATTCATCTACTGAAGGACATTTAGGTTGGTTCCACAATTTAACTATTGTGAATTGTGCTGCTATAAACATTGATGTGGCTGCATCACTGTAGTATGCAGTTTTTAAGTCCTTTGGGTATAAACTGAGGAGTGGGATAGCTAGGTCAAATGGTGGTTCCATTATAAGTTTTCCAAGGAATCTCCATACTGCTTTCCAGATTGATTACACCAATTTGAAGTCCCACCAGCAATGTAAGAATGTACCTTTTTCCCCTACATCCTCACTAACATATATTTTGCTTATATTCTTAATAACTGCCATTCTGACTGAAGTGAGATAAAATCTTAGAGTAGTTTTGATTTGTATTTCTCTAATTGCTAAAGCTATTGAACATTTTTTCATGTATTTGTTCATTGATTGTATATCTTCTGAGAAGTATCTGTTCAGTTACTTAGTTCATTTATTGATTGGGCTATTTTTTAGTGTTATTTGGATTCTTTATATATCCTGGAGATTAGTGCACTATCTAATGTGTGTGTGATAAAAATTTGCTCCCATTCTGTAGGCTCTTTATTCACCTCACTGATTGTTTCTTTTGCTGAGAAGAAACTTTTTAAATTGAATCCTTTCCATTTGTTGATTCTTGATTTTATTTCTTAAGCTTTAGGAGTCTTGTTAAGAAAGTGCCTAATAGAAGAAAGAGTAGACCCAAATCTTCATCATGTCAGATTAGGTCCTTACTTTCTTAACAAGATACCTAAAGCTCAAAATCCCAATGACATTTCTCAGAAATAGAAAAAGCAAATTGGACAAATAAAAGACCCAGATTAGCCAAAGCAATCCTCAGTGAGAAAAGTGAAGCAAGGAGGCATCACAATACCAGACCTTAAATGATACTACAGAGTGATAATAACAAAAACAGTATGTTATTGTCACAAAATCAGACATGTAGACCAATGGTACAGAATAGAAGACACAGAGACAAACTCTCATAAATACAGTTATCTCATACTAGACAAAGGCACCAAAAACATACATTGGAGAAAAGATAACTTCTTCAACAAATGGTGCTGAAATCTATATGTAATAGAATGAAATTTAACCCCCACTCTCATCCTGCACAAAACTCAAAGTGGATCAAGGAATTAGGCATTAGGTCAGAGACTCTGCTCCTAATAGAAGAAAAAAAGTAGGCTCAAATCTAAATCATGTTGGCTTAGGAACTGACTTCCTTAACAAGACTCCCAAAGTGCAAAAAGTAAAATGAAGATTCAACAAATGGGATGGAAACAGCAAATGAAACAATTAAGAATGTGAAAAGAGAGCCTACAGAATGGCAGAATCTTTGCCACCTCCACTTTAGTTAGAGCCTCAATATCCAGAATATATAAAGAACTCAAAAAACTAAACACCAAAAAGAAAAAAACACACACACACAAATAGCCTAAATCAATAAATGGACAAAGGAACTGAACAGACACTTCACAAAAGAAGAAATATGATTGGTCAATAAATATATGAAAAAATGTTCAACATGTCTACAGTTAGAGAAATGCAAATTAAAAACTACACTGAGATTTCATCTCACTTCAGTCAAGATGGCAATTATCTAAAATATAAGTAACTGGGCTGGGGATGTGGCTCAAGCAGTAGTGTGCTCACCTGACATGCACAGGGCGCTGGGTTCAATCCTCAGCACCACATAAAAATAAAATGAAGATGTTGTGTCCACTGAAAACTAAAAATAAATATTAAAAATTTCTCTCTCTCTCTCTAAAAAAATAAAATAAAATATAAGTAACAATAAATGTTGGCAAGGATGAGGGGAAAAGTTACACTCATACATTATTGATAGGACTGCAAATTGGTGTAACCAATCTGAAAAATAGTTTGGAGATTCCTCAGAAAACTTGCAATGGAACCACCATTTGCCCCAGCTGTCTCACTCCTCCATATATACCCAAGTTACTTAAAATAAGCATACTACAGTAATACAGCCACATCAATGTTTATAGCAGCTCAACTCACAATAGTTAAGCTATGGAATCAACATAGCTGCCCTCAAAAGATGAATGGATAAAGAAAATGTGGAATATATACACAATGAATTGAAATTATGGCATTTGCCAGTAAATGGATGTAACTGGAAAGTATCATGTTATGTGAAATAAGTCAATCCCCAAAAAACCAAAGGCTGAATGGTCTCTCTGATTTGCAGATTTTGACTTACAATAGATGGTGGTGGGAGTGTGTGAAGATTCACTGGATTGGCAGGGAGAAGTCGGGGGAAGGGGGGATGGGAATGGGAAAGACAGTAGAATGAATTGGACATAAATTTCCTATGTTCATATATAAATACACAACCAGTGTAACTCCACATCATGTACAACCACAAAAGCAGGAAGTTATACTCCATGTATGTATGATATGTCAAAGTACATTCTACTGTCATGTATAACTAAAAATAAGAAATAAAAAAAATTAAAAAAAGTATGTAACAGGGGGAAAAAGACAGTTTTGCATTCCTGGATAAAACAGACTTGGCCACAATGTATTGTTCTTTTTATACACTGCTGAATTAAATTTGCTAATATTTTGAAGATTTTTACATCTATGTTTATGAGAAATATTGGCATGCAATTTCATTTTGGTAATACCTTTGTTGATTTTTGATTTTAGTGTTATGGTGGACTCCCAAAATCAATTGGGGAGAATTTCTCTACCTGTGTTTTCTTAAAGTTTTTGTGTAAGATTAGTGTTATTTTTATTTTAGAGATTGAAGGAATTAACTATTGAAACCATCTGGATTTTTTTCTATAACAGACTCAGTTATTGTTTTCTGGACATAAACTCAAGTGGTACCCAAGAAGTTTACTTGGGTATCAGCCCCCTGTACCTTGTCAAAATTAATCTTTCAGACTTGAGTGTTCAAATATTTAGTTACTCTTTTGATAATTCTCTTTTCTTTCTCTGATTTCTATTTTGTTCTGATCTGCTCTTATATTTAATCCCTTCCTTCTACTTACTTTGTATTTATTTTGGTCTTCTTTATCTAGTTTATTAAGGTAGAATTTTAGGTCAGAGATTACCACTTTTTTTTCTGAAAGGGACTTATAGTATGTATTTTAGGCTTTGAAGACCATATGGTCTGTGCTGCAGGTACTCAACTCTCCCACTGTAGCACAAAGGTAGCCATAAACAACATATGGGTAATTGTGTTCTGATAAAACTTTATTTACCAAAATAGGTGGTAAGCCTGGGTAGGCATATAGACTGTAATTTGTTAACTGTTGCTTTATGTTTTTTGTTTGAGACCGGTCTTCTTTTTCTAGTATAAGTATTGAAATCTCCATATTCTTTTGTAGGCACTACTTTAGTAATATTCTACAAGTTGCTGCTGTTTAGCAATTTAATAATTTTACTCATTATAAAACTTTTTTCTATTTTCTCTTGGGATATATATATATATATATATATATATATATATATATATATATATATCTTAGAAGAGCATTGTATAATATCCAAGTATGCAAGATTTTCCTAGATACATTGTTATTTAGGTTTAATGTGATTCCTTTATGGTCAGAGAATATACTCAAGGGATTCTAACTCTTTAGAATTTATAGAATTTAACTTATGGTCTAGAGTATGACCTATCTTGTTGAATGTAACATGTTCCCTTAAAAATGTGTATTCTGCAATTTTTGGGTATAGTGATCTATAAATGTAAATGAAGTCAAATGAAAGATAACATGATTCATACCATCTATGTTCTTACTGAGTTTTTGTCAAGTTATTCTACCTATATCTGAGAGAATTCTTAGTAGTAAATCCCTCATAGCATTCTAAGAGGAGCTTTCCTAATAAAAGGATCCTAATATGTTTGAGAAGAAGGAAGCCAAGATGCAAACCAACACCATTAAATCTAAGATTGCAGGTTGACTGAGGGGTGAGCAGAATACAGAGTTATGTTTAAGAGACAGAAACTAATCTCAGGTTTAAATAATTTTTGACTCTGATTATCAACTCATCAACCCCTAAGTAAATCTCTATTTTCCCACTCCTCAGAGTAGCTACAAGGCAACAGGATGTACAAACCTCCCCAACGCTATCCCCTGCCAATGTGATTTCTTCCTAATGGCCATTATAGACACTCCTCTGAAGTACAATGGACAGAGAAAGTTCTCTTACAGAGGTAAAACAAAAAGTAGGAAGGACAATAGACATGGAAAGTCTCCTAAGGCATAAGGTGCAAGATTGTCTGATGAATGGATTTATGACATTTGTCAGGATATTGAACCCTCAGTATTTAGCCAATGGGAAATGATATAGGACATGAACCAATATGTTGTTTACCATTCCCTTCTTTTCTGAGTGAGTGGTAATTTTTTTTATTACTTATCCCAATATTTTGCTATATTTAAAGCACTAGGAATTAATAAATTGTCAATTTTAGGATATGTCAGCACACTATGAAGTAACTACCTCTGGACTGGATAGCGAGGACAGTAATAACTCAGAGATCCAGGTTGTGTTTTCAGTAACTGTATAATATATTGGATAGTTTCCCTTGGAGAGGGGGTGTGAATGTCTTTTTTTTATATTGGTTGTTCAAAACATTACAACGCTCTTGACATATCATATTTCATACATTAGATTCAAGTGGGTTATGAACTCCCATTTTTACCCCAAATACAGATTGCAGAATCACATTGGTTACACATCCACATTTTTACATAATGCCATATTAGTAACTGTTGTATTCTGCTACCTTTCCTATCCTCTACTATCCCCCCTCCCCTCCCCTCCCATCTTCTCTCTCTACCCCATCTACTGTAATTCATTTCCCTCCTTATTTATTTTCCCATTCCCCTCACAACCTCTTATATGTAATTTTGTATAACAATGAGGGTCTCCCTCCATTCCCATGCAATTTCCCTTTTCTCTCCCTTTCCCTCCCACCTCATGTCTCTGTTTAATGTTAATCTTTTCTTCCTGCTCTTTCTCCCTGCTCTGTTCTTAGTTGCTCTCATTATATCAAAGAAGACATTTGGTATTTGTTTTTTAGGGATTGGCTAGCTTCACTAAGCATAATCTGCTCTAGTGCCATCCATTTCCCTGCAAATTCCATGATTTTGTCATTTTTTAGTGCTGCGTAATACTCCATGGTGTATAAATGCCACTTTTTTTTATCCATTCATCTATTGAAGGGCATCTGGGTTGGTTCCACAGTCTAGCAATTGTGAATTGTGCTGCTATGAACATCGATGTGGCGGTATCCCTGTAGTACGCTCTTTTAAGGTCTTCAGGGAATAGTGCGAGAAGGGCAATAGCTGGGTCAAATGGTGGTTCCATTCCCAGCTTTCCCAGGAATCTCCATACTGCTTTCCAAATTGGCCACACCAGTTTGCAGTCCCACCAGCAATGTACAAGAGTACCCTTTTCCCCACATCCTCGCCAGCACTTTTTGTTGTTTGACTTCATAGTGGCTGCCAAACTTACTGGAGTGAGATGGTATCTTAGGGTGGTTTTGATTTGCATTTCCCTGACTGCTAGAGATGGTGAGCATTTTTTCATGTACTTGTTGATTGATTGTATATCCTCCTCGGATGTGAATGTCTTTCATGCACACTTTATATAACTTTATAAAAAGAGAGTATGCATTCAAGCTACATAGCCAAAAGAATAGTTCTTGGTGGATATTTTCAAATATTCATTTCCTCTCTCTAATTGTTTATCCTCCACATAGCCCCTCTGATTGGCCTAAGCTTGTTAAGTCAATTGCCTTTGGCAAAGGTGGTCCAATTGGAATGAATTTAAGATTCTGTTCAATATATTTGTGGAAAGAAAGTGCTTTCTGGCCTAGATATAAGCATACAGTATGTTGTCCCATTTGATACTTGGAGGTATCTTGTGACCCCACACATTTGTCATTTTTATATCCTTCATACTTCTTATCTCTTCTAAGATGAACATCTTTAACATCTTGGTAGCTCTTTGTGGAACAATCTAGTTTGTCTTTGTTGTTTTTCAAGGATGCAGTACTTCAAATATAGTTTTATTAAGGCAAAGGAACAAGATTATCTACAGAGAATAGTTTCTGATGTACAAAGAATTGGCTAAGATCCCAAATCTTAGTGACCATAGACATCATAATGCATTCCCTTGGGACATTTGCAGCACAGTGTGAATAATTTAGACAAATATATTTTATTTACATCCCTGGCTTTGTCCCTAAAGCACTATCAGGTATAATACTGATGAACCTACCTGGTCTACATGTGAGTTCAAGTTTCTTTCTGCCCTCCAGCTAAGGGCCTGAATGAGAGACAGTCTAAAATCAGTTCCTTGATCATTTCTCCCACAGCCTTTGTCTTGACAGTATCATAATACTGACAGTAAAAGATCAAACTAAAGTTTGAAATGAAACTCAATTCTCTGCTTCTGCTGGTGAGTGAGGTCTGTGTAAACTGTTCTTTCATAGCTGAGAAAGCTCATTTTAATGTTACCAAATAATCACTGCAGGAGATGCCTACTGGCATGAGCTCTGGATTCTTCTCCACTACTATCCACTACTATCTAGTGGTGTGTTACAGCTCTAAATGTGGGTATGTTCTCCAGTGTTGCAATAGACTCCAGAAGCTCACTACCAACTTTTTTCCAGGTTCTTGTCTTACAAATTCAAAGAATGAAGTTCACAGGACAACAGAAGGGAAGAGTGAGGGCTGGGGATATAGTTCAGTTGGTAGAGTGCTTGTCTTGCATGCTCAAGGCCCTGGGTTCAATCCCCAGCACCACAAAAAAGGAGGGGTGAGTGAAAGGAGTATGATTTGTTCAAGTGTGAAGAATAGAAGCAGAACTCTAATCAGGGCATGAGGGGACCCAATAGCAAGTTGGTGCTTGAGTGTGCTAGTCTAGGGGTTTGTGAAACACTTGGGTCAATGCTATTGGTCCAAATTCATGATAATCAGGGTTTGGAAAAGTACCAATGTTATTGGTTGAAATTTATGCGAATCAGGTTCAGGAAAAGTACTAATACTATTGGTTAATCCTCAAGTCTGAACTTCCATTCAGGTCTTCCCCACTTCCATTTTCTCACTGCTTTTTGGGAAGCAAGAGGTTAAGGTTGTGGAATCATGGATGCTGGGGATGAAGAGACAGTATTTTAGCTGCTTAACTCTAATCTTTATCAGTTATCAGAGCAGCTTCTTCTCACAAATCAAATGAAGATGGTGAGAACAAGGAAGTCTTGCAGATATTAGAATATCCCATTGAGATAAGGATACATATAAAGTGCAGAGCAGGTTTCTGCACCTGGATAGTCAGGGAGGGCTGCTTCCAAGTACCATGGTTTGCCATACCTTGGTTTGCTGTACTTCACTCAGGTGTGCACTAGCATGACAGGCTTCATGCATCCCTGGCCCATGCTCACTGCTCACCGGCACTGCTATTCCACAGCTCAGGGACAGGAGCTTGGCTTCAAGATGATTCATGGAAAAGAGAGTACACAGAAAATGAGCTCATTTTTAAAAAACATTGTCCTTGAATACTTAAATATTTTCTTTCCTCTGGACCCAACATTTCTCTTGTTCAGCAAACCAAAGACCAGGGAAGTACTTCTCAAACAGGAAGCAGGTACACGTCCATCTTATTCCATCAGATACAGAAGCAACCAGGCCTTATGGGGAAATAGCATCAGGAATTTCAATTTCAAGTAAAAGGGCAGCTTCTTTGTCATTCCCTGTCTGTCTGAAACTATAAGATCAATTAGCATTTGACTCTTCTTTCTGCCTGCTCCCCTTCTCTCTAGCAACCATGCTTTCTCTTCTCTACTCAAAAACTCTCATTGCCACTTCATCACAAACATTACATTATCAATCCAATGTGTGATGCTCACTGATCTCTCTCCAGGTACAAATTCCAAATTCTAAAACAGAAAATGTAATTGGTCCAGACAAAATTTGGGGCAGTTCTTCTTAGCTGAGATATTAGTTCTTGTCTGAACATGTTTCCCTGTGGAGGCCAATTCTTGTGAACCATGAATAGACTGAGTATTTTAGCTGCTTAACTCTAATCTTTATCAATGATCAGAACAGCTTCTTCTCACAAATAAAATGAAGATGGTGAAAACAAGGAAATCTTGCAGATATTAGAATATCCCATTGAGATAAGGATACATATAAAGTCATTATCAATCTTAATCTTGATTTGCTTATCAAATTAACCCCAATGAAAAATAAGTCTGTCAAGAATGGACTGTAACTCCAGATAGTTTTGTTAGGAAACAAATCATGTGTTGTTATTCAAAATAGGTTTTGGTTGTGAACCCCCAATTTTACCCCAAATGCAGATTGCAGAATCACGTCGGTTACACATCCACAATTTTACATAATGCCCTATTAGTAATTGTTGTATTCTGCTACCTTAATGTATGAAATATGATATGTCAAGAGTTTTGTAATGTTGTGAACAACCAATAAAAAAAATAAAAAAAAATAGGTTTTGGTCATATGGTTCTGATCTCACCTACATTCATGATTTCAGATCACTAACATGCCTGTTACTTCTAAATCTGTGTTTCTAAACAACTTCTCTCATAAGATGATTTGGTTTTATGTCTAAAACCTCCAATAGGCTACAACTATTTGACAGAAGAGGACTATTCACTTATCTATTGCCAGCATGTATTTTCTGCTTGAATTATAGTAGACAAGCAAGTTTGCTAAATGAAAGATTTAATCAAAAGTTTCATTAACTACCAGAGCAATCTTAGGATTCAGGGAAAGGGAGGAGAAGAAACCAGAAAAAGATGAGGGTGTTAGTGAGGTTTGAAGTGATGTCAAAATATCAATTTTGCTTACTTGACATTTGACCAAAGATTGGCCAATCTCTTGAGAAGAAGACAACTAGCTTGAAAAGCTGTATAGCTTTCTGTCAATTATCTTTAACTAAATGGATCTTACAACTGAGTTTCTGTTTCCATGTCACTCACATCTACCATTGCTTTACATTGTCAAAGTCAGCTTTTAGTGTCTGAATATTTCCATTCAGGCACTCTGCCTTCATGTTGAGTGTCAACCTTCTGGCACTAGGTAGAGTTATAAGTTTGCATATGCTCAAGTGTTTATCTATTAAAAAACAAAACCAACAAATTTTAAAACTTAGAAATATAGTTCATAATTAGTGCTTTTACTTTCCTTTAAAAATATTTTTTGAAAGAAGCAGTGCAGATTATTTAACAACTGAATATAAGAAAGTGATATTTATGGTAAAACAAGAGTTACATGAAGCTTGTTTGTAGCTACCACTTAACTGAATCTTAGCTTTTCTTTTTATTCTAATTTTTTATTTATTGTTACATACACATACAATACTTTAAATGCATTTGAGTGCAAACATTATCAACAAAGTTGAAGTCCTTGACTACTTGAATTTTGTTTCTACTCTAAGGATGACCACTTTCTATCACCTATGCTGTGACTTATGTCTAAATCTCTACTGCTTATTTTTCCTGCTTGCGGAGAAGGCCTATCACAACCAGGCCTCATTCTAGAAAATTCTACAACTCCCCCTGTCCCATGAGCTGCCTTCAGTAACTCGTGTGTAGACCACTTTGTGGATCATAGTATGTGTACTTATTCCCTTAGCCTGTCATTCCTTTCCACTTCTCCAACTGGGGCACTCCAATTCTTCTTTCCCTGCTGTAATCAAATCTTACCAAAATGTTTACTCTGTGTATAATGTACATCCAGTATATATAATGTATAATCATTGTCATGATTTAGATCTGAAGTGTCCCCCAAAGATTTATGTGTTGAGGGCTTGGTCATCAATGCAGCAATGCTCAGATATGGAGCTTTTGACAGGTGATTGGATCATGAGGGCTCTAATCTTATCAATGGGTTAATCCACTGAGCGATTCATGATTTGAGAGGACCATTTGGAGGTGAAGGAAATTGTAGAAGGTAGATCCTAGTTGAAGGGAGTGGATCTTTCAGGCTATGCCCTTGGGAACTATATCTTGTCCCTGGCCCCTTCCTCTTGTTCTTTTTCTCACTTTTTCTGCTTCATGGCTGCAATGAGCTGACCAGCTTTATTCCACCCTGCCCTTCTACCATGATGTTCTGCCTCACCTCAGTCCCAGTGCAATAAAGCCAGCTGACCACTGACTGAAACCTCTGAAACCATGAGCCAAAATAAATCTTTTCTCCTATAAGTTACTTTTCTTGGGCATTTTTAAAAATCACAGTGACAAAAAGCTGGCTAACATAATTGTAAAATAATGAACCCTGGAAAAACTAAGCCGATGAGATTTGGATCCAAATTGTCGGAACCGCCCTCCGACAGAGGTAGTGAAGCGCAATAGACCAGCTAGTGTCTCCTGGGCTGAGCGAGAAGGTTAAGTGTCTCGACCGGCCTGCCACCCAAACTGGCCCAGAATCACACCGAGTCGGGAGATGAGTCAACCATGAAGGTGCAATAATCTCAACTTTATTGTGTCAGGGACAAGGTTATATAGTGGTAGGAGGGATTAAGAAGAGACAGTAGCAAGAACCAATAAGGGGCAGTTACACCACTATCACTAAGGGGCCTAGGCAGATTTCAGATTAAACCATTAGGCAGGGCTAAGGTCAAAAGCCCGAGCGTGTGCCAATCCACCCAGGTCATGTATATGGAAATGCTCTGGAAGAACCCATGAGGCCACCTCAGCCAACACCCAATAATGGCCACGGTGCTAAAGGAGGTAAAAGGTCCCAACACAAATTACTTAGGTATGACTCTGGGTATTGTCTCTTCCCAACTACCTGAGATATGTTATTTAACCTTCTTGATTCTAAGTCCCCTCATTTATAAAATTGAGTATAATATTAATACATACTTCATAACACAGTTAGGAGGATTAAATGAGTTAATATATGTAAAACACTGACATCAGGCCTGAAAGACAGTGAACACTTATAACAGTTACTATTGAGATTGTAGCATCCTTAATTAGACGATTTTCCCCATTTTATCCTGGCCTTTTCCTGTCTGCCTTCCTTCTCCAATCCTCAAGGGTTGTATGTCATTCTTTAAGTTGTCTCACTCCCAGTTTAGCTTTCCCCTACCCTTAACTCTATAGCATCCACTCTAAGTGCAATGCCTGCCACTTAGCAGGCACTGAAATGAAGAAGAAAGAATGTCAAGCTCCTTAGCAACAGAATTCTTCAATCTGGGATATTACACAGTGTGCTTTTAGAAGATTCTCCATTCTAGCTGTTGACCTCCAAGTTATTGTTCTTTTTCCTTCCTTTGAGACCAATGAATAGAGAAGCTTTGGCATTCCATCTGTCTCCAGATATAGTGAATGTCTTGAACTTGCAGCCTACTTCAGGAACAGGTTTCTTTGACACTTACCTATGTGACTCTGTGCTTTTCTCACAACTCATTTTCTCATTCCCTGCAATTCCAACTTCCTGTTCACTTTTTACCATAGAAAAATTTCCTGTAGAAATTTGTGTTACTGTAATGTTACCATAAAGTTACCTTAGCTTATAGAAATATTTTAGAATGAATCTTCTTTTATAATGGGCAAGTAATTCAAGAGTATACTTTATTTGAAAATATTAAAGTATTAGAAATGTTTTTAAACTATATTATACACATACTCCCAATCTAGCAGACTGTTGTTGCTCTTTTATTTTCTACTTAGTATTTTATTTTCTATTAAAGCAGAATGGTGGGCTGGGGATGTGGCTCAGTGGTCAAGTGTCCCTGGGTTTAATCCCTGGTACCAAGGAAGGAAGGAAGGAAGGAAGGAAGGAAGGAAGGAAGGAAGGAATTTCCATTCACTGTAAAATATTTTTGAAGACACTTTTGGAGGAATTAATAAAGTACTTAGAAGAATAAGAAGCAGAAATATTATTTAGTTTCAGAGCAAACCCCTGGCAGTTTTGGATGTTACTAGTGGTTCTGATTTAAGCATTTTTCCGGAACATACATTTTGACCTTTCTCAACTGTCCTGGCTTCTAGAAGGATGAAATGCTTGTATCTCAGGCTATTTTATAATCCTAGGCTGAACAGGTAAGTAGCTTTTTGTCAGAAAAAAGCAAAAGAACCCTTCTCTAGGTTGATACTAAGATCTGAATTTTGGCTGCTAAGTAATGGGGATTATGCTATTTAGTTTTACCAAAAAAATGAGGGAAATAAAGCATTGAATAACTTTCATAGGTGAACTGTCTCAAATGGGAAAATGGATGTATAATATATTTTTCCAACTGTGGTACTGCATGCCCATAATCCCCACAGTTTGGGAGGCTGACACAGGAAGATCACAAGTTCAAAGCCAGCCTCAGCAAAAGCGAGACATTAAGCACTTCAGTGAGACCCTGTCTCTAATAAAATACAAAATAGGACTGGAGATGGGGCTCAGTGGTTGAGTGCCCCTGAGTTCAATCCCTGGTCCCCCCCCCAAAAAAAAAGAGAAGTATTACTTTATTGTTGATATTATTATTATTTCAAATGACATTATTATCACTGCATTTTAATGATTATAGCATTGGCATGTGTCCAATACTATGAATAGGGTCTTATGGAAATTTTTTATAAGCAAAGATTTATTTTAAGGGTTGATGTGTACTGATCTAAGGTAATTTTGGCATGTGATATATGACAGTGTCCTGTAGTTACAGGCAAGTTGAACCTTTATATCTGTTCCCCTACAAATTTGCCAGAAGCACCACTCTCTGCCCTAGGCCTTCCAACTGGTACCTTATGTGAAAGATTCCCTGAAAGGTGGACTATTCTTGGAAAGGTGATATTCTGACCACAGGATTCAAGAATAATGGAGCTGTAGGCTTCAATTACTTCAAAAATGTTCCTACATTGCTCTGGTAGATTATAGGACTTGTACAAATCTGCATAATCAGTTAGATATTTTGAGCACTGTGCATTTTTCCAGTGGAAAATATTTCTAATATCCCTTATGCTTAGTTAATAACTCCTTTCATGTAGATTTCAATTATGATATCTGAAGTGCCAAGTAATCACCTCTCATTGTTGCCTCCTAATTAGGATACTTCTAAGATACAGAGTTTTTGCACATTCACACATCACATGGCTATACTAATGTATTTAATGTAAATTTAATGCAAACTACATAATAAGAGTACTATTTTTTTCATTATATGGAAAAGCACTGCATTCCCTTCTAATTACTATTATCAAGGTCTCATTTATTTTTCTTTTTTTAAAAATGTAGTTAAAAAAACTTGATAGTGTTTTTTAAAAATATTTTTTAGTTGCAGGTGGACAGAATACCTTTATTTGAATGATTTATTTTTATGTGATATTGAGGATTGAACCCAGTGCTTCCATGTGCTAGGCAGGTGCTCTACCACTGAGCCACAACCCAAGCCCAACAGTGTTCTTTTAATACATATTTATTGAGTACTTTGTGACAAGCACTATGCTAGGTCCTAGGGTATTTAAGACTAAGCATGTGGGCACAGTGGCACATGCCTGTAATCCCAGTGACTTGGGAGGCTGAGGAAGGAGAATCATGAGTTCAAAGCCAGCTTCAACTATTTAGCAAGGCCCTAAGCAGCTTAGCGAGACCCTGTCTCTAAATACAATATAAAAAAGGGCTACAAATGTGGCTCAGTGGTTAAGTGCCCTGGGTTCAAACCCTAGTATCAAAGAAGAAGAACAAGAAAAAAAGACTAGGCATGACTTAAGTTCTTACAGCTTAATAAGAAATGTTAAACAGATAATTACCAAAAGTACAATGAAAGCCTGGCACAGTGGCATAGGCCTGTAATCCCAGTAGCACAGGAGACTGAGGCAGGAGGATCATGAGTTCAAAGCCAGCCTCAGCAATGGTGAGGTGCTAAGCAACTCAGTGAGACCGTGTCTCGTGTCTCTAAATAAAATACCAAATAGGGCTGGGGATGTGGCTCAGTGGCTGAGTGTCCCTGAGTTTAATCCCCAAAACCTTCCAAAAAACAAAACTACAATGAAAATTAAAATAGAATATTTTAAGATCCTTTAAAATATCCTAAGATATTATTGGGAAAAGCCTATGGAAGAAGGTAGAAATGATACATCTTATGAATTAGAATTGCAAATACTGAGTGTCATAGTTTATTTCTTTCCCTGTTAATGTTTTTACATTTAAGACAAAGATAAAGAGCAAAAACATTTCAGACTGGGGAAATAACTTTATGTGTCATGGCTGGTTTGGCTGACTAAAATCAGAAAGTAGTTTAACAACTGAATGTCATAAGACTTAAAGGCCCTTCCATTGAGTCAATAAGTCAATACTTTGCTTCTGTTACCCTGAGAAAACCATCTTACTACATGGATAATTCAAGATAACAGTCATATATTTTTCAGTAATTAGTGAGGATAATAACCTAGGCAAAGAGAAAATTTCAAGGTTTAATTTTTTTCTGATATTTTTCACTGTAGTGTATTGTAAATATAAACAGAAAACATCCATAGACTTCTATTATACTAGGGAAAATACTCTTAAAGGCGATTTTTGTTTGTATTGAGTAAATTCTGGTTGTGGTAAGACATGATTTATTTACATAATGTTTTTTTAATTGATTGAAATTTTCCCTTGCCATTCTTTAGTACATCATAAACTTGATGCTTTTCATTACAGTTTTAGAGCTCTGTAATTTTTATTTACATCTTTTTATATTACATACTATATTAAATATACATAACTTTAATGTTTTTACTTTAATCATTGAAATGCAATATTAGACATGTGAAGTATACTGATTAGCAGAAAGTTGTGAGATAATGTCTATTCATTTTACTTTTCTATAAGATGGTGAATAAATGAATACTGCAGCTATCAACAAAAGAAGCTATATTCCAGTTATTCTTAAGGTCTTCAGTTTAATTATTAAAATGCCTTTTCATGCACTTTGATTCATTGACCTTCCAAGATTCTTGCAAACAATATTGAAATCAGGAAAATGTATTACAACAACAAAAGATAAGCTAGCAATTATATCATGATTGATTCTGAACATTTCTTACTATTTTTTATATTAATCAATATTTTAAACTACCATCAGAACAAGAATGCATTGAAAATTGTCATCGAAATTGAAATATTTAAAATACTAACCCAGGTATAGATAGACACTGGCACATGAACATCTCTCCCTCCCTCCCCCTTTCTCTCTCTCTCTCTCTCTCTCTCTCTCTCTCATATCATTATTTGATATCTTTCACTGATATCTAAGATGACATCACTATAATATTGGCATCAAGAATCTCTTGTCTCTATATTTTGGCAAAAGATAATTCAACTTATTCATTGACTCAAAGAGCCTGCATAAGCCCTTTGACTCTTAGATTGTTGGATGTATTTGATGATATTTATTGAATGCCAAGCATGTACCAGGCACTGTGTCAGGTGTTGGAGTTAGAACAGTTAACAAAGCAGGTACAGCTTCTTCCACCATGAGTTCATATTCTAATAAAATCCTTGATTTCTCAGATACACAGAGATGATAAACACAAATATAAATTATGTGTATGTATTTCATTTTTAGCCACATGACAAAGATGTGGCAGATAAGTGGATATATAGATATAGATGTAATGATGTTGATACTCATTTTTTCTATTGACTGATTTCTTTCCCTCTGTAATCACAGAATTGGTGATCAAAATCATTGAGCTAAAAACAAATGCTGCCAACTACTCCCATTTTTTAAAGAAAATACCTCCTTTTAAACACCAGTTGAGGGCCACACTCATACTTGGAGAACTTTCTGAGAAACTTTACACTACCTCTACCTCTAGGAGATGATCAGAAGTGAGACAAATTGAGAGTAGGCAGGGAGTTGTGCAAGGTTTTAATTAAAAAAAAAAGTCTTTTCCTTTTCCTTGGTCTTCTCTGTCTATGCCAAATAAAGGGAAAATCCCCCAAAGATCATTTGGAGATTGGACATGTCTTCGAAGAAGGAAACAGGACCCAGCAACTCAGGAGGTTGAAACAGGAGGATCAAAAGTTCAAGACCAGCCTCAGCAACTTAGTGAGGCTCTGAGCAACTTATCAAGACCCTGTCTCAAAATAAAAAGCAAAAAGGGCTGGGGATGTAGCTCAGTGGTAAAGTGCCCCTGGGTTAAATCTGCAGCACAAAAATAAACTAACAAAAATCAAAACAAAGGAAACATTACTCTCTTTGCTTGAGATGCTTGTGGAGAGCAGCAGACTCACCTGGGGTTCTCCAGAGAAAGAAGCAAGAAGACAGACTTCTTGAAATTGCTTTACAGTTCTTGCTTGAAGTTTGGGACTTCTGAGAAATACAGAAATGGCATCCATTTCTGGCCTAGAGGTTTCTGTAAGTAGGAATCCTTTTAAGCTAGTTCATGCCAGCAATGTATGAAGAGACCATGGCTTAATGAGCCGAGGGTAGGAAAACCAGTAAGACTTACCTCCATGCCAGTTGGCTGTGGCCTTCAGAAGCAATAAGTAAGTATCTCAGTAGCTTCCACAGCTCCTCACAAAAGTGTATGGAGATTAGAGGTGACCAAAGTGGCTCCCAGGATAAAGCAATCAAAAGTCCAATTCAGGTAAGAATTCAGAAGATTGATGGAAGGGCTGAGATAGTATTTTGCTGCCTTCTCTCTGAGGGTGATCTTGAGGAGCAGAGGATGTGGAGCAAAGTGTTAAATTGTTTATCTTGTATGATTTAAAGTACATTTGGAAGACTCACACATGCATTAAAAAATTCCATTCTCTTTAGTCATGTTTTTTTTTCCAGCTTTAAGGTCCCTTTTTCATTTATCAACATATTTACTGAATGCCGTCTATGTTCTAGGCATTATTCTAGGTGCTGCAAATATGACAGTAAACAGAACAGATATAAGGAGGGTCTATAAAGTGAGTCCACTATCAGAGGCAAAGCTGCTAGTGCAGAGATTGCAAGCTATGCCAAGCAAATTATCTGCCACAGAGTGGAAGCCTGATGTATGATATATATTTTTATTTATTGTTTTTAGTTGCAACTGGACACAATATCTTTATTTTATTTATTTATTTTATGTGGTGCTGAGGATCGAACCCATGTGCTAGGCGAGCACTCTACCACTGATCACAATCCCAGTCCCAATGTATGATATATAGAATGAGTGAATAAGGTTAAAATGGATGTTTATGATTATTTCCAGTTGTGTTTCCATTTTTTATTTTTAAAAATTTTTTAGTTGATGATAGACCTTTATTTTATTCATTTATTTATATGTGGTGCTGATAATTGAACCCAGTGCCTCACACATGCTAGGCAAGTGCGCTACCGCTGAGCCCCAGCCCCAGCCCATGGACATAACTTTAATATTAATCAAGTATCAACCATAATGTAGATGAGGCTAAAGTTTTTTATATAATTATATGATCTCATTTAATCTTGATAGCACTACTGTGAGGTAGATTTTACTATCTATTTTATAGATGATCATACTGAGTCTCATAAGGCTAAAGCTTTCAAGCAGTTGGCAGACCTGGAATCAGAAGGCCAGGGTTTGTTCCACAAAGTCCATGGTCTTTCTGTTAGATCACACTGTCACCCTAACATTGGACTGTGTACAAAAAAGCACTGGAGCATTTTATAATTAAATGTATAACGAAAACTTATATTTGTATAATATTTTTAGACTTTAAACTATCTTCACATTATACATATATACTTTTTGCATAAAAATACATATATATAAATATTCTTATATATAAATATATGTATAAATTTATACACACATATAAATTTATGCATATATAAATTCTAATTTATACTCTAAGCAAGGAAAATATTATTTTTACTATTTTATAGATCAAGAAAGTAAAACTTAGAATAAAATTGACCAAATTATGTTATGGGTATAAACAAATATGGCATAATGAATCCCACTATTATGTATAATTATAATGCACCAATAAAAAAGAAACTGAAATTTACAAAAGTTACATCATATAACTAATAAGTGGCAATACTGATATTGGAGCTCATGTCTTCTAATGCCAATTACTGTCTCTTTCCAATATACTACCACAATATCTTAGGAGTCTTGAGAAGACTTTCTTCCTCAACACCCTCCTGCAAATTCTAGTTTACAACTTATATCTTCTAGAAAGTATTGCCTAATACTACTTAACCTCAGATCATGTGTTTTCCATTTGTCTTCTTTGCTTCTGTTTTCTGTAAAGATGGCCAATGTCTGAGTCTACCATGTAGTCAATAATTTTCTAGGCACTACAAATGCACTGGTTCACTAGAGCTCACAGCAACCTCTTGAGGTAGAATCTATTGCAGTTCCCATGTTACTGATAAGAACACTAAGAAATAAAGAAGTTATGTGATTTGTCCAGTATTTGAGAACTGGCAAGTGAAGAATGTGAGCTGTGAATGCAGACAATCGGGCTCTGGAGGACCTGTATTCCTACCCATTCCATTTTGTACTACCTGGGAATTATTTCACTTTGTTTTTTCTTAAATAATACTTTATAATTGTTATTCAATCTTTTTCATGTCTCACTCTTTTTTTAGAGAGAGAGAGAAAGAGAGAGAGAATTTTTTAATATTTATTTTTTAGTTTTCGGTGGACACAACATCTTTATTTTGTTTTTATGTGGTGCTGAGGATCGAACCCAGCACCCCGCACATGCCAGGCGAGCGTGTTACTGATTGAGCCACATCCCCAGCCCTGTCTCACTCTTTTTTTTTTAAAAAATATTTTGTTTAAGTTGTAATTGGACACAAGAGCTTTATTTAATTTATTTATTTTTATGTGGTGCTGAAGATTGAACCCAGCACCTCACACGTGCTAGGCAAGCGTTCTACCTCTGAGTCACAACCCCAGTCCCTCATGTCTCACTCTTAATACACAGGCTACAACCCTCGTCTTTGTACTACTACATAAGCAGGGTTTAGTACTGCACTTGACGTATGGGAGGAGTTCAGCAAGTGATTGGAAAGGACATGCAACAGACCATAGGAATCTTCTCCAGAACAGATAAAAAGTCTGAATAAGCTACCATTTCCTTTTCCTTCAAACCCCACATGTCAGGGACCATTTCACATCAATCTGAAAAGATACAACATGCTGTTTTAAATACTAAATTTGCTTCTCCTGATTAATGTTGAAATTATTCTTCAGGAATGAGAATGGTTTTGACCTGATGAGTAATAACCATTTCATCCAATGCCCCTGGTCATCAAAATAGAAAAAAAAAATATCTGTTTGGCAACTGAGTTGCAGAGGTGAGGGTGACATTCTATGTGTGACTAGGGACTACTAGAAAGCAAATGAGTTCACAGAAGACTTAAACTCAATTAGCCTTTCTACTTCCAGTCACTCCCCATGTTATACATACATGCTTGCCAGAGCTATGTCTCATATGCAAAGAGCTGATTCTGCCATTCACCTGATTTAAAATATTCAGTGGTTCTCCTATGCTTATGGAGGTGTTTTCAAATCTAGATTACATACAGATAACCTTGAAAAACTGTATTTTTCAAGGCCAAAGAAATTGTGTATTTTATAAGCTCTCTGAGAGATTTTTATACTTATTCAATGTTGAAAACATTGACCTTTTGGGATTGAGCACATTCTTTTCATATTTGCATTCAAGACCTACCTTCCTATTGTCCTACTCTGGCATTTCTAGCCTTATCTACTGGTAAGACTACATTTCAATCATCTTTATATTCCCCCAAACCCTAGTACTGATTTTGCACAGAGCAGGCAGCAGAATGGCTTATAAATTGACCTTGTTATTTCAGTGTTCTAGTCCACTAAGCTAAGTAACCACCATGGTGTTGTAGGAAATTATATTGGTCTATGTCCTTTGCTTACTCTGCTACTTCTCCTTTCTTCCCCCATCAAACTTGGTGTTGCCTGAAAAATGAAGTTTCAAAGTGACATTCAGTTTTTCCTTAGTCATTGAGCTTCAGAGAATGGTCACAGCAGAATGGAAATGTAGAAGGCAGAAATATTCCTCATGTTGAGAATAGTAAGCCTCAAGGCATAACAGAAATCATAATTCAGTCACTGCTGTCATTTTTCTACATTAATAATTGCAGTTTTCAGGTTCAAAATACTGATTCTCTGCTGTTTCAAGAAGCCTTCAATTTATCCCCATCCCCATTTCCTTCATGGATTCAAAAGGAAAAATGTAGTGCCAGCTTTTACTTTTTCTTCAGTTCAAAAGAATGCCAGTGTTCATAACCCATACTGAATGGATTCATTATTCTTATTCATCTGTCAGTCTGTTGATGTCTTATTGTCCCTTGCTCCCTAGAAAATAATGCCATCATCTATAAGATCATTTAGCTATATGTCCTGCTTTTTGTGTGCTGCTAAAATTCTCTCTGGCGGAAATGGGGATTTTGCCAATATAAAAAAGCATAATATTTAATCATTTGATGGGTCAACTTGACATTATGGGAAGATGAATTAGTTAAACCAATGAATGTGCTCATATACGTGGTTGTGTGTGTGTGTGTGTGTGTTTGTGTTTATGTTTTCAGTACACCTGTGTGTATATATGGTGTGTGTGTGTGTGTGTGTGTGTGTGTGTGCGCGCGCGTGCGGGGCACTCATATGCACGTGAGCAGGGGACAGAAGGTGCCAAAATATAGTCTGTGGTCTACATGTACTTTGGTGCAGTGGTGAATAATGCCAAGAGGAAGGGGTATATTTTTCTTTCTCAATGTTTACATTTGATCACCAAACCATGTGCCTGAAGGGCCACCTTTTTTTTTTTTTTCCGATTCAACCATCAATTGAGGGAAGCTTTCTCTAATTTTTACAGAAAACATATAGACTGGCACTGTCTGTGAGAAAGTATATGTTCGTATATATATATCCATATGCATGCATGTTTGTGTGTGTATGTGTGTGAGAGAACGAGATAGAAACAGAGTATAAGATCACACATATATAGACCAAGAGAGTTGGCATTTTGGATAGACAGAGAAAGCTATACTTCTTGTAGATAGAATAAATGTTTTAAAAGGGTGGTCAGGAAATGACTAACTGAAAAGATAACATTTAAATGAAAACATGAAGGAGTTGAAGGAGTAAGCCATGTGATATATGAAGGACAGTTTGGCACAGTGAACCTGAGCCAAAAGCATTCCTGGCATGTTCTAATAACAGCAAGAATATCAGTGTGGCTGAGGCTAAGTTACTGGAAAAATAGAGGCTGCCAGAGAGGTAAAGCAGCAGCCTATTTTGTGGGACCTTATAGATTACTGCAAGGGCTTAAGATTTTCTCCAAAGTGAGAAGAGGAACCGCTGGAAGACTTTGAGCAAATAAATGATATGTTCAAGTTTACTTTTTATAAGATCACCATGGTTGCTGTGTTGAGAACAGATTGTAGGGGCCAAGATATAAGTACAAGGATTATTTAGAAAACCATTTTTATAATTTAGGTGAAAGAATGCTTATAGCTTGGACAAGGGCAATAGCAGTAGAAAGTTATAAAAGGGGTGGATTTTTAGTATACATTTTGGAGCTACAAACCAAAGGATTTGTCTATGCATTGTGTATAGGATGTAAGGGAAAGAACAGCATCCAGGATAACTCTAGGGTTTTAGGGCCAATAACTGAAAATGTACAATTTCCATTTACTGATAAGCTTTTCACTGATATGGGAAAGATAGTGAAAGAAGTAGGGATCTTGATGGGAAGTTCAGGGATTCGATTTTGGATATGCTGTGCTTGAGATGCTTATTGCACATCCCAGTGAAAATGTCAAGTTGGCAGATTAACTTATGATTCTATTTCAGGAAAGGTGTGTGGGCTGGAGATAAACTTTAATAATAATTAGAAAACAAAGAGCAATTAAAAACATTACACTAAATTTGATGAGATGACCAGGGGAGCAATTTGGAGGTAAAGAGGAAGTCTGAACAGGGTCTGAGATTTAGAACACTACAGTGTTAACAGGACAGGAAGAAAAAGAATAATGAATAAGTAAGAGTTGTGATGTTCTATAAAAAGGAGTAAATCAGGTTTTATGGGGATGGAAGTGTTTAGGTGTATCAAATATTGAGGAGAAGTAAGTAACCTGCAGTGGACAAGTGCATTTAGCAGTGTAAAGATACTGGCGATCCAAGCAAGGATAGTTTGAGGGTGGTATGAATTTGAACCCTTTATTTAAATGAATTCAAGAGAATAGGAACATAAGAATTTCCAATGTATCTTTAGAGGAGTTTTGCTCCAAAGGGAAGGCAAAATAAACAGTAGCTTGAGGATGTTCATGGGATGAAAGAAAGTTTTTTTCTTTGTAATGTGTGAAATATGCATATAAATTATATCACTTTTAATTATAAAGATAATTTTACAAATATACTGGAGATAGCTCGATAACCACCACTGAAATAAAAAAAAAAAGATCATAAACTGGGTGTAGTGGCACTTGCCTATAATCCCTACAGTTCAGGAGGCTGAGGTAGGAGGATCTTGAGTTCAAAGCCAGGCTCAGTAATTTAGCAAGGCCCTCAGCAACTTAGCAAGACCCTCTCTCAAAAAAAAAAAATATATATATATATATAAAAGAGCTGGGTTTGTGGCTCAGTGGTTAAGTGCCCCTGGGTTCCATCCCTAGTACCAAAAAAAAAAAAAAAATAGATCATAAAAATATCCCGGAAGTTGAGTGTTAGCCCTTCCTGAACAAAAATCTGTCCTTTCCCATTAATGCTAACCAATATCTTGACCTGCTCGATCATTTCCTTAACATTCTTTATATTTCTTTCACAATGTTTGTATCCCTAAATACCAGTTGTTTAGTTTTGCCAGATTTTGACATTTAGTCAAATTCAGTCACATTGCATGTATTGGTATTTTGCTTCTTTTCTCAGTATCATTTCAATATCATATTTAATTGTACTTGGTTTGCTTTTACCACTCTATGATATCCCGTACTTGGTTTGCTTTTACCACTCTATGATATCCCGTTGCTTGACTGTACCATGATTTTGATACATATTATTTTGGTCAGCTTTTTCACCACTGTGACCAAAAGACCTGACATGAAGAATTATGGGGGCTCATTTAGAGGAGTTTTCCTCCAAAGGGAAGGAAAAATAAACAGTAGCTTGAGGATGTGCATGGGATGAAACATCCACCTGTGTTGGTGGATATTTGGATTTTCAAAGGTCTCAGTCCATATGGCTGGCTCCATTTCTTGGGGCTTGAGGTGAAGCAGAACATCATGGCAGAAGTATGGGGTAGAGGACAGTGGTTCAGGTTATTATGATCAGGAGAGAGGGGGGGGGAGATAGAGATAGATAGATAGATATGTCCATTTTCTCTCCTCAACAAGGACAAAAAATATACCCCAAAGGCATTCCCCTAGGGACTGACCTCCTCCAGGCACACCCTACTGCCTACAGTTAGATTAAGACTCTTATAACACAATCATTTCATGTCTAAACCTTCCTTTATTGTCTCACACATGAGCTTTTGGGGGACATCTCACATGCAGACCATAGCGTACATCCTGTGTTGGTGTATATTTGGATTTTCCTGATTCATTCCCTGCACCACATTCTGTGGTCAACATCAGATTTCATTTGCAGTTATGGTCGGCTGTACCCTCCCTTTCTAGAACAGAAGCCAGCCAACTTAATCAGTATTCACAGTCATTCTGGATTTTTGTTTTCTCTTTTGCTTTTGTCCTATTCCAAACTTCAGATGATTGCTTGGCTTGCTAGCAGGGCAGTGTAGAAGAGCAGAGGTGCTACTGTTTAATAATGCAATATTTATGGGTTTTCTCTGTTTCCTGTATCATTCTTCCTCCTTCCTCAACTGTTCCTTTCTGAGATCGCCTCCTAAATAAACCACCTGAACTCAAATTTTTGTTTCAGACACTGTTTTAAGAGAAATAAAAACAAAGACAAGGGTTTCATGAATAATGCAACTGCGAATACTCTCTTTACAGTACTGTGGATTAAACCCAGGGTCTTACATATTCCAGGCAAGCTCTTTACTACTGAGCCACATCCCCAGCCCAACAGTGATGCTCTTATACATACCCCTTGAGGCATATGTGCACAAAGAACTGTAGGGCTCAGCAAACATTTTTTTTGGAGTTCTAGATAATAAATATTTTAGTTTCATCTATCCACAAACAATCCATTGCATATTTATATATTATCATATTATTTTCATAAACATAAAATGGCAGAAACTTTTCTTAGCTCATGGAGCAAATTGGATCAAGGTATATAGTTTGTCAATACCTATTAGAAGGTGTATTCTTTTGAAAAAAATCATTAGGTCAAAGGGTATACATGGGTGCAGCTTACTTATTACACTGCCAGACTTTCTGAAATGATTTTACACTCTTAGTAGCAGGGCATAAGACATCTAGTTATTTTATAATTTTTCCCACATTGTATTTGACAGAATTTTAAATTTTATCTGTTCTCTTGGGAGTGTGGTAGTAATTACAGTGTGGTTTTATTTTGAATTTTCTTCATGACTAAACAGGTTGAGAAATTTTTCAGACATTTAATGGCTTATTGGTTTTTTATGTTCAATTAGTATCTGTTCAAGCATTTTTTTTCTAACTTTCTTTTGGTTATCTGTTCTTTTTTTAAAATTTATTCTAATTTTTTATACATAATGATAGAATGCAATTCATTGCATATTATACATATAGAACACAATTTTTAAAGACACTGATTATATATAAAGTATTTTCACACCATCCATGTACTTTGAATAATTATATCTAACTCATTCCACCATCATTCCTACCCCCTGGCCCCCTCCTTTTCCCTCCCTCCCCTTTGCACTATCTAAAGTTCCTCCATTCCTCCCATGCTCCCCACCCCCCAATTGCCATTAGGAGTCAGCATCCTCATACCAAAGAAAACATTCAGCCTTTGTTTTTTTGGGATTGGCTAACTTCACTTAGTATTATCTTCTCCAACTCCATATATTTACCTGCAAATGCCATCATTTTATTATCTTTTAATGTTGAGTAATGTTCCATTCTATATATATACCAAAGTTTCCCTATTCTTTCATCTACTGAAGGGCATCTAGGTTGGTTCCATAATTTAGATATTGTGTATTGTGCTGCTATAAACTCCAATGTGGCTGTGTCTCTGTAGTATGCTGTTTTTAAGTCCTTTGGGTATAAACTGAGGACTGGGATAGCTGAGTGAAATGGTGGTTCCATTTCAAGTTTTCCAAGAAATCTCCATACTGCTTTCCAGTTCTCTATATATTTTTAATATTGATCCTTCTGTTCCTTTATCCTCGTTTCAAGTATCTTCTCTCATTCCCTCTCTCATTCCCTGCTTTCACTCTTTCAAAAAAATATATATAAAATATATATATTTAGTTGTAGTTGGACACAATACCTTTATTTATTTTTATGTGGTGCTGAGGATCAAGTCCAGGGCTTTGCATGCGCTAGGTGAGGGCTCTACTGCTAGCCACAATCCCAGCCCCACTTTCACTCTTTTGATAGTTCTTTTTTTTTTCCTTTGAAGGGTAAAAATTTTATTTTTGAGAAATTCATACTGCACATTTTCAAAGACAGTCACATAAGAGAGCAAAAATCTTATCCTCCCCTCATCCTAGAAATAAATAAGAAGGGCATAAAATTTCTTTTTAAATGATGACACTTGTAAGTTAGCACCAGCATCCAATATGCAAAAAAAAAAAAAAAAAAAAAAAAGGAAAAGACAGGCAGTTCTCTGGGACCTGGAGTCAGCATACAAAAAAGGAAAAGAAAGCATTTACTATATATTTCAGATTTCTTTAGTTGGGGTTCTTCCCATGTGGTATTAATATTTCTTCTTTCAATTCATATTACCCAAACAGTAAAAACCAGGATAAAAACATAAACCTAGTGGTTGCTGAAACTGGGCAGGTTGCTCTCTCGCACTGTGTGCCAGCATTCCCGGAATGGCAGCTTGCTGTAAAAATATGCTGACATTTTCATTTTGCAGTTGTTAGTTTCTCAAAAAATCACAGTAAACATTCTAATGTCCAAATCTTGGTTAGTCTTCCACTTTATAGTTTAAATGTTTCTTTGGTGTTGATAAGGTTGTGGGTGCGCTTTTTTTGCTTTACTTTTGAATGGTAATTAATTCCTTAGGTCACCCAGCTGGTGGTGAAGGTGTCTGGGGAGCTGGTTATCACTCAGCACTGCTATGCTCCGTGGCTGGAGCAGGATTCTCAGTTGGTGCTTCACCTGCCTTGGTCTCTTTGCCAGCATTTGGAGGATGGAGCGAGATAGTTATAGGGACGCTGGTAACCACAGCGAGCAGATGGCTGGTTTGGAACATTGGTTGCTTGTTGATTCCTTTATCTTTAGCCTCTCCAACAGCTGGGCAGGTCGTGGGCGAGGAGGTCCCCTACCTTACCTTGGGCCATAAGTTGAATTTCTATGAACTGGTCCCGGAAGCTGTGCTCCCTCAGGGATTCCATCCTTAATCTCTCCAATCTCACCAGCCTGCATTCTGTTGGGATGGGGAAAGACCCATGAGCGATGGTCAAAGGTATGTCCCACGTGGTAAGGCAGGAACCGCAGCTGCCCGTACTGATGGTGATACTGGGGGCGACGAACCCGGGCAGCACGCATGCCAGGCGAGAGCGCTACTGCTTGAACCACATCCCCAGCCCCCAAATACATCTTCTTTGGTATCATTTCTATTTATAAATCCATATCCATTTCTGATGTTGACCCATTTGACAGTCCCAAGGACTTTGGTGATGATAACTTTTTTTTTTCCTTGTATTCGCTGCCGGTGATGGCTGAAGAGGCGGGAGCTACGGTGCCCATGGCTGCTGGGGGCCACATCCCACCGGGGTTTCCTTGAGAAGATGGCTGCGGGCGCTGGAGCCACAGCCTGGGGCGCGCCATTGTCCACAGGGCTCTTGGGTGCAGTGTCCTGCGATACCGCAGCGACAGCCTCCACCGGAGCATGCAGGAGGGTGGTGGTGGTGGTGCTACTGGTGGCTTCGCCCACCTTGCTCATGCCACTGCCTCTGCTCTCACTTGGGTACCTCAGTGGTGGTTGGTGGATGGTTGGCACAGCTAGTGCTTGCAACCATCCGGCTCGCTCTCAGGTAGGCCGGTGCCAATCTCACTGTGCAGGCGGCAGCGGCAGAGAGGGCGTCTTGCCCCGCAGGCGGCTCGAGCTTGGCTACGCGCTTGCACTTGGGCTCCCCGCTGGATCTTACTGCCTTGATAGTGTCTTTTCAATGAGCAAAATTTCTTAATTTTATTTTATTGAGAAATTATCAATTCTTTTATGAGTAGTGGTTTGGGTTTTGTTTAAGAAGCTGTTCAACTTTTTTTTTTTTTTTTTTTTTTTTAAGCGGGGGTATTGGAATTGAACACCAGGGCACTTGACCACTGAGCTATATCCCCAGCCTTATTTTGTATTTTATTTAGAGACAGGGTCTTGCTGAGTTGCTTAGTGCCTCGGTAAGTTGCTGAGGCTGGCTTTGAACTCAAGATCCCCCTGCCTCAGCCCCTCAAGTGGCTGGGATCACTTGCTTGCACCACTGTGCCTGGCAAAAGTTGTTGGATACCTTAAGGTCACAAAGATATTCTGTGTTCTCTTCTAGAGCTTTATCTTTTGTTCCCCTTATTACAGTAAAGTATAAAAATTTAACAGGAGCTGTTTTGGGGTACAACATGAGATAAAGATTTAAGTTCCATTGTATTTCCATTTGGATATCAATTATTCTAAGTAGCATTTGTTTCAAACATCATCTTTGCCACGCTAGTTAGAACTACAAAAGCTATTTTATGACTTAATTATCCATATACATGTTAATCTGAACCTGAGATCTATTCTGTTCCATTGTGTTTCTGATAACCTTGTACAAACAACAATTTTTTAAAAAATATTTTTTAGTTTTAGGTGGACACAATATCTTTATTTTATTTTTATGTGGTGCTGAGGATCAAATCCAGTGCCTCATGCTTGCTAGGTGAGAACTCTACCACTTGAGCCAGCCACAACCCCAGCCCTACAGATAACAATTTGTATAATAATTTTTTAATCAAACACAACGAAAACTAGGATTTTCATGATGATTGCACTGTGGCTATGGATAAAGTTTGGAGAAACATTATTTTTATAATGTTGAACCTTCAAATGTATGGATATGGTATATTTCTTGATTTATTTAAGGCTTCTTTATTGTCTTTCAATAATGTTTGCAGATTTCCATGAAATTTATTCTTTGACTTTAAGAATGCTTTTACTATGGTAGATTTTGTATATAAAACTTTTTTGGGGGATACAGAGGATTGAACTCAGGGGCACCCAACCACTGAGCCATATTCCCAGCCCTATTTTGTATTTGATTTAGAGACAGGGTCTCACTGAGTTCCTTAGCATCTCACCCTTGCTGAGGCTGGCATTGAACTCACAATCCTCCTGCCTCAGCCTCCTGTGCTACTGGGATTATAGACATGTGCCACTGTGCCCAGCTACAAAACATTTTTGTTTACTTTGTCTGTTTTTCCAGCTTTATTGAGGTATGGTTGACAAATACAAATCATATATATATATAGTCTACAACATGAAGTTTTGATGTGTGTATACATTATGAAATGGTACCAAACTCAAGCTAACATGTCCATTACCTCACCTAGTTATCCCTGTGTGTGTGTTTGTGTGTGTTTGTGTGTGTGTGTGTGTGTGTTGAGAACACTTTGAGATATATTCTGTCAGCAAATATCATGTATATATAATTAATAATAATACTTATGAATTTATTCATTACATAACTAAAGTTTGCACCCCCCTTGACTAGGATCTCCCCCTTTTTTCCCAGTCCCTGATCTCTTGTAAACACCATTCTAAACTTTTGTTATTCTGAGTTGAATTTTTTTTAAGATTCCACATATAATGAGATCATGTAATATTAGCTTCTACATGTTGGCTTACTTTTCTTAGCATATGTCCTCTAGGATCATGTATATTATGGCAAATGAAAATATTTCCTTTTTAAGGTTGACTAATATTCTTCTGTGTTTGTATGTATATGTTGCTCTTTTCAAGATAGTCAAGTGGAATAAGTTTTGATGTTCTATTACACAGAAGGGTGACTACAGTTGATAGTGTTATATTGTATATTGCAATATATAAGTGGTAGTTTAAGGTGATGGACATGCTCCATATTCAGATTTGACCATTGCACAATGTATATATTTATGGACACATCATAATATGCCCTATATATGTTAATTAAAAACAAAAATAAACCAGTTTGGATTATTTGGAGTTCCTTGCATTTTTCCATACATATTTAAGGGTAGGTTATCAATTTCTTCAAAAAAGGCATCTGGTACTTGAATAATAATTGCATTAAATTTATAGATTGATTTAGGGAGCAATTTTTAAAATTTTTAATTACAGGTGGACATAATATCTATCTTTATTTTATTTTTATGTGGTGCTGAGGACCAAACCCAGTGCTTCACACATGGTAGGCAAATGCTGGACCTCTGAGCCACAACCCCAGCCCTAGGGAGCAATTTTAAAAAATAGTTTTTAGTTGTAGATGGACACAAAATCTTTTTGTATTTATTTATTTGTATGTGGTGCTGAGTATTGAACCCAGTGCCTCATACATACTAGGCAAGTGCTTTACTACTGAGCTACAACTCTAACCCCTTATGGAGCAATTTTCACCTAACAAAATTATGTCTTCCAATCCATGAACATTAAATATTTTTCCATTTATTTAGATCTTTTTACATTTTCTACAGTGAGATTTTGCATATTATAGTCATGCAGATTTCTGTTAAGTTTACCAATAATTTTTTTCCTCAAAAAACATTATTTTAATTAGATACAAAGTTTTTTTCATACATGTACTTTGTATAATGATGTCCATCACATTCCACCATCCTTGCTAATCCCCTACCTCTCCCTTTCCCTCCCACCCCTCTTCCCTATCTAGAATTCATGTATTTCTCCCATGCTCTCCCTCCCTACCCCACGATGAGTCAACCTCCTTATATCAGAGAAAACATTCGGCATTTTTTGGGGGGGATTGGCTGACTTCACTTAGCATTATCTTCTCCAGTGCCATCCATTTACCTGCAAATGCCATGATTTTGTTCTTTTTTATTGCTCAGTAAAATTCCATTGTGTATATATGCCACATTTTTTTATCCATTCATCCACTGAAGGACATCTAGGTTGGCTCCACAGTTTAGCTATTGTGAATTGTGCTGCTATAAACATTGATGTGGCTGTGTTCCTGTAGTATGCTGTTTTTAAGTCCTTTGGGTATAGTCTGAGAAGAGGAATAGCTGGATCAAATGGTGGTTCCATTCCCAGTTTTCCAAGGAATCTCCATACTGCTTTCCAAATTGCCTTCACCAACATTGAGACTAACTATAAATGTCTTAATAACAATAATTTGTTAATACATGATATACTGTTGATATTGGGATCTGTTAACATTGTTATTCCCCATAAAGGAGGGATCTTAGAAACATACAGAGCACTACAAATCTATAGGGTAAAAACAATAACACATCAGTCCCACAGAGCTTGAAAAAAAGAAATGTAAGCAACATGAAAAGACAAGGGAAGAAGGTACCACAAACAGTTCAAGACAGCACATCATTAGAAGAATTGACAGCTACAGCAGAAAAAATTACAGAGAAAGATTTCAGGATATACATGATTAAAATGTTTTTGGATCTCAAAGAAGACATTAGAGAACAAAGACAGGAAGTAAAAGATCACTTTGACAATGAGCTACATAAACAAATCCAAGAAGCAAAAGATCACCTCAACAGGGAGATAGAAGTTATACCAAAACAAAAACAAAAACAAACAAGCAAAAAACCCCAAGAAATACTTGAAATGAAAGAAATAATAAACCAAATTAAAAACTCAAATGAGAGCATCACCAATAAAGTAGACCACTTAGAAGATAGGACATCAGACAATGAAGATAACGTATATCATCTTGAAAGAACGTAGACATCACAGCAAAAATGATAAGAAACCATAAGCAGAACACCTAGGAAATATGGGATAGCATAAAAAGACCAAATTTAAGAGTTATTGGGATAGAGGAAGGCATAGAGGTCCAAACCAAAGGAATGAGCAAAGTTTTCAATTAAATAATATCAAAAAACTTTCCTGACATGAAGAATGAAATGGAAATTCAAATCCAAGAAGCCTATGGGACATCAAATGTGCAAAATCACAACAGATCCACACCAAGATACATTATAATGAAAATGCCCAACATAAAGAATAAGGAAAGTATTTTAAAAGCCACAAGAGAAATGAATCAGATAACATATATGGGTTAACCAATTAGGATAACAGCATAGTTTTCAATACAGACCCTGAAAGCTAGAAGATCCTGGAACAACATATTTCAAGCCCTGAAAGATAATGGGTGCCAACCAAGAATCTTGTATGCAGCAAAATTAAGCTTCGAATTTGAAGGTGAAATAAAAACCTTCCACTATAAACAAAATTTAAAAGAATTTATAGCTAGAAAATCGGCACTACAAAACATCCTTGGCAAAATATTTCATGAAGATGAAATGAAAAACAACAATGAAAACCAGAAGAGGTAGTACACTAAAAGAAAAACTAATCAAAGAGGAAAACCAAGTCAAGTTAAATAACAATAATAAACAAATATGGCTGGAAATACAAACCATGTCTCAATAGTAACCCTAAATGTTAATGGCTTAAACTCATCAATAAAAAGACATAGGCTAGCAGTTAGGATTAAAAAAAAAAAAGATCCAAAAATATGCTGCCTACTGGAGACTTACTTGATAGGAAAAGACATATACAGACTGAAGGTGAAAGGTTGGGAAAAATCATACCACTCATATGGATTGTGGAAGCAAGCAGGGGTTTCCATTCTCATGGCAAATAAAGTAGACTTCAAGCCAAAGTTAATCAAAAGGGATAAAGATGAACATTACATACTGCTCAAGGGAATAGTACACCAAAAGACATAACAATCATAAATATATATGCCCCAAACAATGGTGCAGCTATGTTCATCAAACAAACTCTTCTGAATTTCTTTTTTTTTAAAGAGAGAGTGAGAGAGGAGAGAGAGAGAGAGAGAGAGAGAGAGAGAGAGAGAGAGAGAGAGAGAGAGAGAGAGAATTTTAAATATTTATTTTTTAGTTCTCGGTGGACACAACATCCTTGTTGGTATGTGGTGCTGAGGATCAAACCCGGGCCGCACGCATGCCAGGTGAGCGCGCTACCGCTTGAGCCACATCCCCAGCCCCACTCTTCTGAATTTCAATAGTCAAATTGACCACCACACAATAATCTTGGGGTACTTTAACACACCTCTCTCACCATTGGATAGATGTTTCAAACAAAAGTTGAATAAAGAAACTATAGAGCTCAATAACACAATTAATAACTTAGACTTAACAGACATATATAGGATATTTCAACCAGCATCAAGCGGATACACTTTCTTCTCAGCAGCACATGGATCCTTCTCTAAAACAGACCATATAGTATGCCACAAAGCAACTCTTAGCAAATACAAAAAAGGAGAGATACTACCATACATTTTATCAGATCATAACGGAATGAAATTGGAAATGAAAGTGAATTTTGTCAAATGCTTTTTTGGAATCTATTAAAACAATTGAATGTATTATGATGTTACAGTGATTGATTTTTTTATGTCCAAATAATACTGCATTCCTGGGATAAATCCTACTTGGTCATGTTGCATATACTTTTTATATAATGCCTGACTTGGTAGAATTTTGATGAAGATTTGCATTTCTATATTCATAATTCATTTGCTTGGTAGTTTTATATTCTTTTTTTTTTTTAAAGAGAGAGTGAGAGAGGAGAGAGAGAGAGAGAGAGAGAGAGAGAGAGAGAGAGAATTTTTAATATTTATTTTTTAGTTCTCGGTGGACACAACATCTTTGTTGGTATGTGGTGCTGAGGATCGAACCCGGGCCGCACGCATGCCAGGCGAGCGCGCTACCGCTTGAGCCACATCCCCAGCCCCGTAGTTTTATATTCTTGTGATAACTTTTTTCTTTTTGGCAGTGCTGCAGATTGAACCCAGGGCCTTGTGCATGTGAGGCAAGTACTTTACTAACTAAGCTATATTCCTAGGCCCTTCTTGTGATAACTTTTTTAGTTTTTATTATTAGATAATACTGGCCTCGTAGAATGAATTGGGAAGCATTCCATTGTCTTTTTGAACAGTTGAGGGTTGTTGTTTATTTTCCTAATGGCTGCATAGAGATTAGTTAACATTCTAATTTCTATTAAGTGTATTCATAATGATTTTAAAAGTTTTGTCTAGTAAGTGCATTAATGTATGGGTTTCCTCATGGCTAGTTGACAATGACTCCCCCCCCCCATGTATGAGTGATACTTCAGTTTCTTTGCCTGTCCCATCATTTCTTATTGAAAACTCTATTTTTATATAGCATCCCATGGCGACCCTGGAAATACGATTTTTCTTCTTCCCCAGGGTTGGTTGTTATCACTCATTGATATAGCATTAATCTGTTTGTTTAATTAGTTTTTTGAACTAAGTTTGTAAATTCTGTATCTTTGCCATGTGTGGACTCTGAGATCTCTTTTCAATTTGTTTAGTGATCAGCTGATGATCATTAGAATGTCTTTAAATGCCTGGAACAAAAAAGTGTCTCCGTTTTTTCCTAGGGGCTCTGTGTTCATGTTGAGACATTCTTTCAACACTCAGCCACTATGATTACAATTTTGCCTTACCTTGAACTACCTGCTTTTGTAGAGCCATTTTCATTTATGTCACCCTTTCCTTTTTAATTTATTATTGTTTGATACTTGGCTTGTGTCCTTCATTTTGCATGTATCATATCATATAACATTTTCCTCATAAAATATTTTAAAAATAGGTAATAATGCTCTTATAATGATACAACTAAATCTCAGCTACATCTTTTAAGTGACTGAGACAAGTCATGAGTACAAACATGGCTTAAGAACCCTATATGAAAGTTCTTAAATGGAAAATCAATTATACTGCCCTTTCATTTTGGATCATGTAAAGCATTTTAATCTCCTTCTCACAGTGAGAAGTCACCCATCTAAATATTGTTTGTATAGATTCCTGAGGGGTGGGAAATTAATTTTGCAAGGTAACAAGACATTCAATTTCCCTCATGTGCCATAGTATTCAGTATTCACCCCCTATATTTTCTTATATTCACAATAGCTAGTGATAACTACTCTCTGCTTGTTGGTTATAGCTTCAACTTTCCTTCATTACATCTTAGAGTGTATTTTTGTTTCCTCTAAAATCACCAATGCCTCTCATCTTTCTTTCTCATCATGCTTGTGGACATGTGTGATCATGTGCCTCACAATCTCTCTCCTGGAGACCAATCTTATCAGAATCTTGACTGGGATTTAAATAATGACCCCCAACCTTCATTTCATTAAGATATTTATGTCACATCCAAGATTTATATTTGCCGCAGTCTTGGCTGGGCACAGAATCACGAGCCACCACACAGCTTTGTAGATTCAAACAGCAATTCTTTATTCCCGAACTCACACCGGCCTCCACACATGTACTGGGGCAATCCCAGTTCTGCTGCCACCCAATTCACCTACTACACGAGGCTTTTTTCCCAAAATGCTCTCTGAATCTCAGGAGAGCTCAACAGGAGCTCAGGTAGCAGGAACGCCCTATTTCCAGCAGCAATAATCCTCAACATCGAACTTCCCTAAAACCCAAGGTCTTAAACTGGGAACGCCCTAAACCCAAGGACCGGGATACTATACTTCCTCAAACTGCAGGATACACCCTAATCCTGGATCCACCCTCGTCCTTGAGTAGGGTCATCTTTCTCAAACACACATGCAAGGTCACAGCAAATTTAACATGGGGTACGCTGGCAAGGAAATCGATGCGTCATTCCTACTTGGTAATGGCCCCCAGCATCTATTAATTTTTTTTATTATTTGGGGGAAGCTATGCTACATTATTTTGTTAGTTTAGTTCCTCCAGCAAGCACATACCAAGATGCAATTAAATGTGAAAGAAAATAATTGGATCCTATGAAGGATAAAAAAGAAAGAAGCAGAAGGAGACAGAGCTTTCTGACTGTGAAACAGATATGATATCTCTGAGAGGAGAATGGAAAGGAAGTAGAATTTGGTATGAAAATAATCTCAAACAGCAATATAGTTGTAACACAATTTTGTCCAGGTTTCCAGGTTGTCCATAAATCAAAATCTTCCATTTTGATGGGATCATATATTCCACAGAAATGGTTCAGTCATTAGCCTTGAAGAATCCAAAGGAAACAGCCATGACACTAACATGATTGTGGATTCAGTCAGTAGGTGGGGCTATCACACAACTGTGTTCCCCATAGCAGGATATCTATCTGGTACATTTCCTTGGCTACTACAATCCAGCATACCAAGATTCATATCTCACAGGATCATTGGTTTGTATAAAGCATTAAGACTTATTAAACAGATTAAAGGTAGGCAAAAGCAGTAAAGAATTCTTAACAATAATCATACATCACAGAAAAGAAAGTACCTGCAATAATTAAAACATACGCTGACTTTACATAATTATAAAGAGAACTTTATTTATAGCTTTTTCTTTATTTATAGTTTTAAATGTCACATAAATGCCTCCACGTATAATAAAATAATCACATCAGTGGCTCATAATTTTATTCTATGATGGAAAATATTGATCTTTAAAAATAGAGGTTATAAATTTATAGACTCTGTTATTTAGGAATTTAAGAAATAAGTATTAAGATTGTGTTTATACTCCTTGGGGGAAAAATGATAGTTTCACTGTTTAGACTAATTTGACATTTTCTATAAGAGTAGAAAGAACAACCAAATAAAAGAATTATATTTCATTATACTTCTATAATTTAAAATCTTTTTTTACTGCAAAGGACACTGTCAAGAAAATGAAAAGACAACCTATAGAATGTAAGACAATATTTGTGACCCATAAATCTGATAAGGGACAAATATCTAGAATATATAAAGAACCTTTAAAACTCAGTGAAAAGACAAATAACCCAATTTAAAAAAATTGAGCAGGGAGTCTGATAGACATTTGTCTAAAGGAGGTAAATATGACCAATAAGAACATAAAAAGTCCTCAACATCACTAACCATGGATATGCAAGTCAAAGCCAAAATAAGATAACCACTTTATACCCAGTACAATGGCCTATTATCAAAGATTTGTAATAACAAGTGTTAATAAAATGTTGGGCATTAGGAACATTTATTCATGGCTTGTTGCTTTAGGAAACAGTTTAGAGTTATTCAAATGATTAAACATAGAGTTATCCTATGATGCAATTGTATTTTTTGGTGTCCACTCAAGAGATATAAAAACTTTTTCAAATAATATTGGTTCATGAATATTTGTAGTGGCATAATAATAGCCAGAAGGTCAAAACAAGCCAAATTTCTATCAACTGATGAAAGGATTAATAGAATGTGGTAAAACTTATATCATAGAATATTATTCATCATTAATTTGGTAATGAATTAATGATACAAGTTATACATGGATGAACCTTGAAATCATTATCCTAACTGAAAAAAAGTGAATCACAAAAGACCACAAATGTCCAGAACAGGCAAGTTTATATAGAGAGAAAGTAAATTAACTGTTTCCTGGGGATAGTGGATATGGAAAATGGGGGGGGGGGTTAACTGGTTCATGATTACAGAGGATCCTAAAAATACCAAGCTTTTAAATATAATACAAAGATGTTAGTAACACACTTATTAATTCTGCATAATAGAATGTTTTATTTAACTGCTGTGAGGTGTTCAAATTACCAAGTGCAATGTGTCCATATGGACATTTTAAATCAGAAATGTAATTGCATTTCAAAAAGCAATTAGCAATATTAAACAAGTTTCAGTGAGCTTGATGTTTAGTAATTATCCTGGAATAGCAATATATGTTATCCAAATGAAGAGAATCCTTGGTTCTATGCAGAAAGTAGAAATCTTTGTATAAAATAAGATATAACAAAGGCACAAGAATAATTAAATCCTCTATATCGAAGCAACTAAAAGTACAACAATATTTTAGTGGGAATATTTATTTGATGGTGGAAACATGGATACTGAAACTGAATTTAAAGTATATTTTTCTCAAAGAAAGGCTGTATTTTCTATTTTTTAAATTTTTTTAGTTGTCAATGGACCTTTATTTAATTTATTTATTTATACATGATGCTGAGAATTGAACCCAGTGCTTCACACATTAGGCAAGCATTTTGCCAACGAGCCACAACCCAACCCATGTATTTTCTATTTTATCCTTTTACTCTCCTATCTTTTGTATTCAGAAGCAGAAACTCTTTAACCTTTTCTCCAATATGATATTCCTTTAGTTCAGTTTATCTTAATGTAAGAAACCGAAAACTAATCAAATGATCTCAAAACAAAGTGTATGGTATATGAGTGCTAAAACTGAAAATTTATCAAGAAATCAAGGCAACTGGAAGGCATGGTAGTGCATGCCTGTAATCCCAATGACTGGGAAGGATGAGCTAGAAGGATTGAACATTCAAGGCCAGCCTCAGAAATTTAGTGACCCTAAACAACTTAGCAAAATTTAAAATAAAAAAGGGTTGGAGATGTGGTTCAGTGGTTATGCATCCTTGGATTCCATTTCAACTCAGTTTTAAAAAAAGAAAGAAAGAAATCAAGGCAGCTCTACCAGAGATTTTTACTTTCACTTATTTTTTCTTTTACAAATGCTTTCCTCTTTGAGCCTCATCTCTTCTCCATTACCTGGCATCTATACTCTATATTTGCTTTTTGTTCTTCAATAATCTTGCCTTTTGCATGGCTTTAGTCGGTATGTTCTTAACTTCAGCTCCTCAAGTAGATAACCACTTTTATGCTTATGATTTCACATAAATTCCTCAACAGTGAATTTGAGTAGATTGAGCACATATTTTGCTTTTTTTTTACAGCAGATTAGAAATCATAGGTTACTAGCAAGCCTCTACACTTGCTATATTTTTTGGTCAGTACCCAGTTTGAATCTATCTAATCTTCCATAAATAGTGAAAAGGTCACACGATATAAAACAGCCTAAGCAGAAGGTGCTATAAGATAACTTCTTTTAAAAAAATTTTTTTTTGTAGTTGTGGAAGTACAGAATGCCTTTATTTATTTATTTTTATGTGATGCTGAGGATCAAACCCAATGCCTCACATGTGCTAAGCAAGCACTCCACCACTAAGCCACAACCCCATCCTTAAGATAACTTCTTTAGAAAGGCATGCAAATATGGCAGATGATTTCCTTTGCCTAATCAGTATAGTATAATGTTAAGTAAATGTTCTATTTCCTAGTTTGTTGTATGAACAGTTCAAAAAGTTTTGCTTATAATCTTGAAATCAATCTCAAAATATTTTACTCTATCAAGATGTTAACCACAGAATCTACCAATAAAGCTCATGTAAATATATATAGAGAACATGCACTATATAAACTTGGTCAAACATTGGGAGATCTAAAAGCCATGGCTTTATTTAGTTTAGATCAAAAGAAGGTCCTACGTTTTCCTCTTTCTTTAAGTCTTATATGATGTTTTGATCTATAGACCCATACCATTCCGAATACATGAAGATATATGAGCAAAAGCGTATAAAGGAAAAACTGTTTAGGAAATATTGCATTCAGTTATTAAATAGATGTGTTAACTCTTCTTAGATTTAAAAGATTAATTTTAAATGATTTTATTTTATCTAAATAAATATTTTTCTCTACTTATGGATATTTTTTGTTAGAGCTATACATTGTCTACTAATAGAAAAAAAGTTTTCAACTACTATTCTATTACATGATTCTAAGGTCATTGATATGGAGTCACAAAATTCAGTTATGTTAATGATGAGTATTTTGTAAACTTCTATGTGCTACACATTAATTTTAGTTCATTATCATATGTTTGTTGCCCATGAAAATGAAAGTATTAAGGTCCTAAATTAGAACATCATATGAAAGATAAGAATGAGCTGAGACAAAAACAACATGGTAACATAATTCAGGAGATTGATTCTAGTCCTGGTTCTAACAAGTATTATCATGTGAAAAAGCAATGCTTCTTTGCTAAGTCTCAGGTAATTTAGGTGTCAAATGATGAAAGTCAGGTAAAATGATCTCTAAAGACCCTTCTTCCATGGCAGATACCAGTTATGCTCACTAATATGTCTTCTTGTCTTGCCCTTCCGGAATCACAAGAGCACTTCCCCATTTTCTTAAAGCTATGTGATTACTTTAGCTAATGAAATGTGGATAAAAATGATATGTGCCACTTCTTGGTTGAAGCATTTAAGAGCATGCAATCAATTCTCTACATTTTCCCTTCTATTATTGCAACTACCGGTAATGTTTCAGATGGTGTAACTCTGGACCCTTGAGTGGAAATGACATGGAACAGAGACCCTTGTGAACACAACATAATAAATATATAGTGAGAACAAGAAATGCACTTTTTTCTTTATAAGCCGCTAAGAGTTGGAGATTGTTCCTTACTACATCTAGCATAATCCATCCTTTCCTGAATGATACAAATTATGATACCAGAAGTAGAATGCTTTCATTAAAACCTCAAAAATTCCTATGATGGATGGCAACATTTGGCAGGAAGAAAAAAAACTTACTGAGGATGGAAAGAGGAGACTGCATTGACAAAACATTTGCCAAATTGATATTCTATTATAGATTGGAAGGCAATTTATGTACCTAATGAATTTGTAGCTTGGAAGGTAGAGATTGGAAAGCAGAATGTTAGTAGCAGGAGTTAGTTGCCTTTGACAGTATTTCACAAGAAAAGTTAACCAAACAGCTCAGAAAAAGAAAAAGAGAGTTGTGTTTATTGCAAGGCTAGAAAAGTAACTATTTTTTTGAGGGGGCAGAAACAATAAGAGAAAAAAATTAAGAGAAGCTTTGAAATACTAAGTCCAACTGAAACTGACTATTGACCTGGAGATCAAATTAAGGACTTCCATGATGGTGGAGTAACTTCCAAGATGGCGGAGTAGAGGAGAACTAGTTACTGGCGTGACTCCAAGTGAATGACCGGATGCTCTCCCTCATAGGGGCCCCCATTCACAAATTTAAGCTTCATGGAGCCTGTGACAGGATTTTAAACAGCAGTTTGTTACAAGCACAGTCCAGAACGCAGAAAACCCAAGTCGCTCCGAGCGGAACCTGGCCAGCAGCGCAGCTCGGGAATCTGCTGCAGATGGGCGGAGTTGAGCACCACAGAGTTCTGGTAGCATAGAGACGCAGAGTTATGGATCCTTTGGGGCTAGAGCGTGCCACACTGCAACCCACATCTCCGCAGGTTACATGACCGAGGACCAAAGTCTGGACTTAGTGGAGGAACAGCCCAGGTCCCTCCTCCACGGCGGACACCCCTGCGTCGAAATGGATGGTCGCCATCTTGGAAAATCTACCTCATCAGATTTGGGTGGATGTAACAGACAGCATGATTGGTGTCAGAACAGGTGTGTGATTCCCAGCCCCTCCTCTACCCAGCTGTGATAACTCAAAAACTTTCTCGTCAGCTCTCGGTGGACATGAATATCAGAGCCAAGTGAAACTGAAAAGGTGCCTGATCTCCAACTCCCCCTCCCTCAGCTGTGATAGACCAAAACCTTTCTCGCCAGCTCTTGGTAGGCATGGCTATCTGAGGGAATAGACAGAACAGGTTGCCAGTTTTCAACTCTCCCTCTCCACAGCGGTGATGATTTGGTGACTACCCAACACAGCGATAGCGCTCAGTTGATCAGGAGCGTGGGGCAGCCAGGGCGCCACATGCCCAAAATAAACCCATGGCTATGTATAAGAATTCCAGTAATTGGGGCCTGGTGGGCAGGAGAAGTGAGGGGGATAGAGACCAGGAACAACCCAAAGAGACCAGGATTGGAGAGGCGCCAGGCAGGGGAGGGAGAGCCAGCTCACAAGGATTGCTTCCTCCACCCTGAGGGCAAAGACTCAACCTGGATTGCACAATACCACCTATTGGAAGAGAAGAAAACAGAATTCTAAGAGTGCATTTTTTCTTTTTTCTTTTTCCTTCTTTCCTTTTTTCTTTTTATCTTTCTCTTCTCTCTTTTCCTCTCTTTTTTCATTCCTTTTCTCTATCTTTTCTCCCCCTTTTTTTCTTTTCTTTTTAATTTTCTTCCTCTTTCTCTTCCAACCTTCCAAGTGTTACTATTTCTACTACATGTAATTTACTAAATGCAAATAGGTGAATGTTTCTATGCTTCTTATTGTCCTCCCATGTACTTAGCTACCCTAAAATACCTCCTGTCTATTCTCCTGTGAATAACCCCCTTCATTAGAATTCTCCTCCAAAGTAGCTAAGATATATTAACCCACATACCCTCACATCTTTCCCCCTAAACATAAAGTCCTATGCCCGATCCTTAGTTCTCTGTATGCCACCAGAATCTGTATGCCTTTTATGAAGCTAATGAATTTATTTTAAATTACAATTGAATCCAACATCTCTAGACATTGTCTCCCATCACAAAGGAGAGAGCTTGGATCTATACAAGAGCAATACAAATCTATAGGAGAAAAATAATAACACAACAGTCACACAGAGCTGGAAAGAAATGTGAGCAACATGAAAAAAACAAGGAAAGAAAGAACCACAAACAATGCAGGACAACTCAACAATAGAGGAGTTATTAGCTACAGCAGAAAAAATGTCAGATAAAGATTTCAAGATATACATGCTTCAGATGATCTGGAATCTCAAGGAAGACCTTACACAGCAAATGCAGACAATGAAATATCACTTTGACAATGAATTACATAAACAAATCCAAGAAGCAAAAGATCAGCTCTACAGGGAGATAGATGTTATACAAAAATATCAAACAGAAATCCTGGAAATGAAGGAAATTATAAACCAAATTAAAAACTCAAATGAGAGTATCATCAGCAGAGTATAACACTTAGAAGTCAGAACATCAGACAAAAAAGACAAAGTATATCATCTTGAAAAGAGTGTAGACACCTCAGAAGGGCTGATAAGAAACCATAAGCAGAACATCCAAGAAATTTGGGATAACATAAAGATCAAATTTAAGAGTTATTGGGATAGAGGAAGGTATAGACATCTAAATCAAAGGAATGAGCAATCTGTTCAATGAAATAATTTTAGAAAACTTTCCAGACATGAAAAATGAAACAGAAATTCAAATCCTAGAAGCCTACAGGATGCCAAATGTGCAAAACCACAAGAGATCCACACCAAGACACATTATAATGAAGATGCCCAACATACAGAACAAGGAGAGAATTTTAAAAGCCACAAGAAAGGAAGCAGATTACATTTAGGGGTAAACCAATTAGGTTAACAACTGATTTTTCAACACAGACTCTGAAATCTAGAAGATCCTGGAACAACATATTTCAAAGGCTGAAAGATAATGGGTTCCAACCAAGAATCTTGTATCCAGCAAAATTAAGCTTCAGGTTTGAAGATGAAATAAAAACCTTCCACAATAAACAAAAGTTAAAAGAATTTGCAGCTAGAAAACTGGCGCTGCAAAACATTCTTGGAAAAACATTACACAAAAAGCAAATGAAAAATAACAGCGAAAATCAACAGTGGGAGGTAGTACAGTAAAGGGTAAAACTAATCAAAGAGGAAAACTAAGTCAAGTTAAATAACAAAAATAAACAAACATGGCTGGAAGTACAAACCATATCTCAATAGTAACCCTAAATGTTAATGGCTTAAACTCACCAATCAAAAGACATAGGCTAGTAGACTGGATCAAATTAAGAATAAAATTCCACACCTATTGTTAAATTATGCAAATGGATTTAGGTACTTCAAAGCAAAGGGGAAGGATTAAGGGCAAGAAGAAATGAAGAGGGACTTCTAGGGACTAGGAAGGGTGTTGGGTGGAAGGAGGGGTGTCAAGGGTGGAAGGGTGAATGGACATGATCAATGTACAAAGTATGAATGGATGGGAACATCACAATGAATCTCACTAATTTTTGCAATTAATAGGTATTAATAATTGTAATAATAATAATAAATTAAAAATCAAAGTTCAAATCCACAAAGTATGTCCAGTCAATTTTTTCCTTGGAATGAAATGACTTAGGAAAAAGAATCTAAGAAAATATCTCTGATGCTGTATCTCTACAGGCTAAAGTAACTGGCCATTGATTTGAGAGAGAGAGAGTATTCAAGCCAATCCATAAAACATTTCTAAAGACTGTTTCTTGAACAGAATTGCTCTTATGGATTGGGGCACATGAAACTGATTATGGTAAAATAGATGGGAAACTTACTAAGGTTTTGTGAGGATTGTATTGCTAACTGTATTGCCACTAGAACTATTAAGATTTTAAAAGAAACTTGGATTCTTAGCTACTTATGGAGATTAAATTGGTTAAGAAATCCACTCAGTTCTTATTTTTGTGTATATTTTATTTATTTATTTATTTATTTATTTATTTATTTATTTATTTATTTATTTATTGTTATATATGACAGTGGAATGCATTACAATTCTTATTACACATATAGAGCACAATTTTTCATATCTCTGGTTGTATACAAACTATATTCACACCAATTCATGTCTTCATACATGTACTTTGGATAATAATGTCTATCACATTCCACCATCATTTCTAACACCATGCCCCCTCCTTTCTCTTCCCACCCCTCTCCACTCAGTTCTTAAGTAGTGCATATAATATGTCATTCAATTCATATATGGCAAATTCTGTAGAGTGTGACCAGTGACAATAGAGAAGAATGGGCTGGGAGGCCTTTCCCAGAGAGCAAGTTTATCTGTGTTAATGTCTCATTTTGGATGGTGATATGTGAATAATTTAAGTTTGTAGCCTTGAGGGTGATCAAGTGGCAAACACATGACATTCCTCAATAAATATTTAAGATTTGGGGCTGGGGATGTGGCTCAGTTGTAAAGCACTTAGCTAGTATGCACCAGGCCCTAGGTTCAATCCCCAGTAATACAAGAAAAAAATAATTATTAGGATGCACACTAAAGAAACTTTCTGGAAATTTTCCAAGAGGAAATTATACCCTTAGACGTTATAATTAATATATGCTTCTTCTGACAATGTGCAGATAGTTAATTCTAACCAGTAGAAATTCTAAGTTTGGTCAGAATTATTGTCTTTTTTGTTCATGGAATTTGAATTTAGGTAATGTGATCTGGGTAGTTTAGACTAAGCTTCTCACTAAAAACAATGTGAATAGCTGATTAAAGGATAATAACCATCTGAGTGGAAGTAGTTGTGAAATGACAAAATAATAGAGAATTTTGTGAGGATTTGGTATAGTATGGAAGATTTGAATGTGGATGGACATACAAAATCTTTTTTTCTCCTCTGGCAAAATTGATGAACTATTATAATTGGAACTTATTGAGCTTATCTCCTGTTTTTGTGAATAAAGTTTTCTTATAACAAAGACTTGGTCACTTGATTATGCATTATCTATCGTTTCTCTCTTGCTTGACAATAAAGTAGGTATAATAGAGACCCTATCATCTGAAGAGCATAAAATATTTACTCATTAACAACTAGGGTATTGGATAATTCTAATGGAGGTAATTGAGAGTCTGAAATGCTGAGCACCACTTTTGAATGATTTTCTGATTTAGGGATATAGGATTGGGAGTCCAGCATCCAACAGTGGATAGACAAGCTATCTAATTTCCTAAAATTGGATTGAGTTGATATCAAATTGCAAGTGCTGAGAGACACCCCACAGAAGCAAATACAAATCCTTTCTGGTAGAAGATTATTTCTGCAAACAATTGTACAAGTACAAGACCCAAAAATAGCTAAAAATAATCATGTATAAAAAGAAGACAAGGCAATTTGATATAAAGAAAAATTTTCATGTCACCAATTCATCAAGTTTCTTTTAACTTTCTTTAATAACCTAGTGAACTGATTAGCATGTGGCGAGTAAGAGGAAGTGGTGCTTTCTTCATAGGATTTTAATACCTTGAATCATTATCTATGTCATATCTATTCAACCATCTCTGTCCTGCTTTTATATTCTTAGAAGCATGAAATGTATGTATCTTACCAAATTGATTTTTTAAAGGGCACTACCTCTAATCCACCTTTTATTTTTTCCCTTCTTTTTAAAAAAATGTTTTTAGATATACATGACAGTAGGGTGTATTTTGACATATTATATATACATTGAGTGCAACCTATTCCAATTTTGATCCCATTTTGTGGTTGTACATGTTGTGGAGGTACACTGGTTGCATATTCATATATGAATATAGGGAAGTTATGTCTGATTCATTCTGCAGTCTTTCCTATTCTAATCCACCTTCTGAGACCCCTTTGATTATCTTGTCTCTTGCCTAGCATGCATGAGGCCGCAGGTTCAATCCCTAGTATCACAAGAAAAATAAAAAGTATATTGTCTGTAGCTTCCAATACCTGATCTAATAGCTCAAGTTTATGATGGGACAATAATATCATTCATCTATTTTAAGTAGGCAATCAAAAACAAACTTATTCACATCAAATAAGTGAAGCTAAGTGAAGTTAAAATACTTACAAAGTTGGAGCATGAAGAAAATTGCCTAAAAAAACATCATGTCTATTTGACAAGAGAAATGGAATTATGTAAAATCACACAATGTAAGGGCTGAATTGTTTTAAATTGGTCCAAACTACTTTTGAACTTATTAAAGGCAAAAAGGATGTGGAAAGAGCCAAAATTAGTTCCAAAATAATGCTGATGACAACTTGCCATGGAGGAATTTGTGGTAGGTGTCAGCCTAAGCCTTAACTATGTAGCAAGGTGAGTCCAAGTTCATGAGTCCAAGCAGGTGAGTCCAAATTTGGGGCATAAGCCTTAAGCTTAAATAATGCTGTCCAGACTAAAGGAGATATTTTGCAAGCATGAGGCATATCATCATAATTTTTCTGCATTTTATGTGTTCTCTCAGTTGGCACATCAATAGCTCTGACCTTTTAAAGTCATCCTTTATTGAGCTAGAGAAATGAAAGGCCAGCCAAATCTTTGAGGAGGAATGGAGAGGAAAGCAAATGCTTTGCAGATGTAACCCTCTTCCTTCTCTGACAGCAGGCATCCTCTTTTAGCCCTACTAAACAACTTGGGAACATTTTTTTTTCATTCTAAGTTAATATTTATTTATTTTTCTTTTTTTTTATTGGTTGTTCACAACTTTACAAAGCTCTTGACATATCATACTTCATACATTAGATTGAAGTGGGTTATGAACCCCCAATTTTACCCCAAATGCAGATTGCAGAATCACGTCGGCTACACATCCATAATTTTACATGCTGCCCTTTTGGTAATTGTTGTATTCTGCTACCTTTCCTATCCCCTACTATCCCCCCTCCCCTCCCCTCCCTTCTTCTCTCTCTACCCCATCTACTGTAATTCATTTCTCTCCTTGTTTATTTTCCCATTCCCTTCCCAACCTCTTATATGTAATTTTGTATAGCAATGAGGGTCTCCCTTCATTTCCATGAAATTTTCCTCATCTCTCCCTTTCCCTCCCATCTCATGTCACTGATTAATGTTACTCTTTTCTTCCTACTCTTCCTCTCTGCTCTGTTCATATTTGCTCTCATTATATCAAAGAAGACATTTGGCATTTGTTTTTAAGGGATTGGCTAGCTTCACTGAGCATAATCTGCTCTAGTGCCGTCCATTTCCCTGCAAATTCTGATTTTGTCATTTTTTATTGCTGCATAGTACTCCATTGTGTATAGATGCCACATTTTTTTTATCCATTCATCTACTGAGGGGCATCTGGGTTGGTTCCACAGTCTAGCAATTGTGAATTGTGCTGCTATGAACATCGCTGTGGCAGTATCCCTGTAGCATGCTCTTTAAGGTCTTCAGGGAATAGTCCGAGAAGGGCAATAGCAGGGTCAAATGGTGGTTCCATTCCCATCTTTCCCAGGAATCTCCAAACTGCTTTCCAAATTGGCCGCACCAATTTGCAGTCCCACCAGCAATGTACAAGTGTACCCTTTTCTCCACATCCTCGCCAGCACTTATTGTTGTTTGACTTCATAGTGGCTGCCAATCTTACTGGAGTGAGATGGTATCTTAGGGTGGTTTTGATTTGCATTTCTCTGATTGCTAGAGATGGTGAGCATTTTTTCATGTACTTGTTGATTGATTGTATATCCTCCTCTGAGAAGTGTCTGTTCAGGTCCTTGGCCCATTTGTTGATTGGGTTATTTGTTATCTTATTGTCTATTTTTTTGAGTTCTTTGTATACTCTGGATATTAGGGCTCTATCTGAAGTGTGAGGAGTAAAGATTTGTTCCCAGGATGTAGGCTCCCTATTTACCTCTCTTATTGTTTCTCTTGCTGAGAAAAAACTTTTAAGTTTAATTAAGTCCCATTTGTTGATTCTTGTTGTTAACTCTTGTGCTATGGGTGTCCTATTAAGGAATTTGGAGCCCGACCCCACAATCTGTAGATCAGAGCCAACTTTTTCTTCTATCAGACACAGAGTCTCTGGTTTGATATCAAGCTCCTTGATCCATTTTGAGTTAACTTTTGTGCATGGCGAGAGAAAGGGATTCAGTTTCATTTTGTTGCATATGGATTTCCAGTTTTCCCAACACCATTTATTGAAGATGCTATCCTTCCTCCATTGCATGCTTTTAGCCCCTTTATCAAATATAAGATAGTTGTAACTTTGTGGATTAGTCTCTGTGTCCTCTATTCTATACCATTGGTCCACCCGCCTGTTTTGGTACCAGTACCATGCTGTTTTTGTCACTATTGCTCTGTAATATAGTTTGAAATCTGGTATCGCTATACCGCCTGATTCACACTTCCTGTTTAGAATTGCTTTTGCTATTCTGAAAGGCAATATCACAACAGATGCTACAGAAATACAGAAGACAATTAGAAATTATTTTGAAAACCTATATTCCAACAAAATAGAAGATAGTGAAGACATCGATAAATTTCTTAAGTCATATGATTTACCCAGACTGAGTCAGGAGGATACACACAATTTGAACAGACCAATATCAATGGATGAAATTGAAGAAGCCATCAAAAGACTACCAACCAAGAAAAGCCCAGGACCGGATGGGTATACAGCGGAGTTTTACAAAACCTTTAAAGAAGAATTAATACCAATACTTTTCAAGTTATTTCAGGAAATAGAAAAAGAGGGAGCTCTTCCAAATTCATTCTATGAGGCCAACATCACCCTGATTCCGAAACCAGACAAAGACACCTCAAAGAAAGAAAACTACAGACCAATATCTCTAATGAACCTAGATGCAAAAATCCTCAATAAAATTCTGGCGAATCGAATACAAAAACACATCAAAAAAATTGTGCACCATGATCAAGTAGGATTCATCCCTGGGATGCAAGGATGGTTCAACATACGGAAATCAATAAATGTTATTCACCACATCAATAGACTTAAAGATAAGAACCATATGATCATCTCGATAGATGCAGAGAAAGCATTCGACAAAGTACAGCATCCCTTTATGTTCAAAACATTAGAAAAACTAGGGATAACAGGAACTTACCTTGACATTGTAAAAGCTATCTATGCTAAGCCTCAGGCTAGCATCATTCTGAATGGACAAAAGTTGAAGGCATTCCCTCTAAAATCCGGAACAAGACAGGGATGCCCTCTATCTCCACTTCTATTCAATATAGTTCTCGAAACACTGGCCAGAGCAATTAGACAGACGAAAGAAATTAAAGGCATAAAAATTGGAAAAGAAGAACTTAAATTATCACTATTTGCAGATGACATGATTCTATACCTAGAAGACCCAAAAGGGTCTACAAAGAAACTACTAGAACTAATAAATGAATTCAGCAAAGTGGCAGGATATAAAATCAACACGCATAAATCAAAGGCATTTCTGTATATCAGCGACAAAACTTCTGAAAAGGAAATGAGGAAAAACACTCCATTCACAATATCCTCAAAAAAAAAATAAAATACTTGGGAATTAACCTAACAAAAGAGGTGAAAGATTTATATAATGAAAACTATAGAACCCTAAAGAGAGAAGTTGATGAAGATCTTAGAAGATGGAAAAACATACCCTGTTCATGGATAGGCAGAACTAACATCATCAAAATGGCGATATTACCAAAAGTTCTCTATAGGTTTAATGCAATGCCAATCAAAATCCCAACGACATATCTTGTAGAAATTGACAAAGCAATCATGAAATTCATATGGAAAACTTGGGAACTTTTTAAATATTAGAAAAAAGATAGTTGCCAAGTACTGTCCCTTTTTCTCTGATACATAACATTTTCTCATTCCTTCCAATATTCTTTTAATGTTGAATATTTTACCTTCTTAAGGAAGGTTTGTAATATAAAATGGGAATCAGTTATTATAGTCTTAATTACATAAAATATCTTTTTAAATTTAAATTAAACTTATGTTTAACAGACATATAAAAACATAAAAGTTATACATATTAATGGAGTACTATATGATATTTTAATACATGTATATGTTAATTAACCAGGTTAAATATATGTATCTCCTTAAATATTTATCACTTTTTAATAGTGAAAGTATTAAAAATATTTTCTTCTAGCTTTGAGATATATAGTACATAATCACTATAATCACCCTACTGTGTAATAGTACATCAGAACTTTTTTTTTGTGGGGGAGATAGTGGGGATTGAACTCAGGGGCACTCAACCACTGAGCCACATCCCCAGCCCTATTTTGTATTTTCTTTAGAATCAGGGTCTCACTGAGTTGCTTAGCCTTGTCATTGCTGAGGCCAGCTTTGAACTTACAATCCTCTAGCCTCAGCCATCCAAGTTGCTGGGATTATAGGAGTGTGCCATCATGCCCAGCACATCAGAACTTCTTGTTTCTATCTAACTGTAACTTAGTCACCTTTCATTAACTTTTTCTTATGCCCCTCCAGATTTTTCTTAGCCTCTGGTATGACTGTTCTACTCCAAACTTCTAGGAGATCAGCTTTTGCAGACTCACATATGAGTGAGATGAAGTATTTATCTTTCCATGTATGGCTTATTTCACCTAACAGAATTTCCTCCAGGTTGTAATGTTAAAGTGTTATGTACATTTGTAGCTGCTGTATTTGGCAGATTGGATCTGATAGACAATAAAGTTACCCTCTTTGTGCAAGATAGTTTATTTTAAAAATAATATGGAAGTGAAAGCATTGGTGAAAGACAAGATAGAAAGAGAAGAAAATGCATCACCAGGTTGGAAAAACACCAATGCCTGAAGTCATATAGCTGGGGAATCCCAAGGCATTATTCTTATTTTAAATGTGGAATAATATTTCATTATATACATACAACATTTTCTTTATACATTCATCAGTTGATAGACATTTAGGTTGTTTCCATTTCTTGACTATTCTGAATAGTGTAGCAATGAACATGGGAGTGCACATGCCTCTTTCAGATACTGACTTGAATTTCTTTGGGTATATACCTAATAATGAGATTATTGGATCACATGGTCATTCTATTTTTAATTCTTTGAGGAATCTCCATACTGTTTTCCAGAATGTCTGTACTAAATTGCATTCCCATCAACAGTATAAAAAGGTTCCCTTTTCTCCATATTCTTGCTAGCACGGTTATATTTAGTCTTTTTGATAATAGCCATTTTTGTTGTGGTAAGGTGATATTTTATTGTGGTTTTTATTTGCATGTCCCTGATGATTAGTGTTTTTTCATATATTGTTGGCCATTTAAAATTTTTTATTAGTTGTTGGTAGACCTTTATTTTATTTATTTATATGCAGTGCTGACAATAAAACCCAGTGCCTCACACATGCTAGGCAAGTGCTCTGCCATTGAGCCACAATCCAAGCCCCATTGTTGACCATTTTTATTTTAATTTTTTTAATTTGTTCATTTTTGTAATACTATATGACAGTAGAATATTTTTACATACTTATACAAACATGGAGTATATCTTTTTCTTATTAGAATCCCAGTCTTGTGGATGTAAATGATGTTGAGTGTCACTGTGGTGTATTCATATATGTAAGTAGGAAAGTTATGTCAGATTCATTCCACTTTCTTTCCTATTCTCATCCCCCATTCCTTCCCTTCATTCCACTTTGTCTAATCCAATGAACTTCTACTCTTCCCCTCCCCACTTTGTTGTTAGTATCCACATATCAAAGAGACTATTTGACTTTTGTGTTTTTGGGATTAGCATGACAGTCTCCAGATCCTCCTGTTTACTGGCAAATGTCATAAAGTCATTCTTCTTGATGGCTGAGTAATATTCCATTGTGTATATATGCCACAATTTTTTATTTGTTTATCTGTTGACGGGTATCTAAGTTGGTTCCATACCTTGGCTATTGTAAATTGTTTTTTTTTTTTCATTATCTAAAAGGTTTCCACTATTATAGCAAAGACAGAACAAATAGGTCATGACATTTTACAATATTACATTTTAAGAAATAATGAAAAGCTTTTGAGTATAAACCAATGGAATTTGGGCTAGGGATCAAAAATGTTTGGGTTGGCACTGCACTTTTTTTTATTTATTTATTTATTTATTTTTTATTGATTATTTAAAGCATTACATAGCTCATGATATATCATCTTTCATACATTAGACTCAAATTGTGTTTTGAACTCCCATTTTCACCCCAAATATAGATTGCAGAATCACATCTGTTACATATTCACATTTTTACATAATGCCATATTAGTGTCTGTTGTATTCTGCTACCTTTCCTAACCCCTACTATCCCCCCTCCCCTCCCCTCCCCTCCCATCTTCCCTCTCTATCTCCCCTGCTGTTGTTCAATTCTCTCCCTTTTTTTTCCCTCCCCCTTGCCCCTCATAGCCTCTTATAATTTTATGTATCCTTGAAGGTCTCCTACCATTTCCATATGCTTTCCCTTCTCTCTCCGTTTCTCTCCCCCCATTCGTCTTTGTTTACTGTAGTCTCTTCCACATGCTCTTCCTTCCTGTTCTGTTCTTAGTTGTTCTCTTTATATCAAAGCAGACATTTGGCATTTGTTTTTTAGGGCTTGGCTAGCTTCACTTAGCATAATCTGCTCTAATGCCATCCATTTCCCTGCAAATTCTATGATTTTGTCATTTCTTAGTGCTGCATAATATTCCATTGTGTATAGATGCCACATTTTCTTTATCCATTCATCTATTGAAGGGCATCTAGGTTGGTTCCACAGTCTAGCTATTGTGAATTGTGCCGCTATAATCATTGATGCAGCTGTATCCCTATAGTGCGCTCTTTTAAGGTCCTCAGGGAATAGTCCGAGAAGTGCAATAGCTGGGTCAAATGGTGCTGCTATAAACATTGACATGGCTATGTCATTATAGTATGCTCATTTTAAATCCTTTGGGTATATACTGAGGAGTGGGATAACTGAGTCAAATGGAGGTTCCATTCCTAGTTTTTTTAAGGAATCTCCGTGCTGCTTTCCAGTGGTTGCCTCAATTTTTATTACCACCAGCAATGTATAAGTGTACCCTTTTCCCCACATCCTTGCTGTTGGTCATTTTTATGTCTTATTTTGAGAAGTATCTACTTTAAAGGAGGGTTTTTTTCCTATTGAATTTTTAAAATTTTCAGTATATTCTGTTTATTAACCCCTTGTCAAAAGAATAGTCTGAAATTTTATTCTCACAGTCTGTAGGTGTTCTCTTCATTTTATGGGTTGTTGATTGTCTCTTTTGCTGACCAAAAGCTTTTTAGTTTGATGTAATTCCATTTGCCTGTTTTTGGTTTACTTTCTCTTGCTTTTGGGAGCTTTGTCCCCCTCCCCCCCAAAAAAAAAATCCTTGGCCATTCCCATGTTTTTAAGCAATTCACCTAGGTTTTATTCTAGTAATTCAGTAGTTTCACATCTTACATTTAAGTCTGTATTCCATTGAGTTGGTCTTTGCAACTGGTAAGAGGTGAAAGTCTATTGTCATTCTTCTGCTTGTGGATATACAATTTTACCCACACCATTTATTTCTCCAATATATCTTCTTAGCAACTTTATCAAAAATCAGTTGGTTGTAGATATGTAGATTTACTTCTAAGATTCACTGTCTTGTTCCATTGATCAATGTATCTGCTTTTATATTAACACCATGCTGTTTTGATTACTACAGCTTTATAATGTATCTTAAAGTCAGGTAGTGCAATGCATCTTTTTTTCTTTTTGCTCAAGGTTGCTTTGGCTCTTCATATTTTTTGTGTAGTTCTGTACAAATTTGAGAATCTGGAGGGGTTCTATAAAGAATGTCTTTGGGATTTTTGATGGGGATTGCATTAAATGTGTAGATCACTTTGAGTACTATGGATGTTTTAACAATACTGACTCTTCCAATCCAAGAATATCCAACGTCTTTCCACTTTTCTTGTGTCCTCTTTAATTTCTTTCATCAATGTATTACATATTTTGTTGAAAAGATCTTTTACCTCCTTTTTGGCCAAACATATTCTTAGTTGTTTGTTTTTGTTTTTGGTATTTATAGTAAGTGGGATTGCTTTCTTGATTTCTATTTCATTTATTTTATTAGCAGTATATACCAATTTTTTATATTTTGATATTTTTATACTATAACTTTGATGAATTCATTTATTAGCTCTAATGCTTTTAGTGAAATCTTTAAGGATTTTTACATATAAGACCATATCATCTACAGTGTCAATTTTACTCCTTCTTTGGCAATTCATATGCCTTTTATTTCTTTCTCTTGTCCAATTGATCTAACTAAGACTTCCAGTACTATGTTGAACAAAAGTGGTGCAAGTGGGCATTTTTGTCTTGTTCCACATTTTAGAAAGCCTTCAGCTTTTTCCCATTCAGTGTGATGTTAGCTTAACATATATATGGCCTTTATTATGTAGAAGTATATTCCTTCCATACTTAATTTGTTCAACATTTTTATCATAAGGTTTAGTGAATTTTATTGAATGACTTTTATTCATTTATTGAAATGATCATATAATTTTTGACCTTCATGTGATGTGATGTATTATGATTATATTTTTATTGGTTGTTCAAAACATTACAAAGCTCTTGACATATCATATTTCATACATTAGATTCAAGTGGGTTATGAACTCCCATTTTTACCCCAAATACAGATTGCAGAATCACATCGGTTACACATCCACGTTTTTACATATTGCCATACTAGTGACTGTTGTATTCTGCTATCTTTCCTATCCTCTACTATCCCCCCTCCCCTCCCCTCCCATCTTCTCTCTCTACCCCATCTACTGTAATTCATTTCTCTCCCTTGATTTTTTCCCTTTCCCCTCACATCCTCTTATATGTAATTTTGTATAACAATGAGGGTCTCCTTCCATTTCCATGCAATTTCCCTTCTCTCTCCCTGTCCCTCCCACCTCTTGTCCCTATTTAATGTTAATCTTTTTCTCATACTCTGCCTCCCTGCTCTGTTTTTAGTTGCTCTCCTTATATCAAAGAAGACATTTGGCATTTGTTTTTTAGGGATTGGCTAGCTTCACTTGCATAATCTGCTCTAATGCCATCCATTTCACTGCAAATTCCATGATTTTGTCATTTTTTAGTGCTGAGTAATACTCCATTGTGTATAAATGCCACTTTTTTTAATCCATTCATCTATTGAAGGGCATCTAGGTTGGTTCCACAGTCTAGCTATTGTGAATTGTGCTGCTATGAACATGGATGTAGCAGTGTCCCTGTAGTATGCTCTTTTAAGGTCTTCAGGGAATAGTCCGAGAAGGGCAATAGCTGGGTCAAATGGTGGTTCCATTCCCAGCTTTCCCAGGAATCTCCATACTGCTTTCCAAATTGGTTGCACCAATTTGCAGTCCCACCAGCAATGTACAAGTGTACCCTTTTCCCCATATCCTTGCCCGCACTTGTTGTTGTTTGACTTCATAATGGCTGCCAATCTTACTGGAGTGAGATGGTATCTTAGGGTGGTTTTGATTTGCATTTCTCTGACTGCTAGAGATGGTGAGCATTTTTTCATGTACTTGTTGATTGATTGTATATCTTCCCATTCACAATATCCTCAAAAAAAAAAAAATACTTGGGAATCAACCTAACAAAAGAGGTGAAAGATTTACACAATGAAAACTACAGAACCCTAAAGAGAGAAATAGAAGAAGATCTTAGAAGATGGAAAAATATACCCTGTTCATTGATAGGCAGAACTAACATCATCAAAATGGTGATATTACCCAAAGTTCTCTATAGGTTCAATGCGATGCCAATCAAAATCCCAAGGGCATTTCTTGTAGAAATAGATAAAGCAATCATGAAATTCATATGGAAAAACAAAAGACCCAGAATAGCAAAAACAATTCTAAGCAGGAAGTGTGAATCAGGCGGTATAGCGATACCAGATTTCAAACTATACTACAGAGCAATAGTAACAAAAACAGCATGATACTGGTACCAAAACAGGCGGGTGGACCAATGGTATAGAATAGAGGACATAGAGACTAACCCACAAAGTTACAACTATCTTATATTTGATAAAGGGGCTAAAAGCATGCAATGGAGGAAGGATAGCATCTTCAACAAATGGTGCTGGGAAAACTGGAAATCCATATGCAACAAAATGAAACTGAATCCCTTTCTCTCACCATGCACAAAAGTTAACTCAAAATGGATCAAGGATCTTGATATCAAATCAGAGACTCTGCGTCTGATAGAAGAAAAAGTTGGCTCCAATCTACATATTGTGGGGTCGGGCTCCAAATTCCTTAATAGGACACCCATAGCCCAAGAGTTAATAACAAGAATCAACAAATGGGACTTACTTAAACTTAAAAGTTTTTTCTCAGCAAGAGAAACAATAAGAGAGGTAAATAGGGAGCCTACGTCCTGGGAACAAATCTTTACTCCTCACACTTCAGATAGAACCCTAATATCCAGAGTATACAAAGAACTCAAAAAATTAAGCAATAAGAAAACAAATAACCCAATCAACAAATGGGCCAAGGACCTGAACAGACACTTCTCAGAGGATGATTATTGATTTGCAAATGTTCCAAACAGCTTGCATCCTCAATATGAATCTCACTTGAGAATGATGAATAATATTTTTAATATGCAGTTGGATTATATTTTCTTATATTTTGCTGAGGTTATTTTAATTTCCATGTAATTTACTTCTGCTCTGATCTTTATTCTTTCTTTCCTTCTACTAATTTGTTGTTTGGACTATTCTTGTTTTTCTAGTTTCTAAAGATGCTGTAATAAGTTGCTTATTGGGACATCTTTCTGCTTTTTGATTTAGGCATTGATTTCCATAATCTTCCTTATCATTAGTGCTTTTTCTACCTCCAATAGGTATTGGCATGTTGTGTCTCAATTTTTGTTTTCAAGAAATAAAATATCCTTCTTGATTGATTCCTTGATCCATTGGTTGTTCAAGAGTAAGTTGTTTACTTTCCATGTCTTTGTGTAGTTGCAATGTTTTCCTTGTTATTGATTTCTAGTTTATTGTGTTGTGGTTAGAGTAGATATTTGATATGATTTCGATTCTGTAAAACTTGGAGAGACTTGTTTTGTGGTCTATTATATGATGCATCCTGAAAAATGTGTATTATGTAGCTTTTGGATGAAATGTAGTTTTATCTTGTCTAGGATGCAATTTAATTCTGCTGTTTTTGTTGACTTTTTGCCTGGGTGATCAGTGCATTGGTGAAAGTCAAGTTTTGAAGTCCTCAACTCTTATTATATTGGAGTATATTTCTTCCTTCAGAACTATTAATTTTGCTTTGCATAATTGGGTGTTCTGATAATAGGGTGCATATAAATTCAAGATTGTCACCTCCTCTTACTCACTGAAATCTTCTATTATTATGTGATGATCTTTCTTGTCTATTTTACTGCTTTTAAAGTTCATTCTTTGATATTAGTATGGTTACTCTTGCTTTCTTTTGAATTACATTTGTATGGAATGCCTTAGCCCATCACTTCACTTTTGGTATATGTGTATCCTTAGAGGTGAAGTGACTTGGTTTTCTTTTTTAGACCATTCAGTTCTTACATGTCTTTCAATGGGAGAATTTAATCCATTTACGCTCAGGTAATCATTGATAGGTAAACTCTTATTTCAGCCATTTTGTAACTTGTTTTCTAGTTTTATTATCATTCCTTTATGTTCTCCCTCTCTTACAGTCTTCTTTTGTGGTTAAGTTATTGAATCCAATAATTTGTTTTGTTTCTTTCCTTAATATTTTAGATTTATGGGGCTGGGGATGTGGCTCAAGCGGTAGCGCGCTCGCCTGGCATGCGTGCGGCCCAGGTTCGATCCTCAGCACCACATACAAACAAAGATGTTGTGTCCGCCGAGAACTAAAAAATAAATATTAAAAAAATTCTCTCTCTCTCTCTCACTCTCTCTTTAAAAAAATATTTTAGATTTATCTATTATAGATTTTTTGCTTTGTGATTACAATGAGGCTTACAAAAATATCTTTTGATTATAGCAAGCTATTTTGAGATAATAGCAACTTAACATAATCATAGAGATAATAACAGAAACTAACAAAAGACCAAGAGAAAATATACTAATAAGAAATTACACTTGTACTCCATTCTTCCCCACATTTTGAATTTTTGACATCCCTTTTTATATGTTTCTATAGGGCCAGTCTCTTAAAATATTAATATAGTTATTATTATTAATTGCTTTGTTTTTTAGTCTTCATACTAAAGATATGAATAGTTTATCTACCATGTTTGCAATAGTAGAGCATTCTGAACTTGTATAATTACTCTTACCATTGAGTTTTATACATTTGCTTGTTTTCTTCTTACTCATTAACATCTTTACCCTTCAGTTAAAGAAACTTCTTTTAGCATGTCTTGTAGGAGAAGTTTGAAAGAGATCTAGTCTCTCAGCTTTTGTTTGTCTAGCAATGTCTTTATTTCTACTTCATCTCTAATGGATAGCTTTGCTGGGTAAAATACTCTCAGTTGATGTATTATTTTTCCTTCAGCACTCTGAGAATCTCAATCCACTCCTGTTTCTGCTGAGAGGTCAGCTATCTGGTGAATTTGGACACCCTCATTTGGTATTTGCTTGTTTTTTTCTTGATACCTTGAGCATGTTCCATTATCTTTTACCTTTGAGAGATAAATTATAAGATCTCTTGAAGTTTGACAATTTTGAATTAAATTTTACTGGTGACGTTTGATATCCTTTTTTTTTTTTTAGATTTGGGATGTTTTCTGTTATTATATTGATGAATAATCCCTCTACTCCTTTAACATTCTTAAATCCCTCTAGAATTCTAACAACCTAATTACTTGTTCTTTTCATGATGTCCCATAATTCTTGTAAGCTTTGTTCCTTCTTCTTTATTCCTTTTTATTTTTTTCTCCTTCAGTTGTATGTTTTCAAATGGCATATCTTTGAGCCCACAAATTTTCTCTTTTATTTCATATGTTCTGCTATTGATGCCCATTGATGTGATTTTTGCTTTATTTTGTTTGGGTTGGGTTTTTAAATTTTCGAGATGGGATCTTACTATGTTGCCCAGGCTGGTTCCAAATTCCTGGGTTCAAGTGATCCATCTGTTTCAGCCTCAAGAAGTTGGTACTCCAGCTGTATACCACCACACCCAGTCTATGATTGTTTTTAATTCAATTTTGTGCATTTTTTTAGTTCAAGGGTTTCTACCTGATTTCAAAAAACTGTTTCTATCTCTCTGTTAATTTTCTCTGAGTACTGAAACACTCTCTCTCTCTCTCTCTCTCTCTCTCTCTCTCTCTCTCTCTCCCTGTGTCTTTGAAATTCATTAAATTTCCTTAAAATAGTTATTTTAAATTGTTTAAACTGAAATTTCACATATACTTGTTGCTATCTAGTTGATATCTGGAACTTTATTTTGATTATTAGGTGAGAAGCTCTTGATGATTGGTGTGCAACATCTTTTGAGCATAGAAAAATTATGTATTTATTCCAATCTCCCTTATCTGTCTCTGTTTGTATCTGTCTTCCAGAGATTCTAAACAGCTTTCTTATTTCCTCTGAGCCTGTAGTCACTTCCTCTAATTCATCAGTGAATGGCACCCAGGCCTAGATTGCTGGGAGTCTGCTGTTGTGCACTAGTGGACAATTCAAGCCCATGTTTGTACTGAGTCCTTACCTGTTGTGTTTTACAGCATGAACCACAAAAGTATCTAAGCAGTGCAGTTCATCCCCTCAAGCCTCTGTCTAGTCCTGGGGCAGGCCAAAGTGCCTTGTCCATAGTCTTCAGCATGTGGTCAGAAACTGTGGAGTTCTGCCTGGCTATGGACAGAGTCATTGTGGAGAGACCAGACCCAGGCTCCTATGCCATGCATGTGGCCACCAGTGCTCCAGATTGTTTCATATCCTGAGCCCACAACCTGCCAAGGTCAGAACTTCCAGAACTGCCTGGGGCAGGCAAGACTCACAGTGCCATAGCAGCCTACTGCTGAAATGGGTTCTAGCCACAGGTGATACAGACTGGAACAAAATTCCAATGGATTGGGGCCATGTGTCTCCATCTGGCATTGGAGCTGTTCCAGAGGTTCCACCTGCAGACACAGGCCTGGAGTGGTGACTGTATGATCCCAGTGTTAGGCTTCACCAGCTCACTACTGAGTTCCAGGGAAAAGTCCTATGTTAATTAACTTGTCCTACCCTCAGAAAATGAAGGCTTTCTCCATGCTGTGCTGCTCAGGCTGGGGTATAGTGTTGATGAATGTAGAACTTTGACAACCAAAGCTGATGCTAAGCTAGGTTGTACCTGAGTCTCACAGCTGCGAGGACCTGCACTGTCTCTCAGGGATGCTACCAGACCTACGTCATAGCTGGTAGTGATATAGGTTAAAATGTGATTTTGTTGTTGTTGTTGTCTATTTGTTTTTACAGTACTGGGGATGGAAACCTATGTTTTGCATATGCTAGGCAAGGGCTCTACCACTGAACTATTTCCCCAGCTCACAGGTTAAAACCTTTATCTATGCTATTATGGAACAGATTTCTGATTAGTGCTAGGATCAGTCTAGAAACTCCATCTGAAACTGTTGGCCTGAGGATAGCTATGCTGACCAAGGTTAGTGGACAGGTAGTGAAGCAGTCTCTTGACTACCAAGCCTGATGCTGGGTCACAGATTAGTTTTACAGCTACAGGGTCCAGCATAGTCTGGAAGCCTACTCCAAGCCCATTTCAAGGCTATCAATGATGCAGGTTGGAACTCAAGTCTGTCCCACCAGTGTGCAAGTCTCTTCCTGATGCTGGCACAGGTGTGGGGTCTTCATCTTTAAGCTCTGACCTGAGTATAGGGACCTTTGGTGCTTGCCTGATGCTCATTCTCCACAGCAGACCTAGCTACGAGGTCCAAGGAAAAGTCCTGTGCTAGCATTCATGCCCTGTTTCTCTAATGGGGGAATCTTTTTTCCATGCTGCTGCTCAAGGTCACAGAAGAGATGGTGAAGGTAGTCAGCTATCTGGTCTAATGCAGCTATAATGGCTCAGTCTTGTGGGTATTGGCCTACAGATATAGGTTAAGGGTATGGACCCAACATGGAGTTTTACCATGGTGAACCTGGCACTGGATTCAAATCTAAGGTCTAGACTTAATTCTGTATCCCTCCCACAAGTGGAAGACTTCTCTATTTACTTGGAGTTGAAGGAGCAACACTGGCAACTCTTTCCTTCTTACCTTCTTCAATGCAAATTTATTTTTATTATACTAATTCCAGGCACTATGTTTTCTCACCTGACTTTCTTAGCTCTTGTGAAGGTAGTTATTATTCTGGAGTCCAAATACTGCCTAGGTTTGAATCCCAGTATTATTATATCAGGCAGTTTATGTTATTCAGTTGCTGGGCACTTGGATTGTTACCAGTTTTTGACTCAAGAATAAAAACCCTATCTTGAACATTTGCATACAATATTGGTTTTTCTCTTATCTTTTTTAAAATACAGATGAAAAGTATTAATATTCTGATGTACAACAATATTTTGATATGTGTTTACATTGTGAAACAGCTAAATCAAGCAATTGAACAAATGTATACCACTTTTTATAGTTAAAATATATAAAATCTTTCTTAATAATTATTAAATTTATATTGTTTAACTAGAGTCATTGTTACTTTTGTATATCAGGCATCCCAAAATAATCCCTTCTATTAATGAGGGATTATTCAGAGGTAACATGATTAGATTATGAAGAATGTAACCTAATCAGTCCTAGTTTGAATGGATCAACTGGGTGGTAACTATAGGTAGGTGGTTGGAGGAAGTGGGTCACTGGGGACATGCCCTAGAAGTAGTTGTTCTTCTCTTCTTCCTTCTCCTCCTTCTCCTCTCTCTCTCCTTCCCAACCCAACATGAGCTGAGCAATTTTCCACTACTAGGCCCTTCCCCCAGGATTCAGCTGTCTATGAACTGTCACCTCTGAAACCATAAGTTCCAAATAAACTTTTCCTTCCCTACGTTATTCTTGTCAAGTATTTTGGTCACAGTGATACAAAAGCTGACTAAAACAGTCATTATGATGCCAAATAGATCCCTTAAAGTTAGTCTTCTTTTCTAATTGAAATGTTGTATCCTTTGACCAATATCTCCCCAGTCCTATCAACTCAAAGCACAGGTAATTACCATTTTATGACCTACTTTTATTAATTCTAATTTTTTAGATTCCACATATAAGTGAGATCAGGTGGTGTATTAGCTAGCTCTCCATTGCTATAATAAAATACCTAAGACAAGCAAATCATAAAGAGAAAAAGGTTTTAGTTCTTTTGAATAAATACCTAGGAGTGAGATAGCTGGGTCATATGGGTATTTATCCAAAGGAATGAAAATCAGGATACTATAGTGATACAGACATATCAATATTTATAGCAGTGCAATTCACAATAGCCAAGTTATGGAATCACTCTAGGTGACCATCAACAGAAGAATAGATAAAGAATATGTGGCATACACACACAATGGAATTTTACTCAGCCATAAAGAATAAAATAGAATTTACTAATAAGTGGATGGAACCAAAGAACATCATGCTGAGTAAAAAAGCCAAACTCAGAAAGTTAAGGGTTGAAAGTTTTCTCTCCTATGTGGAAGCTAGAGCAAAATATGGGGGAAGAGGTGGGAGATCCCATGAAAATAGAAGGAAGATAAATGGAATAGAGGAGGGCACAGAAGTGGAGGGAGGAAGGATGGGAAAAGGGAGGAACTATGGAATGAATTTGACCAAATTATGCCATATACATATATGAATATACACAATGAATTTCACCTTTATGTATATCTATAAAGCACTGATTAAAAAAAAAAAAAGGCTGGGGTTGTAGCTCAGTGGTAGAGTGCTTGCATAGCATGTGTGAGGTCCTGGTTTTGATTCTCAGCACTACATGTAAATAAATAAAATAAAGGTCTATTGACAACTAAAAAAAATATTTAAAAGAAAAAAATTAAATATCAGTAGATAAATAGAAGAAAGAGCAGTTACAGTAAAGGAAAAGGAACTGAGGGGGTATTTTTATTTTTGTTCCTGGCTATTTCACTTAGTACAATGTCCTCCTTGTTCATCCATATTGTTGCAAATGACAGGATCTCCTGCTTTTTATAGCTGAATGGCATTTAATTATGTATGCGGATTACATTTCATTATATCAAGTTTACATGTCATTGTTTTTCTTTTGAAAAAAGTATGGATTGAATGTCATCAAAATTAAACCTTTTGTGCGTCAAATGACACTAAGACAGTGAAAAGATAACTCAGAATGAGAGAAAATGTTTGCAAATTATGTATCTCATCAGGGTCCAGTATCATTCCTATATGTGTGTGTGTGTATTACATATTATATATTCCATATATTATAAATATAACATATGTACAAAGTATAATTTTTCCAGAGAAGATATAAAAATGGCCAACAAGCATATGAAAAGATATTCAACATAATTAATTGCTAGGAAAATACAAATCAAAACCACAATGGCATACCACTTCATACCCACTAGATGGACTATAATGAAAAGTACAAAACATAACAATCGATGGTGAGAATATAGAGAAATTGACACTCTCATATAAAGCTGGTGGGAATGTAAAATGGTATAGCTGAAAGAAATAGTTTCGTGGTTCTTCTGAAAGTTACATGAAACTCTCATGTAATATCAAGCAATTCTACTCCTAGGTATATAATATATCCAAAGCAATTGAAAGCAGATGTTAAAACTAATAATTATATAAAAATGTTATGTAGCTGCATTATTCATAATAGTCAAAAGGTGAAAACAATCTCAATGTCAAACAACTAATGAATGGATAATCAAAAAGTTGTATATTCATAAAATGGAATATCATTCAGTCATTAGAAGTAATTAAGTACTAATATATGTCAAAACAGGGGTGAACTATGAAAACATTATACTGAGTGAAAGAAGCTAAAAACAAAGGGAGATATATATGTGTATATATATATATATATATATATATATAATAGTAATTCTTTTATGTGGAATATCTATATTAAGCAAAATTTTACAGATAGAAAGCAGATTAGTAGAGGCCAGGATCTGGGGTGATGTAGAAATAGAGAATGACTGGTACTCATAGGGTTTGAGAGTTCTGATGTGTTGATAAAAATGTTCTGGAACTGGATAGTGGTGATGTTATTATGGAGAGCCGCTTCAGAAAACATTCTAAATCCAAATTCAAATCAATGAGAGCTTTATTTACCTGGCCAGGAATTGTCACCCACCCATAGAGACTGAAGCTCTATGGGAGAACAACAGCTTCCTGGCCTATATCTGGGGACTTAAAGATGAAAACCACAACTCAGGGTCTTTTCTTAGCATCATGCAAGCAAGCCAATCACAGAAGCTAGGAAAAAAATCAGTCATCTTTGCAACTCAGTTAACCACATCTTGGGTCCGTACAGGTGTTAGACAATTGTATCCTGAGTTTGAGCAGGTGGTTAGCAGGGCATGAGAATCTACTTCAAAGTCTTGGGTCACGGAGACCACCATATCCTGGGTTGAATACATTTTGTGGAGTACGAAGTACAGAAAACAATATATTATAAGAAAACAGTTTTCATTTCAGTTTTTCAGAAGCAGCTCTTGTAACGTTTTTTTTTTTTTTTTTTTTTTTTAAATAGAAGGCAGCAAAATGGAGTCTTAGGCCTGTCTATGACAGTCCTTGTTTTATAATTATCTTATCTCACTTATCAAAATCTTATATCTGTAATCTATATTTTTTTACTCATCTATAACCTATAACTTACACTCTTATTGATTGTATTTATCAGTTCACACCACAACAATGTTTGCTGAGTATTATGAATTCATTAATACCACTGAATTGTATGCTTTAAAAGCCCCTGAAATATTGATGTTTGCTTTTTGCTTTGGTGAAAGAATCAGGGTAAGAACTAGCAAGTGATTTACTTCATGCTGGTATAAATGGAAAATTTTACGTCATGTGTCTTTTTCCACAGTAATAAAACACAGAAAAAAAATGTAGATCCCATCTAATACTGCTGATATTCTTTAGATATTCATATTCCAGAGCTTATATTTGTTACTTGTAATAAGGTTAGTTCCATAAAATGTAAAAGTGCCATTACTGGATATGGAACATTACCCACAACCTTGTAATCTCTGTGTATCCTTTGTGTCTAGATCTTAAGTGCTAATTCTTTCTCTTATTGGGATGCATTTATTTCAGCAGATTCCTCCACTGAGGACCACTTAGGAGAGTTCTGAGCTATAGATAGTATTTCCTAACTGATTCCTTATGACTACTTTTCATCCTAACCCTAGTTCTGGTTCAATATTTATTGTTAGAGATCTTCAACAGTGCTGTCTGTGCTCTTGAGCCGAATCTGTTTCAAGACAAAAGCTTTGTTTATTTCAACTGTTCCACAGTGAATGTGTACCTTTGCCTTATCATTGGTGGAAGTAATGTTTACTCTGAACACTTTTCCCATGTCTCCCTCTATTCTGTAGCCAAAGACTTATCAGGCCCAGATTTTCATACCTTTAATCTTTTTCAACAAAAAATTTATTTGGGGGGGGGAATCTTCCTTCCTATTTTAAAGATATCTGATGATCACTGCACAATATTAGTATGGTTTAGTCTGCCATCTTTGGTAGTCAGGCTACTTGAGCCCTATTTTGTTTTCTCTTGACTTTTAAGTCTTTGCTGAAACTCTGAGTCTATAGAAAAGTCATATTTAATACCATGTTTTGTTAACAAAAATGCCCTTTGATATTTCTTTTCTCCCAAAATTTTATTTTTATTTTTGTTATGTTTACAATTTAATTTTTCTTAGCTTTTCTTATGTTGTTGTTTTGCAATCCTCACTGCTAATTAAACTAAGAAATTTTTTAAGATCTACCATTTGTAAACAAATCTCAAAGGATTGTAAATAACAATTTCCCATTATATAAATAATTATTCTCTACCAATTCAGTCTTCCTGTGGTTTTCTTTTTTTTATTAAAAAATACCTTCTGGGTAAAGTATCACTAAGAAAGCTATTGCTTTAGAAATGATATATCCTATTTTCCCTGGTGTTTTCCTGTTTCTAGTTTATAAATACCTAATCTGACAAATGTCTCATGTAGTATGAAATAACTGGATTTTTCACAACTGTTGCCATTCCAGGATCAAAATTAATTTTAAACATTCTGAAGTCTTTATCGCTCTCTAGTTCTAATATTCCTTTATGCCAAATCACTGTAAAAAGCACCTGAAACATTGCTGTTTCCTTTGGTGAAAGAATCAGGGTGAGAACTGACAATATGGTTTACTTCATGCTACACATAAGACTCATTAACACAGTCAACATGGTGTCCTCTGTTATTCCTAGTAAGTACTACTATACATGGTGAATTATCTTACCTGTAAAACTTGAATAAGATCCAAATATTGTTTGGGAATTATTTGGAACTGCTTTTTTTTTTAAAAAAAAATTAGTCATAAATGGATATAATACCTTTACTTATTTTTTTATGTCGTGCTGAGGACTGAACCCAGTGCCTCACCAGTGCTAACTGAGTGCTCTACCACTGAGCCACAAAGCCCTGGGACTTCTTTTTAACTTTAAAGAAAGCAACATAGTTTCTTTACTACAATCTCCCCAGACTTTTTTTGGACGAAGTTATTACAGTCAACCTCGTGATTTACTTTGCCCTTCTGAGATGTGATTCTTATACTTCCTGGTGCCTACTGAATGAAATGCTTAATTTGGTTCCAAAAAAAGAAAAAGAAGGAAAGAAAAGTCTTCAAAAGATTAATGGACTATTCTCTAATTATGTACATTATTATGATGTAAAGAATGTAATAAGTAGACTAAGCTGTAACATTAAATATCCTATACAACATATTTTCACATTTAATGGAAGTGGTAAAATTTGTAGATGTTGATAGCAAATCTGTTACATACTCAGGCCAAGTAAATGAAGGGGAAAAGGCAGCAGCAATTTTATAGGTTCAAGTGATTGAGAGTGCCATAGGCAATTCTCTGATCTTTAATATATACTGTCAGTCAAATAAATCTTTAAGTACCATGACTAGACTGTAAAATAAATTTAGTTTTGTTTGAAGATTTTCCCAGGTTCCTCCCACTGTCCATGAATTGTTGTATAGCACACGTACCACATGAAAAACAGAACAACATAATCCAGAGAATCATTGAGAATTAGCTATTCTTATTCTGGAGGTATTGAGATAATTTTAACTAATGGTTACCACACTCCACTGCACATTGATGTTATCTGAGAGTCTTTTTAAAGTCAAGACACTTATGTTCATGTTATGGACATAGCAAATGATTATGATTCATTTTGGCCAACGTAGAGGGAGGAGGTTAGGTGAGAATACCATGGCTTTAGTACAAACTTTTATTTTTAAATTGTGATGAAGAACACCTTAGTGCGGAGAAGGATGGTACACATTGCCTATGGTCTGAATGTGTCCTCAATAAGTGGAAACATAATCCATAAATTTATACATTAATGATATTTGGAGCTAGAACTTTGGAAAATCATTTGAATTAGATGAGATCCTGAGGGTAGGACTCCCATGATCGTATCAGTGGCATTATATGAAGAGGAAAAAAGACCTGGCTAGCCCTCTGACACCTTGCTCCCTGGGTCCATATTTCTCAATCTTTTTGATTCTATGGCTCTTTCTCAAAATCATTAAAAAGGAAAATTAAAATTATAATTTACTAATAATTGACATTTTAAAATAAATCTGTGAAGACAAATTGATCAGCTTGAATATAATTTTAGGAGAAAAATTATTTTTGTATTAAAACTATTTTGCCTTCAAAAGTATAATAATATGAATGAGCCTAGGTAGATTGTTTTCTTGCCACAAGCTTTACATTCTAACAATATAGAAGATATTTTCAAAATAAAAATATTGCTGCTGCATAATTTTCTTTTTATTTTTTTCCAACAAAATACAGTGAGTGAATCAATTATCCTTGTTAATTTCTGGTACATATCCATCATTGGTTCTTTGGAATCTTTATTCTTATTGTGTGTTTCTTTATTCTTTTATCTTCACCTATAATTCCTATAGTCTCCATAGATAATAATCACTAGTTAAATTAGTCTCTTATATAAATGGGTTCAACTATCTTTTAAATTTGTATGTGGTATTTAGAAATCCTTAATTTTAAATTAATCTTATCAATTTGCTGCTTTACAGTATATGTTTTTGAGGTAGTACTTTAGATGTCCTTCCCTGATCCTATATAACAAGCTATTAAAATATTTTAAAAATATTTTTCTGTTAAATACACAGTTAACTTTGATATTATATTTAATTGTTTCAACTTTATATTAGGTATAAGCCACAACCTAGTTTCATTTATTTCAATTTAGTGAACCGATTTTCCCAACATTGTCAATTAAAAAATATCCATCTTTTCTTCATTGATTTACATTGTTCTCCTTATCTTATAATTTTACACACACATACACAATATACCACATCAGTCTGCCTCTGAGGGTGCAATTCTCCAACGGTATTTTTCCCCTTTTGTGGCTACCACAAAGGGTTTTGTTTTTGTTTTGTTTCAATTATTACTGAGGTTTTAAAATATGAGTTTATCAAGTAAGACATGTCTTCCTCTATTAGTTTTAATTTTTAAGAGTGAGATGAATTTCTTTAATCTTCTATATAAATTTTATAGTACATTTATCATATTGCTAAAAAAATCTAGCTTAAACTTTGAAGAGGATTTCCTTAGATTTCCAGATCAATTTTTAGATATTATCATTATAATATCAAGTCATCTCTTTAAGAGTGTGGAACACCTCGTTTTAAAATTTATGTCATTTTCTATATCCATTACTATTGTTCTGAAGTTTTTGTTAGAGAGTTAATTTATATTCTTATTTAATTCCCAGATAATTTGTTGTTATTTTGTTGCTATTATAAATATCATTTTATTTTAATTGCATTTTCTTGTTGCCTATTTCTGGTATAAAAATATGATTGATTTTGTAATTGCTCTTAAGATTGGCAAAATTTTCATACTCTTAGTAGTTTTAATTAGTTCCTCATTCATTTTGTGAAAATTGATTCTTTCTAAATTTCTAAATTCTTTCCAAATTGATCTCTACAATGCACAATCTCCTCTTAAAGGAGATTATATGCTTATTACTCATCAACCTTTCTACTTCTTAGAGCAGAGCAATATATTTGTAGAGATTTTATATATTAATTCCTCAAATATATTTGTTGAGCACTTGTTATGCTCCAGGAACTGTGAAGATATAAGGGTGACCATGACCAACATTATTGCTACACTAGTGGAACTTTTAATCTAGTAAGGGAAATAACATTCAAGTGAGTAATTACAATAAAGTAGGTTATATTATCATAAAGGAAATAAGGTTGCTATATGGGCATATTGAAAGGGAAAGTAACCTGCCTTAACCCATTTTTTCCATCATCCCAGATGTGAAACTCATATTAAAAACTTAATATAATATATAATATATAGTCATATAATACATAATATATTTTTTAATAACAATATAGTCATGCTATCATGATATTAATTAATATTATGTAATATTTATTAATTTAATAATATATATAAACTCTAGATTATGATTTCTAATCATTTTAGTGCATCTGTGTTGATTACATTGAAATACTTGCAGAACTGAAAACTGAGATTTTTAATCTGAGATGTATTCTCAAAGGAAGTGTTTCAGCTAATATGTGAAGGAGTGTTCCATGTGACATGAATTTCCAACAGCAAAGAGATCATAGACTTTATAGTAATTGAATGAAATTTCTTATGACAATAATGTAGGTTGTGGAAGGATTTTTGTACAGGATGAAACTGATGTGATAGGACAGGTTCAAATCACTGTCCAGTGCCTAGTAAGGAATTTTGTTTTGAGGACAAGAAAGAGCTATTGAAATAGGTTGAGCAAGGTAGTGACATGATTATAGTTACAATTTAATATTGTAATTATTTCCACTTATAGCCAAAGTGTATAATGTATACTTTGACCTATAGCAACTCCTCCTTCTGCAAGAATTTGATTAAGAATGTAAGGATTTTGGCGTTTTGCCTAAGCCTATATAACAGACTGATTAAGCAGCAAAGAAACATTATTATATTATAAAACAAGATGAATAGATATAGAGTGTTTTCAGTGTTAATTCAGTACTTTAACAACTTCAGAGTTCTATGTTGATGTCTGCAATTTCATTGTTTCTAAATTTACAAGGTGGGTGAAACACATACATTATTGTTCAACGAAACTTTTTCCTTATGAGTGTATTTTTTATCAGAGAAGAAAACAATTTGAAAAGCTCTCTTGGAGACATTCCTTTTTTAAAAAAATAAATTATTTATTTATTCTAATACGTTATACATGATGGCAGAACACAATTCATTTCATATTACACATATACAGCACAATTTTTCAAGTCACTGATTGTACATAAAGTATTTTCACACCATCCATGTACTTTGAGTATTTATGTCTAACTCATTTGACCATCATTCCTACCCCCTTACCCCCTCCTTTCCTCTCCCTCTCCTTTGCCCTATCTAAAGTTCCTCCATTCCTCCCATGCTCCATCCCTATCGCCATTATGAGTCAGCATCCTCAAATCAAAGAAAACATTCGGCCTTTGGTTTTTTGGGATCAGTGGAGACGTTGCCTTATATCTCATTGGATAGTATTACATCACATGTCCATTCACAGGATGACCAATCATAGGAATGGCCATGATTGTCTTACACCAATCAACTTTCCACTTATAGAGTCAGGGAGGGAGGCAGAGAGGACATGTTAATTGAGCACAAAAATTAGAACTTTAAACTGAGTTTGGGGGCGGGTGTGCGAAGGCCTGTAATTCCAGCAGCTTGAGAGGCTGAGACAGGAGGAAGTAGTGGTGGATTTGAGGTTGGCAACCAACAGTGTCTGCATTACCATACTCTGAACAAAAATACTTTATGTAGTCTAGTTCATATCTGTTCTATTATCACCTTCTGACTTCACTTATTATTCAGGTATATTATCATCCAAGTCAATTACCAGAATTAGAAATAGGAAAATCTATGTGGGGCAGTTTTATCACCACCTTTCAACAACTCCTCACTGTGATAATCTGGCTCCCATTCATTCTCTCTCATTCTTACCTAATATCTCATATTATTAGAATGCTTTGTGTATCTCCTTGCCTTCCTACATAGTTCTTCTTTTGATTCTTACACAATATCCATCAGATAGGCAGCCCAGGGACATGAAGTAACTCTCCAAAGTCATCCACATTTCTCTTGGATCAAAAATTACTTCAAAAAACTTTAACTCCTCTAGCACTGGATTATAAATTCTTTCAAGTTGTCATCCACTATTAATTTTGATCATACTCTCATTTCTTGCATTTGAGAAACATTGCAGAATATAATAATAGGGTACGAGTTGAACAAAAGAGCTGAAGGAAACTGTAGAAGCAGAGTGAATTAAGTTGGGAGGGAAATATATGACAAATCATGCCTGAATCTCAGTGCTCAGGCTGTAGGAAATCTGAGCCCACAGTCCAGTTAAGCCAGTCATTTGCATAAACCTCAGTAGGAAACTCCAAAATGGCTTTGCACCTGCTCCAAAATATTGGCAAATGGAATTATTTCAAAACAGGCAAACCAGGGTGCACTGGAATTAGGCTTCAGAGGATCACTCATGCCTAGCTAGTTTGCAGGATAATGGCTGTGAGCCCAGATGGTCTGCATAGTGTATTGCCTAGATTGTACCGGATGGCTGTGGATGCTGACATTCAAATATCCATTGTAACATCCATTTTCATTATGTAAATTCCCCCTCTTAAAAGCAAAAAAGAAAACAATCTTTCTCCCAACTAAAATCAGGTATTAAAATTGTCATTACCTTTTATCAGGAATTATGTATTTTTTGTTTGCCTGATTATCACAATATGCTTGTAGGATCAGACCTGAGAAGTCCTATTAATTCAAACACATCATTGAAAGAAAATAATTATCTTTGTTTAAATATGTATGCTTAAATGTTTATGCCTAAATGTTTGGCCATGTATTTTGTACTTTATACTTTTGATGTAGACAATGATTTTTGCTGTTTTATTTTTTCATTTGAATGAGAGTGGGGCTAATAGTACATTTATATGGCTATAAATGAGCTTTGTCAGAAAGATGCAATTAATACCATGAATTTGATATTTAGCTTCTTATGTTCTTACCAATGTGCTACTCTGTGTCTCCCTAAAGCCCTATCCAGAAACCCCACTTCCACCTCCACATACATGATCCATATTATATTTGGGTCAAATTATAGCTTGTTGTTTCCCTTTACTACTGTAGCAAATGCTTTGAATTTGTTTTTTTTTTAAATTTTTAAAAAAATTATAGGTAGACACAATATCTTTATTTTATTTTTCTGTGGTGCTGAGGATCGAACCCAGTGCCTCACACATGCTAGGCAAGCACGCTACCACTTGAGCCACAACCCTAGCCCCAACTTTGAATTCTTTAGTTTGATTTTAGAGAATTCCCTTTCTTTCTAATATTCAGTTATTTGAAGACCTGTATCTTAAGGAGTTGAGTGATAAAAATTAAAATTTTCAATAGAGCAGAACAGTTCATAATTAGACCTATGATTAGGTTCTACTAGTGTAACCGGAAGCTCAGTCCCTGTCCCCAAAGCCAATCAATCCCAATTTAATAATGAGGACAGTTTTGAGAAAAAAGAAAAATGAAGTTTTATTGCTTTGCTAGCAAAGGAGAAACACAGGGGACTCCTGTCCCAAAGGCTGTGACTCTCCATCCAGAGGGACAGGGTGCTCTAGTAGGGGGCCCCAAGGCTCCAAGGTGAGTTAGGATTCACTTGTTAATTTGAGAGACACTCACTTTCCAGATCCCCAGCTGGCCTCTCCTTCCTATAGTGAGTATGTTCAAGGGCAATTAACTAGGGGAAGAAAAGATACTCTTGTTAGGGAAGGGGGGAGAGGAGAAAAGAGAAAAAAAAACATTAAAAAAAAAGCTTTAGAGCAATGAGGGCTACATTCAGAAGGTGTAGGGACCACTGTTACACTAGTTTAATCTTGGATAAGTTATGAAATTGTCCTGAGTTCCAGCTTCCTATCAGTGAATTGAGGATACTAATACTACCCTAAGAAGATTCAGTGATTGAATACATATGAAGCATTTCCCATTGTGCTGGACACATAGTGAATCAGAATCATTATTTACACAGCTTACAAAAAGAAACACAAAACTCAGCAGTTATTTAAAAAGATAACAAATTATGCATATGCTAAGGAAATGTTCATGTTATATACCACATCAGAAAAGAGGTACAAAATAATTTGTTCATAATTCTATTTTTGTTAGCTAAATGAAACTCTGCCAAGAAAAAAGTAAATACATCTGAGCTCACAAACATGTAAACCTTGCATAGCAAAGAGCCCTAATCCACTCATCTCCCTCCATCATATGCATTCCAGTTCCTACAAACATTTTGTGATGTATTTCCCAAATAGCACAATGCTTAAAAATGAAGGTTTTGTGCAACTCACTAGTAAATAAAAGAATAAAATGGACTAAGATCTCAGGAGAGGACTGGGTTGTGGCTCAATGGTAGAGCACTTACCTAGCACATGAGAGGCACTGGGTTTTATCCTCAGCACCACATAACAAATTAAATAAAATAAAGTTAAAAAAATAGTTTAGCCGGGCATGGTGGCACACAACTGTAATCCCAGTGGCTTTGGAGACTGAAGCAGGAGGATCATGAGTTCAAAGCCAGCCTTAGCAACTTAGTGAGGCCCTGAGCAACTCAGTGAGACCCTGTCTCTAAATAAAATACAAAATAGGGCTGGGGATGTAGCTCAGTGGTCAAGTGCCCCTGAGTTCAATCCCCAGTACAAAAATTTTTTTAATTAAAAAAATTAAAATAAAAAGATCTCAGGAGAATAAGGGGGAAAGGCTATGAATAGGTAATTCAAATAAAAGGAAGTTGAATTAACCAGCATATGATAAGTGCACAAACTTTATTAGTAATTAAGGAATCTTTTGAATCTTGAACTCTGCTTCTTCTACAACCACTTTTCATGTTGTGATGTCAACAGGAAAGGAAATCTGAGTTCATTTTTAGTAATGAGCTAAATGGTATAACCCCTCTCCCCCAAAGATAACATCTATGTCCTAATCCTCAGAACCTGTGAATATTATTTTATATGGCAGAAGAATAACTATACCCATATATGGAAAAAGATGGAATTAATTGAGGAGTTCATCATGAATTATCTGGGTAGACCCTAAATACAATCACTTAGATTCTTATCAGAGATATAAGGGCATTTTTGTAAAATACCTTTTTAAAAATTATTTTTATGTGGTGCTGAGGATTGAACCCTGGGCCTCATGCATGCTAGGGGAGAACTCTGCCACTGAGCCCCAGCCCCAGCCCTATAAGGGCATTTTGGCACACACACAGAGGAAAACCTAAAGTGAACAAGGAATCAGAAATTGGAATGATAAGCCACAAGTAAAAAAATACCAAGGAATGCTGAAAGTCACTAGATTGCAGAGGAGACATGGAAAGTATTTTCCCCTAGAGCCAGAGAGGAGATGGCTCTACTAACATCATGATTTCGGATATCAGGTCTCCAGAATTGTGACAGAATGCATTTCTGTTGCTTGGAGTCACCAGGTTTGTGGAAAGTTGTTATGACTGCCCTAAGAACCTAAAACTCTAATGATATTTAGTTTATTTAATTTAGTAAAGGCAATAGAAAGAATCAGCAGGTGTTATCATGTTCCTTAAATGCAACAAAATTGGGTTTCTGCTTTCCCCATTTAAAAAAAATAATTTGTCCTTTTCATTGAAAAAACATTAAAAATTGATAATATCTCATGTTAGTAAAATGTGAGCCAAAGATCTATCTCACATACTCTATATGGGAGTGTAAATTTGTATGGTCTTTTGGAGAAAAATAACAATATGTATTAAATTTTAAAGTATGCACAGAAATTTTACTTGTACATCTTCACAATGAAGCACTTATATAATTATTCATTATATTATAAAGAATACAAAAATATATTTACCTAAATTCCCACCAACAGGAAAATATGTAAATTGGATAAGTCTTGAAATACTATGTTCTGGCTAAAAAAGTAGGCAATTGATCTATATAACTGATATGGAAAGATTCCTAAAATATATTGTTTATCTAAAAAAGCAAATCAGAGCATAATATGTATAAACATATTTATGAAAGGCTTTCTACCTATCTGCAACACACTGTTTCCACTCTAGTCCAGTCTACCATCTTCTTTATCCTGTACTATTGCACAGCCTCCTTACTATTCCCCCCTGCTCTCACTCTTGCCTCCTTCAATAATACATTGTCTATACAGTTCATTAAGAAATGCTTGCAAAATGTAAATTGTATCAGTCACCCTTGCTTAAACCCTTTCCATGAATTTTCTCTGTTCTTTGTTAATATAAAAAAAGAAAATTAAAAAAAAAAGAAAAGTGAGTGGGGCATAGTAACGCACACCTGTAATCCCAGTGATTTGGAAGGATGAGGCAGGAGGATCGCAAGTTCAAAGCCAGCCTCAGGCACTTATGGAAGCCCTAAGCAACGTAGTGAGACCCTGTCTCACAGTAAAACAAACAGACAAAAATGGGATTGGGATGTGGTTCAGTGGTTAAGTGACCCTGGATTCAATCCCCAGTACCAGAAGAAAAAATAAATAAAAATAAATAAAAAAGAAAAAAGCAGCAAGACGAAAAACCCTCTTTACCATAACCTTAAAAACTCTGCATGATCTAATTCTTGCTTCCCCCTGAAACCTACTCTAATACATACTTTGCTGCCAACTAGGGGCTCCCATACTAATCCTGGCTCAGATCAATTCCTTCCTAACTCAAGGCCTTGGTACTGGCTGGGCTCCCTGCTTAGGAAACACTTTCACAGATGCTTATAATGACTGGTTTATTCTCATCATTAAAATCTCAACACAAGTTTCTTGTAGATACCATGTAAAGAAGTAACAAATATGCTCTCAGATCTTCAACTATAGAGTATGAAATTGACTAGCACATGCCCCCCTTCCCTAACCCCATTCTATGCATGAGCTATTCCCAGCCATTGCCCAGATGTCAGGCCCCCTTCTGGGAGATGAGGACTTCTTTGACAGGGAATTTTAGCTTGAAGACTCCCTATCAGCTGAAACTTTAGTTTTATAACTTTTTCTCCTCTATCTTCATCACAGAAGTTAGAGCTGCATTACTATCAGCAGCAAGGGTCTCAGTTTCCTTTCATTCTCTCTGTTCTTACAGGCAATAGACCTCTCATGGTGTTGGGGATTGAAGGAACCCAGGGGCTTGTGTATGCTAGGCAAGCACTCTACCAACTAAGCCATATCCCCAGCCCCCAAACCTCTCACACTTCTAATCTCACCAACTTTGTTTCTCAGGGAAGCAGACTCACATACCATATCCTAAGTAGTCTCTCCTGTAGTCAGAATCTTTCTCTTGTTTATTTGTTTGTTTGTTTGTTTCAGATTATCACTGTGACCTGAAATTATTGATTACTTGTATATTCATTCATTATTTGTACTCACTCCACTGTCAACTCCATGAAGACCCAATTTTTCTTATTTCTCTGTGTCTCCAGCTTAGTGTGTGAAACTAACAAGGTATTCAATAGCTAACTGTTGAATCAATCCATTCATGAATTTCCAAGTGAATGAAGATAAGGACAGAGATTTAAGGTTCTAACAGTTGTTACCTTAGGTAGGATTAGGGGACAGGACTAAAAGAGGAATTTAAATTTTTACTCTCTGTATTCTGTTTTTAACAAATTTGTATTTTTCTTAATTTCTTAATTTCTTAATTCTGTTTTTAACAAATTTATATTTTTCTTAATTTGTAATTAAAATTATTTTAAGTATAAAAAGTGAAAATATTAATAACATCAATATAAAATAGATTATCCTGAATTTCAAGTATAAATGAAAATGATTTAGTTTGTTTGACTCTCAGTTAATCCTATTTTAATAAGATTTTGATATATATTATCAACATCTCTAAAATCCCTTCATTTCATGCATATAAAATAATCTGTATGCTTGCTTTATAAATCCATAATCTAAAAAGAGGATGGTATAAAATTGAATATGTGAAGATAGAATGAGAAATGCTTCCAAGTCACTATGTAACAAGACACAAAATAATGCCTAGGTATCTCTAATCACCATCTGTGATCCTACTATAATTGAAGAAAAGCTCATCAAAATAATTAATAATTAGTAGTAGATTTTAAGAAAGGTATTAAAGTTGAATACTGGGTATTAAACCCAGTTAGAAACAATAAATTCTGGTGTTTTTTACCATAATGAGGGAGATTATTCTTTGACTGCGATATAGTCCCCACAAATTCCTGTGATATAGAAATATTCAAAGGTGAAATTATTGGATTGTGAGAACTGTAACTGATGGAAGTGGGTCACTGGAGGGTGTTATCCAGAAGGATTCATCTTCCCTGTGGCCCCTATCTCTCTCTCTCTGCTTCTTGGCCACCATAAATGAAGAGGCACCCCTTCACCATGCCCTTCCTCCATGATGTTCTGCCTCAACTTGAGTCCAGAGCAAATAGAACTAAGCCTCTGAAACTATGAGCCAAAATAAACTTTTCCTCCTTTAAGTTGTTCTTGTCAAGTATTTTGGTCAAACTGACAAAAAGCTGACTATAATTCATGGTAATTATATATTATATATTATATATTTTTGGGGTATCTAAAAGAGAGGAGCTCAATGGCTCCAAATATTAAGTAAAGGAGACGAAAAGGTTAATTACTTTGATTTAATAAGAACACATTGTACACATTAATTACGATGTTATACTGTGCTCCATAAATATGAAAAAATGTTTTAGGAAATGGAAATGTTAGCTACCCCAATTTGGATTTGATCATTACACCTGCTATACATATATCAAATTATTACATTGTACCTCATAAATAAGCACAATTAAAATAATAATTAGTAAATAAGAAAGACAAGAATTATTTGTTGTCAAGTGAACATGAGGATGTTTTTCTAAAAAATATGATATACCAGAGAACTGAGGCTATACAACTTCAGCAAAAGAACAAGGTAGGCAAGAAAAGGGTACTTGTGTAACCAACACAAATTTGTAGCATGCCTACTGTATGTCATGTGCTGGATGAGAAAATTTAGATAATAAGAGAAGGTTAAAGTCCCTAAACTCAGAATTTAGTGGAATGGAGAAGTGCAGTGTGAAGGAATATATATAAGAATCTTATGGTAGATGTAATAAATAGTGGTATGTACCAAGGCATGATAGGGAAATTTCTGTTTGTATACTTTATGGAGGTATGTTGGAGAACCAAAGTAGTGTTTGCCAAAGTGAGAAAAAAGAGGCAGAGACAAGATGTGGAGGGGTCTAGGATATGATGCTAAGTAACTTGAATTTTTTCTTAGGGGTCAGTGGTCCTCTAATTTTTCATTGTATATCCCAATCTCCTTTAAAAAAATTATTATATACAAAATACATGTATGAAGATGTGAGAAAAAAAGAATACCATTACCCTAGGTTAGGTAGAGAGAAGTGATGGGAGGGGAGGGAAGGGGTTGGGGATATAGGAAGCTAGTAGAATGAAACAGACATTATTATTACTGTGTGTATATATGTGAATGCATGACCAATATGATTCTGCAACCTGTACACTCAGAAAAATGAGAAATTATATCCCATCTGATTCAAATGTATGATATGTCAAGATCATTGTACTGTCATGTGTAACTAATTAAAACAAAAAAATTATTGAACATCCAAGGAATGTCATTTATTTATGAAATTTTTAGTGAACATATGTGCATTATAAATCCTATAAAGTGAAATTTTAAAAGATGAGGTAAAATTAAACTAAAATTAGTTATAATATTCTCCCCATAATAGCATAGCTACAATTGCCACTTTGGATAATGGGTGTCAAGGAGAGTAAAATGATCAGATTTGTATTTTGAACATATTATCAATGGCAATGGGGAGAATATATTGTGAGAACTAATATAAAAATTTGAAAACTGGTTTTTAGTTTGTTGGAATTGTGAAACATAATATTATGGTTATGGGAATAACTTATTAAAGGTAGATTTCAGAGATATTTACCCATATAATAGTAGAATATGAGTATTTGACCTACTTGAATATGGATCAAGATAGTATAAAGATAAGGAAGCAATCCCTTATTTCTTTTTCTTTTTTTAACCTTCTTTTATTTGTTTTTTTTAGATATACATGACAGTAGAGTGTATTTTGATGTATTATACATACATGGAGTATAACTTCCCATTCTTGTGGTTGTACATGATGTAGAGTTATACTGATTGTGTATTCATATATGAACATAGGAATGTAATGTCCAGTTCATTCTACTGTCTTTCCTATTGCCATTCTCCCTCCCTTCCCTTCATTCCCCTTTATCTAATCAAATGAGCTTCTATCCCCCACCCCTTACTGTGTGTTAGCATCCACATATCAGAGAGAACATTCAGCATTTGGCTTTCTAGGGCAATCCTTAATTTAATATTTGGTGCCATTAACCAGAAAAAGGAATGCAAAAAGTGAGCAGAATTGAAAGTGTGGTGGAATGGATTTAATTTTGGATTTTTGAGTTTAGGTGCAAGTCTCATATCCAGATGGAAATGCATTAGAGGCCATCGGATTTGCAGAAATAAAGCACAAAAAAAATAGCAAAGACATGGACAGAAGATCTTCTCTGGATTGTGATAGTTAAAATCATGGGAATAAAATATTATAAACTTTCTCCCATAATCTCCAATATGCTCCTGTCACCATTTCTGGTAAAGTTCAAAACCCCATATAAGACCAATTATTCTTAATCCTGTTCTTACATAACAATCACCTCAATTGCTTCATATCCTGACTTCCAATGAGTTCAGCCTACCTCAGCCACACACTCCCCAAATTGTACCCTAGACCCTTTTACTATGAAAAAATTGTACTCTCTCCTTTTTCTTAATTTTAAACATCCCACTTATCTTAAACTACCATTTACCATCTTTCTGGCTAATTTCTTCTAGAACCTTGATTCCAATAATTATTTGATTAGGAAAATTAATTCCAATAACTGCTTTACTCTCTCTGTTGTTTCTACTATCTTTTGTGTTGTCCCCCCAAACATATCCTATTTCATCTTGGCTCTTTATACAGTATAAATACTATGGATAATTATGGTACTCAGTTCTTTGTGTATAACCCTACCTCTCTTATTTTTTTTCTTTCTTTCTCATTTTTACCTGCCAAGTCTTTAAATCTATTTAAATTTAACTTTCCAACTGTTTTCAACTTTTATGCATGCAGTTGAATATGGATGGAGAAAAATCCACTGTCATAATGACTGAGTTCACTTAAATGCACAAACATTAATATCATGTGAATTAGTCTACTCCTATTCCACTACCTTTGAAAATAATATCACACCATCTTCTCACTCCTCATATTTTCAATATTTCTTCATTTTCAGTCTTGGATCATGATACTTGCTACTCTAACAGAGAAAACTAAGGCAACATAAGAGAACCTGAAAAAATTCTCACAGGCATTTTGGTCACAGGGATGAAAATCTGACTAACACATGCACAATGGAGTTTAATTCAGCCAGAAATAAGAATGAAATTATGACATTTACTGGTAAAAATGAATGGAACTGAAGAACATTATGCTAAGTGAAAGACAAGTGTGGAATATTTTCTCTCATTTGTGGAAGCTAGAGAAAAAAAGAAGGAATAAAAAAGTGATCTCATAAAAATAGAAGGGAGATCAATAAAACAGAAGAAGAAGGTTGAGAGAGAGGAAAGAGGGGAGGCATTTGGGAAGTACTGGCAATGAAACCTACCAAATTATGCTATGTCCATGTATGAATATACCACAATGAAAACAAGTAATCTTTATCATCATCATCATCATCATCATCATCATCATCATCATCGCCATCATAGAAGGGAGACCAGTAGAGTAGAGCAAGAAAATCAGTGTGAAGGAGGAGGAGGGGAAAAAGAAAGATACTGGGGAACCTTGAACGTGGTGGCATATGCCTGTAATCCCAGCAGCTCAGGAGGCTGAGACAGGAGGATCACAAATTCAAATCCAGCCCCAGCAAAAGCATGGTGCTAAGCAACCCAGTAAAACCCTGTCTCTAATAAAATACAAAAATAGGGCTGGGAATGTGGCTCAGTGGTCGAGTGCCCCTGAGTTCAATCACTGATTCCCTGCCCACCCCCAAGAGAGACTGAAGAATGAGATTGAACAAGTTATGTTAGGTGCATGCACAAATATGGCATAAAGAATCTCACTATTTTGTATGACTATAATGCACCGGTAAAACAAACAACAAAAAGCAGTGCTTCTTTTTACCTTTTACTATGCCTTATAGCTTTTTCTTGATACCTCTGATTTGATGTACTAAGCAAAAGAAACTACTGTAAATAGGCTTTTAGTGAGTTTGCAGTAAATTACTAAAGTAATGCAGAGGAGTAGAAATGTTCTACACTCTTATGACTAGTTTCTAGTCTAGTGAGCCTGTGCCTCTAGGCTATAGAGTTTACAAGTGCTTCTCAAGTTTTTTATTATCCCCTTGCCTTAGGTAATACAGGATGGCTGGAGGGGGCTGGAATTGGGTATTTCCCTTCTCCCAGGTCATTCAGGCACTAATGAAACCCTAGTAGTATAGGCTTTAGTTCAGTAGTTTCTCCCAAGAGCAGGACTTGTTAAGAAGAAGAGAATGTCTGGTACATTTCAAATTGACATTTTCCCACTACCCTGCCAGAGGTACAGTGATATTTTTCTCCAATATTCAACCTGGTCAAGTTCCTGAAGGAGAAGCTTACAAAAGTGTGTGGAACCTCTCTTCTCCATGAATGAGCCCCCTGGAGATTTTGGCCCTCACAGGACACCTCCTGCAATTTGTCAGTTGCATTTCAGCTTTTCCTTCCTAGATATCAACCCGTACTCACAAAGGTTTCTGCTCCAGTAAGCTGTGATTCTCTATTCAACTGTCTCACTCCGATTTAGGGGACAGCAGTTTGCCAAGACTGCATTTCTGTTACAGATCTAAGAAAAGTTATTGATTTTTCAGTTTGTTCAGCTTTTTACTTGTTGTTAAGATGGAGGGGAAACTTCCAATCTCCTTTCTGGCTGGATCGAACAAATTCTTTGATTTTGTTTTATCTTTTTTTTCCCACTAGTCATATGGCTTAGTGATTTCCCTCTTGACAGTGCTATTCTGTATCTTGAGGCTTTGCTCAGGCTGACTTCAGTGCTTCACTTTTCAGACTTCTACAAATAAATTTTTTGAAACAAACTCTATGATTTTTTTTCCAGTAGAACTACTTGGGTACTTTAATATGTTATATAAAAAAAAATATTCTTTGTTTCTTGAAGTTATTTGATTATGGAGCTCCCTCCCTCTAACAAACTGGAGATCACCTTACGAGACTATGATCATATAATGCACATTGGGAAAGTGTTCAAATCACTAGATTCTTGCCAGGTTTTCTATCAGTCAGCAATTGTGGAGTAACAAAATCTCAGTGGTATATAATAATAAATACTTATTTCACATCTACATTTTAGCTAATCTAGGCTGGCTCAATGATAATATCAGAGAAGATCATTTTCCATGTATTTCTCATCTTCTTCTAGGACAAATAACTATTAATTGGAACACAGTTTTCCAATGGCAATGGCATAGGCAGAAGAGGTCACAACCAATTTTGCGAACACAAATCAAGTACCTGCTTTGTATTAGCTGTACTTACATCCCATTGACCAAAAAAAAAAAAAAAAAAAAAAAAAAACTCATATGACCAAATTCAAATTTAAGGGGCTGGGAAGTATATGATTCCATTCGGGTAGGAACTGTAAAGTCAGATGGAGGATGTTAAGGAATTGAACTTATAATTCAGTATACTAGAGTTCTCAAGGTTATCATTTTGAATGATGCTTCGCATAGGAGTCATAACACATGAGCTTGCCATTTCTAAATGGGGGCTCCGTTTTCAATTTACATGAGGCAATCTTTCCTGAATATTGTCTTATTTAAGCATAACTGGTTCTCATCCACTAAATGCCAGTAAATATTCTGCTTTATTTTTCCAAATATCCCCTATTTAATCAATAGCGCCTTAAGTTGTGAAATACTGATGGATTCTGCTGTTTGCTAATTGTCTAAACTTGTATAGCATCTTGCTTTTCTCAGCCATAAAGGTTAGCAGTAATAAACTTTTAAGTTCCATTTCAGTGTTAAGATTTGATAAGTTGAAATATAGGAGATAGAAGCAACAAGAATGAAGTGTGCAAATACCAGCATATACGCTTCAGGCTATCTCTTCCACCTCCAAGTCATCCTGGGAATGTATGATTCCATTTTCATACTTTAAGATGACAGTAACAAGCTAAAAAATGTCAGAGGAAAGCAATTAAAACAGTTGTTGAAGACTGAACAATATGTTTGATCCAACTGGTGTTGTTTTAGTCAAGAAATAAGTAAGAAACTTGTTGGAAAAAAGACCTGGAGCATGAGAAAGAGAGCCCAATTAAGGTTTTGTTTGCTCATTAGACAAATCATTACTGAGTACCTGATATACACAAGATGGAATGTTGGGCCTTTTCAATTTTATCATAAAGATAGGTTTATTATGTTTTGCCCTGAAAGCAAAGCCAGAAAATGTGTGAAATTGCAGGTAAATGACTTTTGACTTAATCTAAGGGAGAAAAAGATAATTATCAGGGAGTATGAAAAGAAGAAGTGGATGATTTCAGGTGTCACTGAAGTCCCCATAGTTAGACATATTCAGCTTTTCAGAGAGTTAGAGATGAATGCAATCCATCTTTGAATTTCTGATACCTTTACACATGGCTAGGCACAGCTAACTGTTCAACAGGACTTGGTTGAATAAACAAATGCACCAAATGGGTAATAAAAATTGTTTATTTCTAAAGTTATTCAACTCAAAAGTTCAGTTTTGTTAACAATACATAAGATCCTACAAGATTGTTCTCTCTTTCTTTTCATTTCCCTCATAAAGTATATTTAAGGGAATTATCTTTTCATAGAAGTCCAAGGACAATGTGGAAGAGAAAACAATATTCCCCAAGGGTAGATAGATGAGGAGTGAACAATATGCCACATTAGCGATGTTTGATTCAACGGGGATTGTTTGGTGAAAAGAAATAGAAGTAGTACTGGCTTTACATGGTGATATCTGGATGTGGCTCGAAGGATACATATGATTAATCATTCCTTTTCGCTACCATCTACAGTACTTTTGAAAGAACTAAGATAATTTTTTAGAGAAAATATAATAATTCTTCATTTCTTTCATTACTTTTGAATGAATCTAGCAATTTGTTTCTTGTCATTAGTTTCCTTCCAAACAAATAAAATTAAATAGAAGAATAATATCAGACGAAAGTAAGTCAATTACAGGTTTAGTTAGGTTTTGGTTAATCAAGATTTTATTTTAAGAAAGGAGATTCGCTGGTCTACAAAGAAGCTGCTAGAGTTAATAAATGAATTCAGCAAAGTGGCAGGTTATAAAATCAACACGCATAAATCAAAGGCATTCCTGTATATCAGCAACAAAACCTCTGAAATGGAAATAAGGAAAACCACTCCATTCACAATATCCTCAAAGAAAATAAGATACTTGGGAATCAACCTAACAAAAGAGGTGAAAGATTTATACAATGAAAACTACAGAACCCTAAAGAGAGAGATAGAAGAAGATCTCAGAAGATGGAAAAATGTACCCTGTTCATGGATAGGCAGAACTAACATCATCAAAATGGCGATATTACCAAAAGTTCTCTACAGGTTTAATGCGATGCAATCAAAATCCCAAGGGCATTTCTTGTAGAAATAGATAAAGCAATCATGAAATTCATATGGAAAAACAAAAGACCCAGAATAGCAAAAGCAATTCTAAGCAGGAAGTGTGAATCTGGAGGTATAGCGATACCAGAGTTCAAACTGTACTACAAAGCAATAGTAACAAAAACAGCATGGTACTGGTACCAAAATAGGCAGGTGGACCAATGGTACAGAATAGAGGACACAGAGACTAATCCACAAAGTTACAACTATCTTATATTTGATAAAGGGGCTAAAAACATGCAATAGAGGAAGGATAGCATCTTCAACAAATGGTGCTGGGAAAATTGGGAATCCATATGCAACAAAATGAAATTGAATCCCTTTCTCTCACCATCCAAAAAAGTTAACTCAAAATGGATCAAGGAGCTAGATATCAAATCAGAGACACTGCATCTGATAGAAGAAAAAGTTGGCTCTGATCTACATATAGTGGGGTCGGGCTCCAAATTCCTTAATAGGACGCCCATAGCCCAAGAGTCAATAACAAGAATAAACAAATGGGACTTACTTAAACTAAAAAGTTTTTTCTCAGCAAGAGAAACAATAAAAGAGGTAAATAGAGAGCCTACATCATGGGAACAAATTTTTACCCCTCACACCTCAGATAGAGCCCTAATATCCAGAATGTACAAAGAACTCAAAAAATTAAACAATAAGATAACAAATAACCCAATCAACAAATGGGCTAAGGACCTGAACAGACACTTCTCAGAGGAGGACATACAATCAATCAACAAGTACATGAAAAAATGCTCACCATCTCTAGCAATCAGAGAAATGCAAATCAAAACCACCCTAAGATACCATCTCACTCCAGTAAGATTGGCAGCCATTATGAAGTAAAACAACAATAAGTGCTGGCGAGGATGTGGAGAAAAGGGTACACTTGTACACTGCTGGTGGGACTGCAAATTGGTGAGGCCAATTTGGAAAGCAGTATGCAGATTCCTGGGAAAGCTGGGAATGGATCCACCATTTGACCCAGCTATCGCCCTTCTCAGACTATTCCCTGAGGACCTTAAAAGAGCGCACTATAGGGATACGGCCACATCAATGATTATAGCGGCACAATTCACAATAGCTAGACTGTGGAATCAACCTAGATGCCCTTCAATAGATGAATTGATAAAAAAAAATGTGGCATCTATACACAATGGAGTATTATGCAGCACTAAGAAATGACAAAATCATAGAATTTGCAGGGAAATAGATGGCATTAGAGCAGATTATGCTAAGTGAAGCTAGCCAAGCCCTAAAAACCAAATACCAAATGTCTTCTTTGATATAAAGAGAGCAACTAAGAAAGAACAGGAAGGAAGAGCATGAGGAAAAGACTAATAGTAAACAAAGACGAATGGGGGAGAGAAAGGGAGAGAGAAGGGAAAGCATATGGAAATGGTAGGAGACCTTCAATGATACACAAAACTATAAGAGGTTGTGAGGGGCAAGGGGGAGGAAAAAAAAGGGTGAGAGAATTGAACAACAGCAGAGGAGGTAGACAGGGAAGATGGGAGGGGAGGGGAGGGGGGATAATAGGAGATAGGAATGGTAGCAGAATACAACAGTCACTAATATGGCATTATGTAAAAATGTGAGTGTGTAACAGATGTGATTCTTCAATCTGTATTTGGGGTAAAAATGGGAGTTCAAAACCCAATTGAGTCAAATGTATGAAAGATGATATATCATGAGCTCTGTAATGTTTGAACAATCAATAAAAAAATAAAAAATAAAAAAAGGAAAAAAAAAGAAAGGAGATTCTTATTAATCAGAAACAAACAGTTGCCAGACATAAACAACTGAGTGGGAACACATGTTTGAGTCACTCATGTCTCTCCAAGGAAAATCTCAAGAGTTAAAAATGGCACTTCTTTTTTTTTTTAGATTCTTTTTTTTATTGATTGTTCAAAACATTACAGAGCTCATGATATATCATCTTTCATACATTAGACTCAATTGGGTTTTGAACTCCCATTTTTACCCCCAATACAGATTGCAGAATCACAACTGTTACATACTCACATTATTACATAATGGCATATTAGTGACTGTTGTATTCTGCTACCTTTCCTATCCCCTACTAACCCCCCTCCCCTCCCCTCCCCTCCCATCTTCCCTCTCTACCTCCTCTGCTGTTGGTCAATTCTCTCCCCCTTTTCCCCCCCTTCCCCTTGCCCCTCATAACCTCTTATAATTTTGTGTATCATTGAAGGTCTCCTACCATTTCCATATGCTTTCCCTTCTCTCTCCCTTTCTCTCCCCCCATTCGTCTTTGTTTACTATTAGTCTTTTCCTCATGCTCTTCCTTCCTGTTCTGTTCTTAGTTGCTCTCTTTATATCAAAGAAGACATTTGGTATTTGTTTTTTAGGGCTTGGCTAGCTTCACTTAGCATAATTTGCTCTAATGCCATCCATTTCCCTGAAAATTGTATGATTTTGTCATTTCTTAGTGCTGCATAATACTCCATTGTGTATAGATGCCACATTTTTTTTATCCATTCATCTATTGAAGGGCATCTAGGTTGGTTCCACAGTCTAGCTATTGTGAATTGTGCCGCTATAATCATTGATGTGGCCGTATCCCTATAGTGCGCTCTTTTAAGGTCCTCAGGGAATAGTCTGAGAAGGGCGATAGCTGGGTCAAATGGTGGATCCATTCCCAGCTTTCCCAGGAATCTGCATACTGCTTTCCAAATTGGCCTCACCATTTTGCAGTCCCACCAGCAGTGTACAAGTGTACCCTTTTCCCCACATCCCCACCAACACTTGCTGTTGTTTGACTTCATAATGGCTGCCAATCTTACTGGAGTGAGATGGTATCTTAGGGTGGTTTTGATTTGCATTTCTCTGATTGCTAGAGATGGTGAGCATTTTTTCATGTACGTGTTGATTGATTGTATGTCCTCCTCTGAGAAGTGTCTGTTCAGGTCCTTGGCCCATTTGTTGATTGGGTTGTTTGTTATCTTATTGTTTAATTTTTTGAGTTCTTTGTACATTCTGGATATTAGGGCTCTATCTGAGGTGTGAGGGGTAAAAATTTGTTCCCATGATGTAGGCTCTCTATTTACCTCTTTTATTGTTTCTCTTGCTGAGAAAAAACTTTTTAGTTTAAGTAAGTCCCATTTGTTTATTCTTGTTATTAATTCTTGGGCTATGGGCGTCAAAAAATGGCACTTCTTAATTCCACTTGATCACTCAAATTTAATTTGTATCTTCACAACTTATAAATTCTAATGTCAAAACAGGAAATTCAATCTATAAAATTCTTTCTTGGCAAATTAATAATCTGTTAAGATATATGAGTTTATAATTTCGATTATATTGAAATTAAAAGATAAAAAGTCCTGGGTGCCTTAAAGTCATCTCAACTTTTGCACATGTATTCAGTACTTACCATAATGGTAGAAATGTGCTGTAGGTGATCAAAAAGTAGATAATGCATACTTCTTACTTCTGGATATGTTGAAATAAATACCAGAGACTGAATTTATTCTGCCAATGAGAATTAACCAGAAGATCAGGCCTAATATAGTCATGTGCCATGTAACAATGGTTTAGGTAGTGATGCACCATGTATATAATGGTAGTTCCATGAGATTATATCACCAAGTGACATCATAATCATCTTAGTTTATGTAAGTATACCCTTTGATGTTCTCATGACAAAAATCATCTAACAATGCATAGAACCTATCCCCATCAATAAACAATACATCACTGTAACCATTTTCACACATTGGGCAACAGGCAGCAGAAGGAAAATAAATGAGGTGAGCCTTACGATCACATTAGATTTTTGCTTGAAGGCACATCCCACACTATAAAGCACTAGGGCAACCCAAAACTGGGTGGTGTCCAACCCAAACTGGGTGGTGTCCCTGAGTTGAGGAGACAGAGATGAGGGAAACTGAGAAGATTGGAACATATGGGGCAGAGTTCTGAGAAAATAGAACTACCCAGAAAAAAGAACTCTGGAAGTTTACTTGATGGAAATATTTTCGATAAATTAAGAAAGAATCAAAATATCCAAATAATTGAGAAATGAGATAATGTTCATGAGCACACTTGAACTAAAAGAAATTCTGAAAGAATTTTATCAGGCTAGAGGAAAATTACACCTGTTAGGAAATCATATCTAAATGAAGAAATAACGAGAACCAAAAAATACATACATAGGTGAAAACAAGACTTATTTCTGCTTTTCTTAATTTAATGAAAAAGCTTGATATTTAAAACAAATAATGTATTCTGGATGATCATATATATATATATATATATATATATATATATATATATATATATATATACACACACACACATATGTATATATATATATATATATATATATATATATATAATACATGATAGCAATAAAAAGAAGCTAAAAAGAATTAATTGAAAGTATTCTGTTTTAAGGTGAAAAGGATGTAATGTAAAGTGATATGATATTAATTCAAGGAAGAGGATAAAGAAAGGATGATATGATTATTAAAGTAAGTGCTAAAATCTACATCGATGAATGATGAATGTAGCATAAAGACACCTGAAAATCAACAATAACACTGGCAAAACTTGTCAGGATCAACATTTTTAGGATGTTAGAAATTAACCAAAGTCTTGCAACAAATCCAGGGAGCATTTGTTCTAGAAAATAAGCTGAATCTCGGTAAGAACAGTGAACTCTGTGACTTTTTGACTGGTTCAATTCCTATGCCCCTCCACTGAGGTCTACAATAGCCTTGAAAATCAACAACCCACAATCATGGACCTGTAGTCTGGCAGCCCCTGGAGGGGTCATAACAGATTGAGCTCCTTTCAAAGCCTTGATTCTAATAGTCATTATTTCCCAGTCTGGTGATTCACTGAAAGACACCAATTTTTAGGCTTTGTGTGACTTAACTTGAAGCTGGCCTAGTAAAAGACCCTTTTTCTCAATATGTTTATCAAAAATATTTAGAGGGCTGGGGATGTGGCTCAAGTGGTAGCGCGCTCGCCTGGCATGCGTGCAGCCCAGGTTCGATCCTCAGCACCACATACCAACAAAGATGTTGTGTCCGCCTAGAACTAAAATAAATAAATAAATATTTTTAAAAAACTCTCTCTCTCTCTCTCTCTCTCTCTCTCTCTCTCTTCTCTCTTCTCTCTTCTCTCTTAAAAAATGTGTCTTTCCTTTTAAAAAAAATATTTAGAGGAAATTATTTAAATTCACAGGTTCTCCTGGCAATGCACATCACTGGGAGCAAAACGGGTATCCAAAAATCTTAAAAGGAAAGCCTGGGGAATAAGATGTCCATAAGGACTTTGAAAAGATCTTACATATCACTGGAATCTAGAAGGTGAAATGGATGTTATATCTATATATAATACTCTGCCCTAAAACAAAATATACAAATTCTTCTCACATATACATGAAACAGTCTCCCAGATACACCATATGTTAGGAAACAAGTTAATCCTCATTAAATTAAAAAAAGCTTGAAATCATATGACTATCTTCTTTGACCACAATGGAATGAAACTAGAAGTCCGTAGCAGTAGGAGGTGTGGAAAATTCACAAATGTATAGAATTTTAAAAGTACATTTTTAACCAAAGGGTCAATGAATTATGAAGTAAATCAGAAAATACTTTGAGATGAAATGAAACGAAAAGTCAACATATCAAAACTTATGAGATGCAGTAAAAGCAGTGTTGAGAGATAAATTTAAAGCTGCAAATGCCCACAGTAAAAAAGAAGATAATCTCTTTTTTGGAAACAACACCAAAAGCATCTACAAAAACAGAAAAAAATAGATAAATTGGATTATATAAAAAATAAATATGTGAACTACAGAAATTTGAAGAGTAAAAAGGCAATCAAAGAAAATAAAAAATATTTGCAAATTATACATATGATAAAGACTAATATGTATCAAGAACTCCTACAACTAACCACACCAAAAACAAATAACTTGGTTACAAAAATAGGTAAAGGGTTTGTATAGAAATCTTTCCAAAGAAGAAATATAGATGGTCAATAAACACATGAAAAAAAAAGCTCAGCATCACTAATCATTAAGGAAATGAAATTAAAATCATCTTGAAACAGTATCTCACACCTATTAGAGAAGGGATGCTGTCAAACAAAGAGAAAATGAAAAGACTTGGTGGGGGAAATTGGAAACCTTATACAGTGCTGATAGGAATTTATAATTGTGGAGCTGCTATAGAAAGTGGTCTAGGAATACTGCAAAAAGTTATACATAGAATTACATGTGAGCTAACAATTCCATTTACAGGTATATACCTAAAAGAATTTAAAATAAGTGTTCAAATTACTGGATCATAAATGTTTGTAGAAGTTTATTTTTATATAGCCCAAAAGTGTTTTGAAAAAAATGTCTATTAATTAACATCCATTAATTTGTTGATGTGATATACTTATGAAATAAATGAATGAAATTTATTATTTGACCATTAAGAGGAGTGAAGTACACATTCAAGCTATAGCATAGATGAATACTAAATGAAAATGTCAGACACATACTAAATGAAAATGTCAGACACAAAAAAGCCACATATTGTATGATCCTATTTATAGAAATCTCCAGAATAGGTCAGTCCATAGAGACAGAAATCAGATAGACAGGGAATAAGGACAGAGAAGAATGGAAAGTAACTGCTTAATGGGTATAAGACTTCTTTTTACAGTGATGAAAATATCCAGGAATTAGAAATTATTGGTTGCTTCTTATTATAAATGCATTGGAAATCACCAAATTGTGTGCTTTAAAATTATGAAATGTTGAATTTTATTGAATTGAACTTTACCTCAATAAAAAACAAAAGTTAAGTATAGAGGTATCATATGACTGAGCAGTTCCATCCTCTGGAGTATGTTCAAAACAAATCAAAATGAATGCCCAAATAAAAACTTGCCAACCAATATTCATAATGACATTATTCAGAATGTGTAAAAAGTGAAAACAATGCAGACATCCATCAAGTTATAAATGGATAAGCAATTTATGGTATATCCATGTGGTAAATTATTATTTAGCCATTTAAAGGAAGCACTGATAAATACCACCAAAGCATGAACCTTGAAAACTGGCCAGGAGAAATAAGGCAGTTAAAATGCTTATGTTATGGTTTAGATATGAGGTGTCTGCCAAAAGGTCATGTGTGACACAATGCAAAATGGTTCAGAGGCAAAATGATTAGATGATGAGAGTTGTTACTCGAATGGCAAATTAATCCACTGGTAGGAATTAACTGGGCAGTAACTGAAGGCAGGTAGGGGTGAGTAGAGGAGGTAGGTCACTCGAGGTGTGCCTTTGGGGTTCATATTTTGTCCCTGGTGAGAAGAACTCTCTCTACTTCCTAATTGCCATGTCCTGAGCTTCTTTCCTCCACCACACCTTTCCACTATGATGTTCTGCCTCACCTTGGGCCCAGAGCTATGGTGTTGGCCACTTATGTATTGAGACCTCTAAATCCCTGAGCTAAATCAACTTTTCCTCTTCTAATTGTTCTTGTCAGGTCTTTTGGTCACAGTGTCAAAAAAGCTAACTAAAACATCTTATATGATTCCATTTATAAGAAATGTCCAAAATAACAATTCCATAAATGCAGAAGATAATTCACTGAACATAGGCCTGGGAGGTTGGAATAAATGGTAATGACTAATAAGTGTGTGGTTTCTTTTTGGGGTGATCAAAATTATTCTAAAAGTAGAGAGTGGCAATTGCTGCACAACTTTGTGATTATATATGCTAAAACATACACATACACTAAAATTTATATACTAAAACCTTTGTGTTGTATACTTTAAAATGATAAATTTTATGGTTTTTAAATTATATCTCAATTTAATAATATGTAATAAAAATATACTACATTAATAACCAATAAAGAAGAACTAATGGAGTTCTAAATACTCTATCCAAAGAAGGCAGGAAAAAGGAAAAAATCAAAGAACAGATAGGAGAAGTAGAAAACAAATCTTCAGATGATAAACTAGACCCTACAGTTTCAATAACTGCAATAAATGTAAATGAATAAACTCAGTAGCTAACAAATAGAAATTGTCATAAAAGATATAGAGGAAGATTCATTAATGTGTTGATCATAAGAGTCTCTCTCTGAAATAAAAATCTTGGTTTTCAACTTTCTGTGTGTGTATGAGATTAAGCATATGGGGCTGATAATGCTACTGTGAAAACATAAATGACTTATGAAATGCAAACCAGTTCTCTGAAATCCTGCCAGCATTTTCCAAGGAATATTCCTTCTTACTACTTTCACTCTCCTCTTTTGAATAAATAAATATTTGATAACAAAAGAAGTTTCTCACATACCCCTTGCAGTTTGACATGCATTTGCACTGTGTACTGGCTCTCTATCAGCTTAACATTATCACCAAAGTGCCAAATTAGTAATGTTGTAATGTCTCATATTTCGATAGCAATAACAGGATATGAACTCGAGGAAGACAATTATCTTTCTGCTTAGCTAGAATATATTTCCATCTTCAAGAGGAACTTATCTTTTAAATCATTTTGCTCATAGAAAGTTTTCATGCAGCATTTCATATTCTTCACTTAGCACAAGGCTCACATGATATTATTGGGCCATTTGGGAATTATATTACCACATTAAATTCTAGCAATGAAAACTGCTGAAGAAAACAGTAAGTCTCCGAGTTTTCTCACAAACAAGAATTTGAACTGATAGCTTAGTAGTCAACGTCATCTTAAAAATGAATTGTGAAGGAGATTTCACATTACATTGCTTCTTCTTAGAGTGTGAGAAATGGATTATTACTGCAAAACCACATAAAGACTATGGTGAAGGCTGAGAAACTGGAACTGCCACTTTGACTTATACTTAAGCAAATGGATGTTGCAGCCTCAGCCTAAGCTTGAAGGCTAGTATTCACTTGTGATTTTTCCTTGTTCTTAACATCAAGGGCAAACACTAAGGTAAAACCTTGATTTTACAGTGGAATACCCTTTCTGGTGCTCAGATCAGGAAACCAACCAAACATATGTCACTTTGCCTGTGTAAAATTGTGTGCCTTGATTCTACCCTCTGAAAATCCAAGTAGTGGAGTGGGGTTCTACCATTAAATGGGATTTTCCTGTATCTCATTATAAAGTTATTACAGGCCAGGCACATGCCTGTAATTACAGGTGGCCCATGCCTGTAATCCCAGCAACACATGAGGCTGAGGCAGGAGAATCACAGTTCAGTGAAGTGTTAAGCAACTAATTGAGACCCTGTCTCAAAATTAAAAATAAAAAGGACTGGGGATGTGGCTCAGTGGTTAAGCACCCATGGGTTCAATCCCCCGTACCAAAAAGTAATAATTACATTAACTGGGCACAGTGGTGCACACCTGTAATCCCAGTGACTCTAGAGGCTGAAGCAGGAAGATGGCAAATTTAAGACCAGCTTCATCAATTTAGCAAGGGCCTGTCTCAAAATAAAAAGTCAAAAGAGCTGGGGATGTAGCTGAGTGGTAAGTGGTCCCTAGGTTCAATCCACAATACTGGGAAAACAAAAAGTTGTTGTCATTATTTCTCTTACGATACGGACATCTAACTAATTTTGTTTTCTTAATATTTCTCTGATTGTGTCTAAACACATAAATCAGTAAAAAGAAATACAAAGCAGTTGACTGTTTCCTGATCAGAAATTTTTAGAAACCTCGAGGTAGGGAATTTATATTATTTAATTTTGCATCCTCAGTGCCTAGAATAGTGCCTGTTAATTTATTAAATATAAGAAATTTGTATTTAAAAAAGCAAGTATATGAATGAAAGAAAACAGCTCTGCTTTAAAAATATTTAATGTCCTCCTAACTGGTTTCACTGATATTCTTCCCAGATTCAAATTGTGTGTGTGTGTGTGTGTGTGTGTGTGTGTGTGTGAGAGAGAGAGAGAGAGAGAGAGAGAGAGAGAGAGAGAGAGAGAGAGAGAGATTGATTTTTTTTTTAGACAAAGTCACAGTTTCCAACCTATCTCATTACTGCATTCTTCTGTTCAAAGGTAACAGGATGAAAATAGAACTGATCTTTTCTGTGTGTCTGTGTCTTTATATCTAGAAATGTGATAGTCATTTCTCCTGAAATCAAGCATGCAATGTCACGATCATTTTCCACTCCATCCAGAACATAACTCAGTCTACTGCTACTTTTCTTTTCCCCAGCCCCTTTCCCTGTCACTAAGTCTATAGACTCTCTTCATGCTCGGGTTACCAAATTACTTTCTTACAACTTTCTGACTTTCTTTGCCCTTGTGCCTGTACTATAGCATAATGAAATGACCAGGGCTAACACCACTTTCTTCTTATCTCATTACATCTCTCTTCATGTTCTTATGATGGCTTTCTAGTTTGCTTATTTACATTCTGCACTCTCTATAAGAAAACAATAGTACAGGGCAGGATATGATGTGAGTATACACATGCGTTTGTGTAGATAGAAAAGAACAGATCCTAACCTCGAGAAAATGATAATGGAAAGTAGATATAAGTGCTTAAAGGCATATTTGTAAGCCAGTCATCTCAAACTCCTTTGTGTGTTAATGAAAATGGAATCCAAATTTTGCACATATGTATTTCAGAACTAATTAAAGATATTAGTCAATTTTGATAACATAATTTCATGTCCCCTGCAAATAGCATTCCCTCCCCCAAGCTCACACTCTTCTTGATCCCCTTCTTAAAATGTACAGTGAGTAGACTACCATAATAATTTGTGGATTTGTTTTGTCCTTTAATTAGACTGTAAGCATTGAAAAATGCATACTTCTTTATTTTCCTTTATATTTCCCTGAAGCTTCAAATGCAGAGCCTTTCTCAGTAATTATTTTCTTTAAAGCAGATCAACACGTGCCAATTAATAGACCATCCATGGGGCCTATACCAATGAATCACAGAATAAAAATATGATCAGCATTGATTCCTATCAATTAGGAAAATGGTTTGGTAGAGTTAAATTGGATCCAGTTTTAAGATTGTGAATTTGTGAATACTTTAGCCTAAGTTCTTGCTTCTTCCCATTCTATAGTTTTTCCAAGGGCAATTTTATTTTTGCATATATTTTTCTCATTTCCTTATGGCAACCCTGAACTAATCTTGTAGTTTTTACACCACTTGCAATTGCTCTCATTTTTTAATTTTTTTTACTAGATCATTATAGTTAAACACAGTAGTTGGGTTCATTTTGACAAAATCATACATGCATGGAATTTTATTTCAACACCTGTTTTCCTCCTTTCCTTCCCCTCCTAACTCCCCTATTCTCCTTCCTCTAGTCTACTGATCTCCCTTTCACTTATTTATTTTTAATTGTTTTTTTCCGGTTTATAAATAAAGGTGAAATTCCCTGTGTTCTATTTATATATGCACATAGAATGATTTTGTTAAATTCATTCCTCATTTCCTCCCCTTTCTCATCCTTCCTCCCTCCCTCTCAATCTCCTATGCTACTGATCTTCTCTATATCTTTATGATATCCAACCCTCCCCTCCTTCTTTCCCTTATTTTACTCTAACTGCCCCACATGAGAGAAAACATTTGGCCTTTGACTTTCTGAGTCTGGTTTAGTTCACTCTCCAATTCCATTCATTTACCAGCAAATGCCATAATTTCATTCTACTTTATGGCTCCATTGTGTATATGCTACATTTTATTTATCCATTCATCTTAGTGCTTTAATTCAAAGATTTTATCTTTTACTTCATTTTCTCTAAGAAAAAGAAGCACCCAAAATTCCTGATTGTCCTCTCCAATAAATAGAATAATGATAATAATTTTTTAAAACACATCTGGATCAAGGTTGAATAATGTAGTATATACAGTAAAAATAAAAATTACTTACAAATAAAGTGAACACATTGTCAAACTAATAATAGTACATATGAGATAAGAAGCACTCATTTTAACAATAACACAGTAAGGCTGAATTTTCATCTTCCCTACCTAGAAAATTGATATGTGAATGGTAGCATGTAGTTATGTTAAAAAAAATGGTACTGCCACTTTCTGGACATGTGAATTGATAAAATGACTTACATTATCTGGGCTCTAGTGTCTTCATATTTAAAAAAAGAACTAGAATCACAAAATTGTTGAGACAGAAATGTGATAATGAATGGAAAATATTTTTTCAACTGTAAAGTGTCATACATAAGCAGTGAATGGTTTTTGGAGAATCCCCTTGCGTGATGTTTGCATTCATTGGATAAAAAGCATCATTTGAAATTTCTCTGGACTCTTTTTTAAAAAAATATTTATTTTTTAGTTGTGGATGGACACAATATCTTTATTTTATTTTATTTTATTTCTTATGTGGTGCTGAGGATCGAACTCAGGGCCTCATGTGTGCTAGGTGAGCACTCTACCACTGAGCCACAACCCCAACCCCTCTCTGGACTCTTTGATGCTCTTCTAATGAGATGCTTGATCAAGGGTGGCAACATGCTGCAGGAAAGGCAGCTGATAACATCTGAATGATTCTCAGTCCCCTCTAGACACATCTTCTTCCATCTGTGTACTCAGTGCACAGTCTGTGTCTCAGAAGTCTTGATTAAGTATATGCTTTACTTTACACTAAGACTCTTGGTTGGGCTTTAGTTGACAAGAGAAATGAGCCTTCTAGGTCTTACCTGTTTGGGGTAAAGAAATATCTGTTCACAGTCACATTTTTTTCCCCAAGCATCACCTACAATCAAGATAGGCTAATCAGCAATCATTTTGCAAGGAAAAAATACTATTCTGCAGCTTAGATAGGATTTCAAGGTCTGATACTTGAGAACAAATGGTAATACTGAAAACCTGAATGTCTTATGTGTCACATTTCTGAACTCCTATAACATTGGTCCTTACTGAGCAAATTAATATTTTATTATAAAGTTTGCATGATCTTGTGGCTATTTCATAAATTTATAGTAGCTATGATTGTTGAAAAAGGGACTCAACTGACCAGCTGTGATAATTGAGCAGGACATATTCTGTTCTAAATTTCATCATATTTAGAATGTGGAAATTGGTATAGACTCAGAGGTTACAAAAAACATTTTGCAGTTTTATTTATTTTAGCATAGTGTTAGACATTTATAAATCCCTTTAGGTGGGACAAACAACTCTCCAGGTATACAATAATGTCCCACCACTCCTCATACCTCTCTGACCTCTAGAGATGTCATAATTTTAGATTTCTGGACTAGATCATATTTTGATTTGTTTGTTTAGTTCAAACATTCTATGAGAGTTATAAAATTAACCTTAATCTGAATCCTTGAGAACCGTATAATTTCAACAGGCACTTGGGATATTTTTGATATGGTCATCTAATTAATCTGGAAATAATACTCTCCAAATATTTTTATATGCTAGATAAAATGTAATTTAAAAAGTTTATAGGAAACATTACAAAGAAAAAAAATTAAATGCTATATGCAAATGTGAAGAAGTACAAGAACAAGAAGGAAAGGAGAGGGAAAAGAAGGTCAAAGGAGAACAGAAAGTGAGAGTAATAAGCAAATTAGTTAACACTACTCATATTCTTCCAGGAAAAGATGACAGAGAAAAAAGTGTGACATTATTGGATGATGAAGTTGGGCATAAAAAATATGTAAAGGAAAGATTCAAGGCTTTGGAACCAGGCAGCTGGGAAGATGGAAATGAGATTTCTGAATAAAGATGGGATCCTCCTCGAAGTTCACACTTTAAGTAAAATGGGAAATTCAATAAAATCCATTTACTGGCTATAAGAAATAACAAGGGAGCTGATTGTTCTATATTAAAGAAAACAAAAGGTTTCTATTAGTATTCAGAACCTGTGTCCAATTCCTTACTTGAGGTTAAAACAAAAATGGCATTTTTTTTTTTTTGGTACCAGGATTGAACCCAGGAGCACTTAATTACTGAGCCACATGCTCAGCCCTTTTTGTTTTTATTTTGAGACAGGGTCTCACTAAGTTGCTTAGGGCCTTGCTAAATTGCTGAGGCTGACTTTGAATTGCCATCTTCCTGTCTTAGAGATGCTGGGATTACAAGTGTGTGCTCCCACAACTGGCTCCAAAAGGGCCATATTTATATGGTCCATGCATCCAAGAAATTGACTTAAACTTAATTCTGTGGCAGATGTAATCTAGGGATATGTGATACAAGCAAGAGCAAAGACACTCTGGAGGGACCTTCTCATGCCAAGGTAATAGGGGATTCTCACAGGATGAAACTAGTTCCATTCAAGATGAGCTACTTTTTCAAATTACACAGCAAATAACCCAATCACCCGCAAATGCTGCTTCTGCTCAGAATCTTAGGCAATAAAAGAACAATCTGAGAAGGATGGTAAAATAAATATTTTATATGATGGCTAACTACATAAAAGAAAGAATTGAAGGTTTCAGAAAAAATAGGCACTTAAAAAATAGGATGATTTGATCAAATCAAAAGTAAGCGTCTGGGGCTAGAGTGGTACAGCATTTGCCTAGCATGTGTGAGGCACTGGATTCAATCTTTAGTGCCACATAAACCTGAATAAATTAAAAGTGTTGTAACCACCTACAACTAAAAACAATTTTTTAAAAGGTAAAAATCTATACATAATAATGCACTCTTCAATAAAAGAATCCTTAAAGGATGGGTTAAGTAGCATACTGGACAAGGCTAAAGATAGAATTAGTGAATTAGATATAGAATCAGCATAGCATAATAAAGTTAAATGTGAAAGCAAGATTTAAGAATCAAGAACACAAAGTGAAAGTGTAATATACCCTTTTAGCAGATTTTGAACACTTGAATAGAGTCATTGGGATACAGGCAATATTCAAAGAGATGAGAAAAAAATTGCATAAAGATGAAATACATGCAACATCAAATTCAAGAACACAAAGACACCTTCAGGCTGGGCACGGTGGTGCATGCCTGTAATCCCAGCGGCTCAGGAGGCTGAGACAGGAGGATCACGAGTTCAAAGCCAGCCTCAGCAAAGGTGTGGTGCTAAGCAACTAACTGAGACCCTGTCTCTAAATAAAATACAAAACAGGGCTGAGGATGTGGCTCAGTGGTTGAGTGCCCCTGAGTTCAATCCCAAGTATCCTCCCCACCCCCCCCCAAAAAAAGACACCTTCAGAAAAAGCTTTTTAAGATACCATTCCAATGAAATTACAGAAAACTAAAGAAAAACAAATGATTCTGAAATTTACCAGAAAGAAAAGATTTTTTTTTATAAAGCACTGAAAATATTCTATAGTAACTTAGACAGCTCAGCCTGTTTTGGATTACAAAACATCTATGATAGCAAACTGTTTATACATTACAAAGTTCTGATTTGAGGGGATTGATCTCAGGGGTGCTCTACCACCAAGCTACATCCTCAACCCTTTTTTTATTTTGAGGTAGAGTCTCTCTAAGTTGCTAAGGCTGTCCTTGAATTTGTGATCTTTTTGCCTTAAATTCCTTGTTGCTGGGATAACAGCGTGTGCCACTTCACCCATTAAAGCTCTGATTTTTTAAGTAGGAGAGAAAACTATAGTTCCACAAGATGGTTTAACAACTTTGAATAACCAGCAATCCTTTTTAAATTTATACACTGAGCTCATCTTAAACTAGAGAATGTAGCTGGTTATAATGAATTTTCCCAACCACAGTGAATAATTTACTTTTTCTCTCCCCCTTAAAACATAGCAGAATACTCATGAATGAGAATACAACCATTCTAGAGATTATTACAAAAATGTCTGAACTATAAAAAGATAATAAACTATTACTGTACTAATTAGACAGTAACAAATTATGTATCAGCCTGACTGGACACTTCTTTTGAGAAGTATTTGCATAAACACCTAATATTTCTATATCTCTATTGAAGGATTGTCATACTGTTGTTCTTAAAATATACATATTTGACTAGGTGCTAGTGGAGACTAAGGGAACAAATAGCACTTTTTAAAGTTAAAAACAATCTAACAAGAAGGTTAGAACATTTTCTTGATTGATTTATTTTCCCTGTCCTTTACAATTACAAAGGCTTATAGCTCTGAATTAGACAATATTGATCACTGAAGTAGTTCTAGTCGGTAGCTTTATTTACAGGAGTGAAATGCCAAACACTGTTTTCATTAATGTCCACATGAGGCTCAGTGTCTAGGTTACAAATGTACTCTTAATTCTTGAGGTTTTCACATCATTGATTACATAGGGGGGAAAGCCGTATGCTTTTTGTTTGTTTGTTCCTTAACTCAAATCACACATCACTCTAGAGATTTAAAATTTATTCTGAACACATTTAACTTTAATATCCTTTGAAAGTTTGGTACCTTTCCCTATAGAAATTTAATTCTAAAAATCTAACAGTGTATTAGACACACATGAATGATGAGGAGTTAGAAAAAATTAAAATGAGTCACTAGCTGTTTATCATGTACACATTCTCTTACAGAATGTGAATAAGTGAATACCATATATGAAATATTCCATAACATCAAACTTGTTAATAGCAATAGTTCAAATATTTTATAATATTTACTGTGAGTTATTCATAAGTTACAAAAGGAGGCTTGTTAAAATATCTTATTTATAAATGTGGATTTCTCTATTTCTCTTTATAGTGTTATACATTTTGTTTTATATGATTTTGAAGCTCTGGTAAATTAATATTCTTAATAATATTTTATTCTTTGGTGATAAACTGCTTTGTGCATAATATTTATTTTAATTTTTGTTTCTTATTGATTTAATTGTACTATTTTTAGTTGGCTGTATTTATCTGGCATTGATGTTTATTTCTGTAGTTTTGGCCTTTATATGATTTATTATGCTTTGTAAGTTCTGCTTCTGACATCAGGGAATGAAAACTTAATTAACCAATATTCCTGCATATAAAAGCTGTGTGCATTCTATATAAATACATACAAATAACTACCTGAGTCTTTTTAAGCCTGAACAAATGAAAGTAGTTTTTTTCTGGGCAATTAAAACATGTAACAAGGGCTGTAGATATAGCTCAGTTGGTAGAGTGCTTGCCTTACATGCACAAGGCCCTGGGTTCAATCCCCAGGATCACAAACAAACAAACAAACAAACAAACATTACCCTGAGGGAAGCTAGAATCATTGTGGTTGATGCCCCTCACCCCACTTTGTTTTCTTAAGACTATTCCAGTGAAGCAAGCCAGGGCAATTAAGATTGAAAGGGGAAAAGAAATAAGAAGGGGTGGGAACAGTATTCTGTGTTTAAACTCATAGTCTTTGGTTCACCTCTAAATCACGTAAGCATGGAGAAAGCAGAAATCAGAAAGAACAAACTGAGCTGAATTCTGGGATAATAGTTATAGTTCATATAACAGCTTTCAGCCTGGAAATTACCAGGTTAATTGCCTGCTAAAACCAAAACATTGATACACATAGGAGTAATATAACAAAATCCACACTCTTCAAAACATATATGTAAAATGTCCAGAATATAATTCAAAGTTACCTAATAATGCAAGGCAATGAGTTTAATCATCAGTATTGTAACAAAGAAAAAAAAAAGGAATATTCAAAGTTACTTACCTGTCACAAAAGTCAGGATAATGTAACCCATCTCAAAGGAAAATACAATGAATAGATGTCAGTCCTAAGATTACCCAGATGTTAGAATTATCAGGCTGAGACTTCAAAGCATTCCTTATAATATACTCAGTGTGATTAAAGAATGTTGTAATGAATGATAAGACAAAAAAATCACAGGGGAGATATACTAACAACATAAATAAAACAAATACAAATTTCAAACTAAAAAATACAATATCTGAAACTAAAATCATACTGGCTACACTTAATACAATGGAATGACAAAGGAAAGAATAGTGAACTTTTATATGGATTAGTAAAAATCATCTAATGCATAGGCATAGCTTAAAAACCATTGAAAAATTAAAATGGAATTCTAAAATTTATTAACCAAACCAAAAAATCCCACAGGGAATCAACCTAACATTAATAGCAAAACATCAGGTCTGAATCAAGCCACATAAATAATTATGTTATATGTTAACAGCCTAAACACTCAAAGTAAGTGTTATGGTTTGGATGTGAGGTATCCCCCAAAAGCTCACATGTGAGACAATGCAAGAAGGTTTGAAGGAGAAATGATTGCGTTATAGTCTTAACCTAATCAGTGAATCGATTTCTGATGGGATTAATTGAGTGGTAACTTGAGGCAGGTGGGATGTGGTTGGAGGAAGTAGTTCATTGAGGGCGTGCTATGGGGTATATACTTTGTATGAGTGGAGGTCTCTCTTCATTCAGATCATCATGTGAGCTGCTTCCGTCTGCTACACTCTTTTGCCATGACGTCCTGCTCCACTTAGAGCCCCAAGGAATGGAGCCTGCTGTCTATGGATTGATACCTCTGAAACTGTGAGCCCCTAGATAAACCTTTCCTCCTCTACACTTGTGGTTGGGTATTTTAGTCGTAGCAGTGAAAAAGTAAGACTAAAACAGTAAGAATTAGATAATATCAGAACAGATAAAAGAGCAAGAATCAACTATAGGTTCTCCATATATATGCATTTTAATTAAAAAGAGATCAGTTGAGAGTAATTGAATGGAAAAAGATATATACTATAAAGATATTAACTGTAAGCAGGCTACAGTAGTTATATTAATGAGAAAATAAAGTTAATTACAAAGAATATTGTTAGAAATACAGACATACATTTCAAATTGATAAAGATTCAATTTTCCTAGAAGTCTCATGTATGATTATGTATATTCTGTAATAACAGAATTTCATATACACATGTCTACATTATTGACAGAACTAAAGGGAGAAATAGACATTTCCACATAGTAAGAAATTTTAACACACATTCATAATCAACTACAGAACAATTTAAACAAAACTCAATACAGATCCAGAGAATCTGAATAACTCCATTAAATACCTTGACCTAAATGATACTGTTAGAATGCTATATACTGACAACTATAGAATTCACCTCCTTAAAATGAATATGGTATGTTTCATCAATATAGACCATTTTCAGCATCCTTACAAGTCTCAATAAATATAAAAATCACCAAAATGTTATAAAACAATTTATCTGATTGTGATAAAATTAAATTAGAAATCAATAACAAGGGACTGGGGTTGTGGCTTAGTCCTAATGCACTCGCCTAGCATGTGTGAGGCGTTGGGTTCGATCCTCAGCACCACATAAAAAATAAACAAACGAAATAAAGGTATTATGTCCATTTAAAAAAGGAAACCAATAACAATAAAATATCTAGGACACTGCCTTTTTTTATTTTTATTTTTTAAATAATTACAGATTTACAGGAAATTGCTAAGAACTTTACAGAGAAATGTGTATTCCTTCACCTGGTCGCTCTCCATGTTAACATCTTGCATAATTATAGTACAATGTCAAAATCAGAAAATTGGTGTTGGTACATTCCATAGAGTTCATTCATGTTCCTCCAATTATACATGAACTCATCTGTATGTGAATGTAGTTCTGTGTAAATTTTTCATCTGTAACTTTGAATAAGTTACAGGTGATAAAGACGCAGAACTATACTATCACCACAGGCTCCGTGATGTTACATCTTTATAGCATACACAGCCCATGCCCCATCCTGAAAGCACAGCGACTCTAGTTTATTCTTCATCTCCATAATTTTATTATTTCAAGAATGTCACATAAAAATGCAATTATGTAAAATGTAATCTCTTGGCATCAGCTTATTCACTTTGCTAATAACCCTTAAAGTTCATTCAAAATCTTACATGCAGTAATCAGTCACTTTTGCAACTCTGTTTGATTGCTAAGTGGCATTCTATGGTAGGAATGTGCCAGTTTGTTTACAAATTTACCATTGTAAGAAAATGAGCACTATTTCCATTGTTTGGCTAATATGAATAAAGTTGCTATGAACCTTTCTCTAAAAGATTTTGCATGAACATAGGTTTCTCTTTCTCTAGGATAAAAGCACAAGAGTGCAATTGCTGTATCATATAGCAATTGTGATTTTAATTTAGAAATAAACTGAAAAACAGCTAATTTCATACCCATCAACAATATATGAGTGATCCAGTTTTTCTACTCCCCACATCTTCACCAGACATTAGTGGTGTCACTTTTTAAATTTTTTAGTTGTTCTCATAGGTGTACAGTTACAAGCCATTGCAGTGTTAATTTATCCTTTTCTAGTGGCCAATGATATAAAATATCTTTTCATAGGCTTATATGCCATTGATATAGCCTCTTCAGTGAAATGTTTGTTCATATCTTTTGCCCATTTTCTGATTGTTTTGTTTGTATTACTGTTGAGCTTGAGAGATGTTTATATATTTCAGATATTATTTGTCAGATATGTGATTTGCATATTTATAGTCTCCCAGTATGTAATTTGTCTTTTCATTATCTTAACATCACCCATCACAGAGGAAAAGCAGTTTTTAATTTTTTAATGAGGTTCAGTTTAACAATTTTTTCCTCATATGGATCATGCTTTTGGTGTCAAGAAAAGGAAATATTCACCTAGTCCTTAATTATGAAAATTTTTCTTTTTTTAATTTCATAATTTTACATTTTGTATTTAAATCTGTTTTTAAGCTAATTATTATATAGAATATTAGTTTAAGGTCAAGTCATACTTATTTTTTTCCTTATAAATATCTACTTTCCCCAGTACCATTTGTCCTCCATTGAATTATTTTTGCACCTTTGTCAAAAATCAGTTTGCCATGTTTATTATAAGTCTATTTCTTGGGTTGTTTGTTTCTTTCTTTCCTTTTCTTTTGGTAGAAGAGATTGAACCCATGGTTGCTTGACCACTGAGCCACTTTCCCAGCCCCTTTTTATTTATTATATTGAGACAGGGGCTCACTAAGTTACTGAGATACTGAGACTGACTTTGAACTTGCAATCCTCCTGCCTCAGCCTCCTAAGCCACTGGGATTATAGCATTTCTTATTTTGTTCAGTCAATCTATGTGTCTATCCCTTCTCCAACACCATGGTCTTGATCACTGACTGACAATAAATCATAACATCATAAAGAACAACTCCTTCTTTTCAAAATTGCTTTTTTGCTATTGTAGGATCTTTCCATTTATATATTTCAGAATGAGCTTATCTACAAAAAAAATCTTGTTGGGGCTGTATTAGCAATTACCTTCAACCTATAGAACTATGTTGAATATTTCAGTCTATGAAGGTGATATCTCAATTATTTATATCTTTGATTTATTAAAGACATTTTAAAAAGTAAAACAAAAATTTAAAAAACCCCAATACAGCCATCTGTAGTTTAAAGCATACATATCCTATACTTGTTTATTAGACATATAAGTAGATATTTCATTTTCCAGAGTAATTATTAAATGGCATTACATTATTTTAGTTCAGTTGTTACTTGTTCTTTGTTGGTATGGGGACATAAGATTGATTTTTTTCACATCACTTTCATTACCTCTAATATTACTGAGCTCACTTTCATTACCTCTAATATTACTGAGCTTATCAGTTTTTGGAGGCAAGTTCAATTAATTACTTTAGATCACTTGGTATTTTCTATGTTATGGTTTAGGTCTGCAATGTCCTTCAAAAGCTTTATGTATTAAAGGCTTGGTTTTTAAGCAGCAATGTCCAGAGGAGGGGTTTGAGGGAAGTGATTGGATCATGAGGGTTCTGATCTCATCAGTGGATTAATCCACTAAGAGCTGAATGGGCTATAGAGAAGTGGGGTAGGTTGTGGAAAGTGGGACCTAGTTGGAGGATATAGGTCACTAGGGATGTGCCCTACAAAGATGTTTCTTGTCTTCATTCCCTCGTCTTGCTCTTTGCTTCCTGGCTGCCATGAAGCAAGTGGCTTTCTTCTGCCATGCCTTCTGCCATGATATTTCTGCCTCGCAGCCAGTCAACTCTGAACTGGTAACTATGAGACCATGAGCCAAAATAAGTTTTTCTTCCTAAATCATTTTCTCATATATTTTGTTCCAGTGATGAAAAGCTAATACCATGCACTGTGTATATTATCATAACATTTTCAATTAGGGATCATTTTATTTCTTCCATCCCAACCATTGTGTCTTTTTTTCCCCTGAACTACAAACCCCAGCCTCCCCTTATATGTTTTGTCTTTCTCACCTAACTGCATGAATGAAGAGTTATATCCTTGCAATATACAAAACTATAGAAGAAAACATTGTCTTTAATCATTAAGTATGGAGTCCATTGTAGGGTTTTTTTTTGTAAACTATTTTTAAAAATTTGTTCTTTTTATTGGTTCTTTTTAGTTATGCATTATTTTTAAAAAGGTTGAATAAGTTTCTGTTGCTATTTCACTGAGAGTTTTTAAAGTCTGAATACTAAATTTCATCAAATGTTGAATTTTTTTCCTGTGTCAGTTAATAACATCATATAATTTTTTCTTCCCTTTTCCCAGCTTTATCAAGGTACTAACAAATAAAATTTTGTATGAATTTAAAGCATAGAACATGATGATTTGATATACACTGTGAAATAATAACTAAAATTAAGCTAATTGGCATATCCATCATCTCACATAGTCACTTTTACTGCTAAAAATACTCTTTTTAGCAAATGTCAAGTACACAATGCAGCATTATTAACTGTATTAATAATAACTAATATAATGAATAATTATAACAATATAATAATTAATAATTATTATATGTAGTACAAAATATATAAAAAGAATGATACAATATGGCCTAATGGGACTTATTCTAGTATGCAAACCTGGCTTGGAAGGGGTAAAGACAAGAAATACCTTTGTAGGGCAGCTCCCCAATGATCTATATCCTCCAACTAGGTCCCACCTTCCACAACCTCCCCCACTTCCATGTAGCCCATTCAGCTCTCAGTGGTTAATCCACTGATGAGATCAGAGCCCTCATGGTCCAATCAGTTCCCCAAAGTTTATTATTATTATTATTATTAAGTGTATTACAGATGTTCTTTCAGTTGTAGGGCTGGCATGAAGAATGCCTAGGCATGACAAACATGTTCTATACTGTGAAGCATGACTGGTATCCTGGGTTGGAGCATTGGAAAAGAATAAGGGACAAGCAATGGCATCTGGGGATGTGTGTTTGAGGTGTCCAACTGTATTATAGTAACATGATGTATATTAGTTCTCCAGAAGTTATTCATTTTATGTCACTGAAATTTTATACCCTTTAACCAATATCTTCCCTTTGACCACTCTTCAGCCCTCAGCAGCCACCACTTTATGCTTTGCTTCTATAAATTTGACTTTATTTTAAATTACATACATAAATAAAATCATGTAGTTTTTTTTGCCTTTCTCTACCTGGCTTATTTCATTTAACATACTTTCCTCCAGTTCATCCATTATGTCACAAATAACTTAAGTTTTCTTCTTTGAGGACAGAATAATATTCCTGTGTGTGTGTGTTTTCTCTATCCATTCTTCCATCTGAGATTGATTCCATGTCTTGACTACTGTGAATAATGCTGATATGAACATTGAAAGTGCATATGTCTCTTTGCAATTCTGATTCCAATTCAAAAGCAGAAGCTTTTTGGTTTGATGCAATCCCATTTGACTATTTTTTGCCTTTGTTGTCTATACTTTTAAGATCATTTCAGAAAAATAATCACCCAGTCTACTGTCAAGAAGCTTTTTCCCTATTTTATTCTAGTAGGTTAGCTTTTGTGAAGGCATTTTCATGCAGGAATGGTTGTGCAAACTGATGTTGCTGTGAGGATATGAGTGTAGGAAACTGCTGTCATGTCCTCTTGCTGAAGTCACTTTCTCATACTCTGATTTTTCTTCTTGAGGTTGTTGACATAATGAATTACATTAATTGAGTTTTGAATGTTGAGCCAACCTTGCATACTTGGAATAAATCCCATTAGGCCATATTGTATTGTTCTTTTTATATATTGTTGTACTACATATATGTTTATTAGGGTTTTTTTTTGCATACCACTGCATGAGATATATTGGTCTGTAGTTTCTTTTTCTATACTATTTTTCTGTAGTTTAGGTGTCATGGCACTATTAGCCTTTAAAGTGAGTTGGGGAATGTTTCCTACTTTTCTGTTTTCTTTTAAAAGTTGTGTAAAATTAGTTCTTTTTAAAATGTTTAGTAGAATTCTCCAGTGAAACCATGTGGGCTGGGAGATTTCTTTGGGGGAGTTTTTAAATAAGAAATTAAAGTTTTAATGAGTATAGGTCAATTACATTTGTCAGTTTCATCTTGATTGTAATTTAAAAGTTTTGGGGTTATAAATTAGTCCATTTCTTTTACTTTATTAAATTCATAAACATAAAGTTGTAATGTTCCCTTATTAACCTTTTAGTTGTTGCAATGTTGAAGTATCTCTAATGATATTCTCTATTCCATTCTTGACACTAATTGTATGTGGCTTCAGTCTTTTCATCTTTGTCTAGCCTGCTGGAACCATTATAATTTTTTTAAAATTACTTTCAGGAACTAGCTGTGTTTTACAGATTTTCTACTTTTACTGTCATTAACTTCTGCTCTTATTTTTACTATTTCCTTTTTTCTTGAAACTGTGCTATGGTCTTATTATTTGTGTGCCACCCCAAATTCATATGATGAATACTTAATCCTCAAAGTTATGTTATTAGGAGTTAGAGCCTTTGCAAGATGAATAGATCACAAGGGCAAAGTCATCATGACTGGGCTGGGTACCCTTATGAAAGATGCCAGAGAGCTAGCTAGTCCCTTCCACCATGTGAGGGCACAGTGAGAAGGCTCTGTACCTGAAACAGAAGACTTTTGCAAAACACCAAATGTCCTTGTGCCTTTATAGTGGACTTCTTAATCTCGTGAATAAGGAGAACTAAGTATTTATTATTTATAACCTACCCAGTTAATGATATTTTGTTATAACAGCCTAAGTGGACTAAGTTGATAGAAAACTAGATTATTGATTTGAAACATTTCTCAATTTTTAAAATAGGCCAATTGCTATTGTTTGACTGTTTTTGTCTCCTCCAAATTTATGGTGAAATTTAATTACCAATATAACATTATTAAGAGATGGGGCCTTCAGAAGGTTACTAAGTAATGAACACTTGTAAATAGGATTTAATGTTGTGATAAAAGTGCTTGACTAGGGACTTGTTTCTATTTCTTTTCTACCTTCTATAATATAAAAATACAGTTTTCTCCCTTCAGGAGAACTCAGCGTTCAAGGCAGCATCATTGAATCGGAGATAAGACTTTCACAAGACAGCTATTCTGCCTACCACCTTGATCTTACAATTCCCAGCCTCCAAAAGTGTAAGAAAAAATGTATATTCTTTATAAATTACCCAGTCTCAGGTGTTTTATTACAGCAGTAGAACAGGGTCTAAGATGACAATAATACTGTAATTTTCAATCTTTGTATGGTTTTAGCTGTATTATAGACATTTTGATGTTTCATTTTCATTGGTATTTAGTTCTTTGTATTTTCAAAATTTTTTCTTTGGGATATATTTTTGATCCATGGATTATTTAGAAGTTTGTTGCTTAATTTTCAAGTGTTTAGAGATTTTATTATTTTATCTCTGTTGGGTATTTCTAGTCTGATTTCATTTTGGCCAGGCAACATACTCTATGTGATTTCAATTCCTTTAAATTTGTTAAAGGTTATATAGACCAAAATACGTTCTATTTTAGTGAATACTATACTACATGGATGCTTAAAAAATATATTCTGTGACTGGAGATATGACTCAGTAGTAAAGCACTTGTCTAGTTTGCATGAGGCCCTTGGTTTAATCTCTAGTACTGAAAAAAAATGCATTCTGTTATCATTGAGTGGGATGTCCTGTATTACGTAACAAATAGTCCTGAAGGTTGATAGCACTGTTAAATTTTTCTCTATCCTTTCTAATTTTCTGTCTTGTTGGCTTATCAATTGTTAAGAGGGGGTCATTAAATATTCAACTGTAATCATGGATTTTACAGTTTTTCATTTCAGTTCTAGCAGTTTTGGTTTCATGTATTTGAATCTCTGTTGTTTGATGTCTACACACTGGGAATCACTATATATTTTGGTGGATTGATCCTTATCATAATGTAATATTGCTCTTTGTTCATAGTGATTTTCTTTACTATGAGGCTCTAAACTACTTAAAAGTAATATAGCTACTATTAATTTTTACAAGGCATATCTTCTGTCTTAGATTTGTATTGCTATAACAAAATACCTGAGCCCAGGTAATTTATAAAGAAGTTTATTTGGCTCATATTTCTGGAGATTGGGAAGTCTAAGTGCATGACTCTAACATCTACTCAGAATCTTGTGAGGGTTATAACATGGAAGGCGACATCATGTGGCAAGCCAGAGCAAGAATTCTAGCTTGTATTTCTCTTCCCCTCTTTATAAAACTACTAATGCCATCAAGCAAGCCCATCCTCATGACCTCATCTAATCTTAATTACCTCCAAAGATTCCATCTCTGGATGACATTAGCACATGAATTTGAAGATTAAGTTTTCACCATGTGAACTTTTGGAGGACACATTTAAATTATAGTATTCTTGTTTCATGCTTTTACTTTTGATATACTCATATCATTATACTTTAAGTTAGTTCCTTGTAGACATTATGTAGTTGGCTCATGTTTTATTATTTTCTATTTTAATTGGGAAAGTTAGACCTTCAACTTTGAAGAAATTATTGATATATTGGGTTATAAGCTTGTGATTGTTTGTTTGTGGTGTGTACCCTCTGTTTCTCATTTCTCCATTTCTGTTGTGGATTCCTGTGAGTTACTTGAACAACTTTTAGAATCCTGTCTTGTTTTATTTACATACTATTGAACTTATCACAGTCTACCAATATTGATGTTTTACTGCTTTGAGTGAAGCACTGAAAATTTGCTTCCATCTCTGTGTTTTTATTCCTTAGCTCACTTTTTAATTTTTTTGTCGCTTTATTTCATGTCTCCTTCAGGATGGAGGCATAGATTTCCCTGATAATGTTAATAGGATTAGTAAATCATGATATGTATGTTTCAAAGTGTCATTTCTTTTTTTAAAATGTTTTTTAGTTGTAGATGGACACAATACCTTTATTTTATTTTTTATTTTTATGTGGTGCCCTGGATTGGACCCATTGCCTCACACATGCTAAGCAAGCGCTCTACCACTAAGCCACAACCCTGGCCCTCAAAGTGTCATTTCTTCATCCTAACTTGGGACAGGAAACAATGTAGTCAAACAGCCTCTGCTGAAGTCACTACTCTTTCTTTTCCAGCTTCAGTGATTCATAATGAGCATAATTCATTTTTTTCCCTTGGTGGTGCTGAGGATTAAACCCTGGATCTCACTTATGTTAGTCAAGTATACCAGTTAGCTATACCCCTGACCCTGAGCCTAACTCACTTTTTTTTATCGGTGCCAGGGATTGAACTCAGGGGCACTCGACCACTGAGCCACATCCCCAGCCCTATTTTGTATTTTATTTAGAGACAGGGTCTCACTGAGTTGCTTAGCACCTTGCCATTGCTGAGGCTGGCTTTGAACTGGTGATCCTCCTGCCTTAGCATTCCTAGCTGCTGGGATTATAGGTTTGCGCCACCACACCCAGCCTAACCCACTTTTAAGTTATCAAATTAACTGGCTTAAGCATATTCTCTTGACACATTAAACACCACATGAAATGCTAATATAACTTTTGTTTCATCCACCAAATATGAATTTAAGAAATGCATGAGGTAAAAATAGTGTATTATTTTTTGCCCATTCTGTTGTTCTTTCCTTTTGAAAGGTCTCAGCTTTCTTTTCCTCTTTGTATACTTTGTTTTAGCTATCCCTGAAGGATAAGTATGCTAGTGAAAAATTCCCTTGATTTCTTTTTGTCACAGAATGACTTAATTTCTTCTAAGCTCCTAAGAGTTATTTTGCTGGATATAAGGATTGTAGTTGATAGTTTTTCATTTTAAGTACTTGAAAACTGCTATGCTAACTTCTTTTGGCCTCTAGTATTTCAGACAATGAATCCAATGTCATTTGAGTTGGTTTTCCTGTATAGTTCCCTGGCATTAATTTTTTTTCTACAGTTTTTGGAGGTTTAATTTATATATGTCTTCACATGGACTTTGTTGGATCTGCCCTATTTGGGGTTATTTCTGATTCATGAATCTGTAGGTTTGTGTCTTTCACAAAATTTGGTAAATTTTCAGCCATTGTTTCTTAGAGTACATTTTTTTTTTTTGCCACACTCCTTTGCTTCTCCACTTGGGACTGCAGTGAGACTAATGCTAGACTTTTATTATGGTCATACAAGTCTCTGAGGCTTTCTTCATTAGTTTTCTACTCTGTTTTTTCCCTGTTGTTCAAATTGATTGAGCTCTTCTAGTGTATCCTCAAATTCACAGATTCTGTCCTCTGTCATCATAACTCTACTATTTAACTCATGCATTGAGGTTTTTAGTTATTGTATTTTTAATTCTATAATTTTGTTTGTACTTTTAAAATAATTGCTTTTTGTTGAGTTTTTCTTTTTTTTTTCTTTTTTGCAATAGAACTCATAATTGTTTGTTGAAACATTTTTATAATAACTCTATTAAAATCCTTTTCTTATAATTGAAACATCTGATTCATTTCAATATTAGCATCAGTTGATTGCCTGTTCTCATTCAAGTTATATTTGTCGTGGTTCTTGGTATGTGGAATGATTTTTCCGTTATATACTGAACATTTTGGTTATTATGATAAGGGACACTTGATCATCTATTTGAATCATTTATTTCAACATACAGTCACTGCATTTGGGTGTAGCATATGTGTTCTGGCTTATTTTGTGATCTGTATTTCCAATGATAATTACATTTTTATACCCCTTGAAATGTTTTTCTGCTCTGCTTTGTTCTTCTAGTTTTCCTACTCACACCCACAGGTTCTGACTGGGTCTGTCTCATGCTGTGTGTTGGGAGGCATTTTTTTTTCCTTTTGTGTGTATATATTTATGTCTCTTAGCAAAATGCGACATAGGACTCTTCAATACCCAATCTCAAATATGTGAGAGATACAAAGAAAACAGAAGGATTGAGCTATAGTGGGTTTTTTTTTTCATGTTATTAGGTCTCTAGCCTACTTGACTTCTCCTTTCCACAATGCAAAGTCCTTTTATAATTGACTGTTGCCTTATTTCCAGACACTTAGTTGTATTTAAAGAGGAGAAGCTGAGAAAAGAAAGTCTATGATATCTTTTCCAGAGTGGGAACCATTGTTTCAGTGTATATATCAGTTAGGGTTTTGTCACTGGGACAAAAATACCTGACAAGAACAATTTAGAGGAGGAAAAGTTTATTTTTGGATCATTCATGGTTTCAGAGGCTCAGTCCTTGGTTTTCCAATTACATAGCTGGGCCTAAGGTGAGGCAGAAAATCATGGTGGAAAGGCATGTTGGAGGAAAACTCTTCTGCTCATGCCAGCCAGAAAGCAGAGAGGACAAGAAACAAGTCAGGGACAAAATATAATCTCAAAGGGCATGCCCTCAGTGTCCTGCTTTCTCCAACCATGCCCCAACTGCCTACAGTTACCACCCAGTAATTCATCCAAATTATTAATCCACCAAATGGATTAATCAGTTGATTAGATTATGGTCCTCATACTCTACTCCCTTTACTTCCTGTATTAGCACAGCACATTTTGTGAAACATTTCATATCCAAGCCTTAACAGTCCATCTCTTATAAATATCAGTAATCTGGATTTAAAATAAAAATTGAATTTGTTCTGAGGATTGCTACTATTTCACAAGTCATCCTATTTGTACTCAAGGTAGGATTCATCTCATTAATTTCTTATTAATTTTATTGAGAAATCTGTAGTCAGGTTATTTATACATCTTTTATAGGAAATCTGTCTTTATTATTGAGATGATTTCATTAATTCCTTGTAATATTCTTCTGTTTAACTGTGGTATGAAAGATGTGAAAACATTTTGCAATTCATGTTGAGAGATGATTCCATAGTCAGTTTTATTTGTTTTCGCCAGACTCATCAGTAGTATCACAGGCTCAGGATACAGTTTAGTGTCAATTTCTGGCATTGGGAATCTCTTCCTCATGCATGGAGATACTATAGCATTAAATATTAAATCTACCTGTGGTTAAAGTTCAAGGTTTCAAAGAATAAGAAAGTCTTTTCTTCTCTTTAAACCACCATTCAAGCCAAGAAAGACAAAATTCATTGTCTCTCTTTGTTCATAGACATATTTTTATCTTGTCTCAATTCTTACAAAGAATACAATCTTTCTTGTGTGCCAACATTTCTTTGAAGATCTCAATTCTAACTTTCTACCTCTCTAAGACATCATCTGAGGGCAGATTGTGGGGAGAATTAACACAGTCCCCAAGATTACTGAAGATAGCATTGCACACTCAAAGTTTCCCGGAATTTAGAGATTTCTTCTGTGTTTTAAAAGCATACTCATTGGAATATTTTTTTTTTTGGATTGAGAGAATTTTTTAGGTTATCTTAGTTATAAATATTGCCAGAACCAGAAATCCACAGGGTTTAACGTAGTACTTTCCATGGATTACATATGTACTTGTTGAAATTTGCTGATCCTCTTCTCATGGTTTATGCAATTTTTTGAGTATAGCTAAATATAATATCTTTAGTCAAACGCACTCATAAACATACCCTTCCATTTTGCTATAAAATGGTTCAAATATTTTTTTTAAGCTTGAATTTCTTTACCCTCCACAAAAAGTAGAACAGATCTATTTTGGGTAAAGTAAAAATAATGACATAAGCAGGTTTCTTTTTTTTGGTGATAATGATTGACAAAACTTTAAAATGTTTCAGCAAGATTTACAAATGCTCATTCAGACAGAGTAGTAGTGAAGAAAGTCTTGGACTGGTGCCATCTTAGTGCTTAATGAGCATAAAAATAATGCAGATTGAAAATGATAAGAAGCCCATTAAATCTAGTTTTTCAGTTGATTATTTAAAAATATGTTACTATGGTTTCAAGGTAACAATCTAATATCAATATTTTTTATTCTCTGTTTTTGGAAGTCAACTAAAAAGCCAGAACTTTTGTGTTCCTAATGTAGCAGGGGGCGGGGGGGGGGTGCTTTGGAGAATGAAATGACAGCTCCTCAGTTGCAGCAGTAAGAGAAGTGGGCATACATTGGCAGTATGACTATCACTGGATCTGGTTTACTTCTGAGAAACAGAATATTGAATATCAAATACCAGAGACAATTCATATTTCCAGAAAGCAACCTGCACTTGTGACATTGTAATTGGTATTATAAACTACCTATAGCTGTATTTCCTTTGGCCACCAAAAAAAAAAAAAAAAAAATTAAAGGGAAAGTTAAAAGAGCTCTCACAAAAAGTACTGAGACACAAATAAATCTACTTGAAGCTTAGAATAGAGTGTTATCCTAAGACAGAGCTTCCTCCAAATATCTTGAAAAAAATTTACCTCATTCAAAGATAAGAACATGCTAAGTATGGTAGGGCATGCCTGTAATCCCAGCAACTCGGGAGGCTGAGGCAGGAGGATGGCAAGTTCAAGGCCTGCCTCAGCAACTAATGGAGGCCCTAAGCAATTGTGAGATACTCTGTCTCAAAAAGTTTTAAAAGGAATGTGGATGCGGCGCAATGGTTAAGTGCATCTGGGTTGTTTAATCACAGGAAACCCCTCCACCACACACACAAAAAAAAAGCTAGAAGAAAGGATTTTGAAAGTTTTGCCATAAAGAATGAATGACAGATCTTTGAGAGTTAGATATGTTTAACCTGATTTAAACATTTCACAATATATGTATATGTATTAATATATGTATTATATATGTATTAATATATGTATATGTATAATATGTGTATTAATATATGTATTAATATGCATTGAAACATCAGATGACATCCCATTGATATGTGCAACTCTTATGTATTTATGTATCAGTTAAAACTAAATTTATTTTTAAAAAATTAAATTTAAAAAATGAGACTACTTTGCTCAATTCTGTGCAAATTTGAATACCACAGTGAAATGGATGATATTTTAGATATGTCTACTATTTCAAAACTCACTCAAGAAGATACAGAAAATCTGTCCTAAAACAAACATTGGGAGTCAAAGACTTCACAGCATTTCTACTGTCATGTATGCACAAGGTTGTTTACCAAAAATTGTTGATAATATCAAAAAATTTGAACCACCTAAATGCCATCTGTAGGTAACTGATTAAAATGAATTATGATACTAGAGTATGTGATACTAGGCAGATGAAACAAGAAATACATGGAGGCTTTTGAATTAAAAGGAGATAATCTCTAAGTTATATTTTAAAGTGAAACAGTGAGATGTGCAAATGAGTGCAGAGTACATTAACAATGGTTAAAAATAAATATATTGTATTTTCATGTACGTTTATATAAATTTTATGTGCATAAAATTTTTTGGAAGTATAGGAAAAGATTAATAAGGTTCTGCTTCTAGAATGGAGCTGGGTGCTTAGAGAATAGAAGTAAGAGTTTTTCATTTCTTACCTTTTTTATACATTTTGAATAATAAAAACATGCTACCTATTTTAAATAAATATGATTTAATTTTTAAAATAACAAAGGAACAGCAGCAACAATAAAAGGCTCTTTATCAAGAGAAGATCTGAAAATGAATGATTGTGCACGTATTTGGGCCCCACATCCTCCTATATTTGGGCCCTTACCTCCTATAATATACCCAAAGCAAAATTGAGAGCCTTTTCTTTTTACATTTTCCAAAGTCACCTTGTCCTCCAGGTTCCAAGTGAAAAGGGAAAATTCATACATGTGGAGACAAAATGGACTATATTTTTAAAATTGAAACTAAATCATTTAAAATGATCGAAAGTCATTAGAAATAAAACCAATTTCAAAGTTTAAGTGAAAAAAAACATACATAGTATTTTTGGCTATAAAGAGAAAAGGTTTTGCTAGGGAGACCCTAATTTTCAGTTCATACGAAGGAGTCATTGAATCTTACTGCAGGATTACTAACAACCTTTCCAGTTTTGAAACGTCCAGCTACAGTTCCTGTACTGTATGGAAATTAAAGAGTTCTAACAGACCTTTCCACCTCAATTAATAGTTAGCTTTCAGGAAGCAGAGGAGAACTAGTACAAAGTAGAACAAGGTTTGGTACATCCTAACCTTCCCTGATATTTTATTAACATGTCATTAAGAAAAGGGAATTCTTGGAATCTATTTTTTTTTTTTTAGAAATGTAATGCAGTTTACACCCTAAGTTACTTTGTTTGGTGGTATGTGATATGGGTTTCTGTTAGCCCCTGGAAATATAATTTTTCTAAGGTTTGAAATGTCTGGTTTTATTTCCAGGTTTGCAAACAGTTTGCTGTATGCCATTCTATGATTTACACTATTTTGATTTCCATGTCTGAATCTTTCCAAATTGGGCTGATAATATCAGTGGCTTACAGCCTTGTCTTTGGATTATTCTTAATGAAATAATGTTTCAGTAATGAACAGTCTTGGGGTCTGGAACAGTCCCCTAGATTTGAACAATACAAGTTAAGAGGATTTAATCTGCTGAAGCTAAAGTGAAAGTACGAGAGTTTTAGCCTATCAGGAATCATTTGAGCTATATCCAAGCACAGGAGCTAGTTTAACTGTTTCATATAAATTGATTGGTACAACAGTTAAGTCCACCATGTGACTCATTAAAAATGTAGTGCTAATTGCCTAATGAGGAATTAAGAACAAATTATTTTAGATTGGCTAGGGCTTTGCTATGTATAACCTTAGTGAATTTTTCTTTTTATTTTCTTGTTATTATGTTTACTAAGAAAAAAATAGTATTTAAAACAGTCCCTTTCTAAAAATGTCTGGTACTTTATAGTGTCTTTCATGGACAGTACAGGTGTCCCACTTGATAGTTTTGGGCCAAATTTTTCATCTTTATTCTGCATGTTTAATTTCTGCCATGATTTTTTTTAACATTTTTTATTGTGGCAAAATATACATAAGATAAAATCTACAACCTTAATTTTAAGTGCATTCATATTGTTGTACAACTGAAACTCTGTACCCATTAAATACAAATTCCACTTCCCCTATATCCTACCAGCTCCTGGCAACCATGAGTCTACTTTGTCTTTGTGAATTTGACAACTCTAAGTATCATATATAAATAGAATCATACAATATTGGTCCTTTTGTGATTGGTTTATTTTATTTAGCACAATGTCTTCAAGGTTCATTCATACCATGACCTGTGTCAGAACTGCATCCTTTCTAAGGTTGAAAAATATTATGTTATATGGATGGATATACCACCTTTTGTATGTATTCATTCATGGAGACTTGGAGAGCCTCTGAGTTCTTCAATCCATTTTGACTATTATGAATAATTCTGTTATGAACATGGATATACAAATATCTGAGTTCGCTTCTTTTTGGCAAATACCTAAAATTGCTAGATTATATGGTATTTCTGTTTAATATTTGAGAAATTGCCATACCATTTTCCATAGCAGCTGCTGCATTTTATATTCTCACCAGCAATTCACAAGGATTCTAATTTCTCTACATCCTCACCAATACTCTGTATTTGCTTTTTTTATTTATAATAGCCAGTTTAATAGATGTGAAAGTGTAACCTTAATGAATGTTGATGAATTTAATGGAAATTTAATTAAATGATGTTCAGTGTTGTTTATGACCTTTTATTTCATGAAACTCTAACATTCAAAATCTAATGCATAAGTTTATACTCTCTAAAACATAACAACCTGGCCATTCTATTAAAAATGAGGGTGGACACAGCCATTTTTCCAGGTTCTTATCCTTGTTGTAAATTAAAGAGATACCCCAAAGCAGTGAACAGTGACAAGTAGCTCAAAATACCACTGTTTGAAATCTCTAACCTTGTTTTGGTGACTGGTATAGCTACCATTTCAGCCTGTAAAGTTAGTTTCAAAAGTATAGGCAAAGAATTAAAAACTCAGGCAGCAGAGGAAGCTGTTAAACATAATGTGTAATTCTACAAGTGCCCTCACAGTTCCTTGGTATCTGGAAGTATTTGGCAAATCCATATTATCCCTTAATCCTCTCAAATTGACTTGAAATCCATTGACATCATTTAAAAAGTAATTTCAAGCTGATGAACCTTTTACTGTCCTTGTATTCTAAATCTGAATAGTGTGGAATATAAATTGCTTGAATATCCAATCATGCTTAAATACATGATTTTTCAACAAATATGCTCCATGAGAGTCACTACTTAGTGGGTTCCCAATACCCCATTACCCTTTTAGTGGAATCCACATTCAGGAATATTTTTAAAATATGTATGTGTATAAGAGTTTCTCAGTCTCAGACAGTGAAGAGGCATAATAATGTAATGGTCAAGAAAATGGACTCTGGAACCATATGGTCTTTGTTAGAGGCTAGTTTTACTACTAAAAAGTTGTGCAATCTGGGGCTGGGGTTGTGGCTCAGAGGTAGAGTGCTCGCCTAGAATGTGTGAGGCCCTGAGTTCGATCCTCAGCACCACATAAAGTAAAATAAAGACATTGTGTCCACCTATAACTAAAAAATAAATATTTTAAAAAAGAATCCCTACATTAAAAGAGTCCATGGAAAGGCAAAAACAAGATATTCCATACTAACCTTTTCACTATGTGTTATAGCATAAAATTCATTCAGCCCAATAAGCAACTTTTATATATATATATTTCCTAGATATCAATCCTCTATCAGAAGACTAGCCAGCAAAGATTTTCTTCCATTCTGTAGGTTCTCTCTTCACACTTCTAATTATTTCTTTTGCTGTTCAGAAGCTTTTAAATTTGATGCCATCCCATTTATTAACTCTTGGCATTATTTCCTGAGCTTTAGGGGTCCTATTGAGAAAGTTGTTGCCTGTGCCTAAAAGCTATAGTGTTGACTCTATGTTTTCTTTTAGGAGTTGCATAGTGTTTGGTCTAATTCTGAAGTCTTCAATCCATTTTGAGTTGATTTTTGTGCAGGGTGAATGATGAGGATCTGATTTCATTCTTCTGTATATGGATAACCACTTTTTCCAGCACCATTTGTTAAAAGGGCTATTTTTCTCCAATGTATGTTTTTGGCACCTTTGTCAAGGATCAGATAACTCTAGATGTGTGGGTTTGTCTCTGTGTCTTCTGTTCTGTACCACCATTGATCTGTGTATCTGTTTTTATGCCAGTACCATACAGTTTTTGTTACTATAGCTCTATAGTATAATTTGAAGTCAGGTATTGTGATGTTTCCAGAATTGCTTTTTCAGTTTAAAAATTGCTTTGGCTATTCTGGGTCTTTTATTCTTCCAAATTAATTTTGGGACTGTGGGTTTTTTTTTCTAGTTCTGTGAAGAATACTATTGGTATTTTGATGTGGATTGCATTGAATTCGTATATAGCTTTTGGTAGCATACTACCATTTTAACAATATTAATTCTGCCTATCCATGAATACCTGGGAGGTCTTTCCATCTTCTGAGGCTTCTTGAATTTCTTTATTCAGGGTTCTGTAATTTTTTTTATTGTAGAGGTCTTTCACCTCTTTGTTAGATAGATTCCTAGATTGTTGTTGTTGTTGTTGTTGTTTTTGACACTATTCTAGTTTGTTAGTATATAGGAAAGCTATTGCTTTTTGTATGTTGATTTTGTAGCCTGCTACTTTGCCAAATTTGTTTATTAGCTCTAGTAGTTTTTTGTAAATAGAAAAAGGAGCCAGGTCACCATGACCACCATGCTATAGGTAACCAGAGCATTAGTCCCTCCTCTGTCTTTTCTCCATTCATTATTTCCTTTCTCTGGACTTTGTCCTTTGATGATGTTCCTTAATGCTTCTTGCTAAACTACAGATCATTATTCACCATTTGTCACCCCCTTAGAAATTCTGGGTACAGTTTCCTCATAAATTTCCTTTCTGTGCATGTTAATAGCTGTATCAGTATAACTATCAACCAGAATAAACAAAAGAACATATTCAAAAACCTCAATGT